>NC_082668.1:107197854-107517021 GCF_025265405.1 Mesoplodon densirostris | reverse complement strand
TACGAAAACCATCTGAGAGAAAGATGATGAAGACGTGGATCAGGGTGGTTGTTGTGGAGTGTTGTGACTGATTAGGTTCTGGAAATACACCAGTGGAAAAGCCAACAGGATTTGTTAATGGGTCGGCTGTGCTCTGTGAAACAAACAGAAGAGTCAAAGTTATGATGTGATGAAAATAGCACATCACCTCTGTGTCTTCTTTCCCAAAATACACACAGCGTTTCTAATCAGAAGAAAATCATTGGACACATTTTAATAGTGGGACATCCTACAAAATACCTGACCACGACTCCTCAGAGTTGTCAAAGTCATCAAAAACAAGGCAAGTCTGAGAAACAGGCACAGCCAATAAGACTCCAAGGAGACATGAGAAGGAAATGTAAGGTGGTACCCTGTAACAGAAAAAAGGGCATTAGTTAAAAGCTGAAGAACGCTGAATGAAGGATGGACTTGAAGTAATAAAAACTTATCAGTATTGATTCAGAATTGTCACAAATTTACCATGCTAATCTAAAATGTTCATAATAGGGAAAACTGAGTTCAGGGTGTACTGGTACTCTCTGTACCATCTTCACGTATTTTTTTTCTGAGAATTAAAACACCCTAAAAAGTAAATTCTATTTTAAAAAAAGAGAGAGTCATGATGACTTCAATTTTTATGACCTGAGCAACTGGAAAAATACAGTAGCCATTTATGGGAGAGGAGACATGGGGTCCTGTGAATTAAATATTAACTGCTTCTCCCTTCCTCCCTGACATTCTTCACTCTATCTTTAAGACACAGACAGAGGATTTATTGCCACATGAGAGGCCTGGGCAACAGAGACTGAGTTAAAGTGAGTTTGAATTTCCTGGGAAGGCTTCCTGGAAGAAGTGGGCTTGAGGAAGTCTCTGAAGATGGGACACGATTTGCAGATGTAGGGAGGATAAAATCCTCCATTGCAGGGGACTTAATTCCTTCTTTTGTAATATCCACATTTTAATTCCACATATTTCCTTGCCTCTTTTGTCAATGCCTTTGGCCATTGAGTAGAGTTACTTTGATTAACTTTTGCCTGTATTCACATTCATTTGCTTTCATTTTTCTCAAACCATGTTTATTATTAAGGAGCAGATAGCCCTTTGGGGACACATTAATTTTCCTGGGAATCCTTTCCCATGCTGTGCTGGTGTCCTTTATCTCCTCGTTCCATTTGGCTGCAGTCAGCACTCCTTTCCTGTCTCATGAAACATCTCTGATGAATAGCATTGCTCTCACTGCTATTATTACAAATAGGAGATGCAACTCTCCACCACCTGCAATCACAGTGCTTCCAAAGACACATTAGCCACATTTGAAATGATAACTCTTCACAATATTCTAAAGAATTCCTTTGACTCACAGGAGTAGAAATCAACTCTAAGGTCATTCATTCCCAATCATATTTTCTTTAGGCAGCACTGAAGTAAATATACTACAAACACAGAGGCATGCACACATATAATATATTTCTTACTCATTTTTAGGGATTAGCAGTTTCTCTCTTAGCATCCATTATGGGATATCTGGAAAAGTAAACAATCAGCAGTTTATCATTTTATGAGGCCTGATTCTCTCTTCTTTACATTTCCATATTCTTCTATCAATTATCAGTATGAATGGAAAAAGAAATCCATTCTCTCTTTGCCAATTTTATATGTCATTAACAAATTTCTTCTTTCCCTTCTGCCAAGTAATTTCACCCAATAGGTGGGGCTAGGCAGTTTGCTAACACATGCCATCAAGTAAGGAGACAGATGATTCAGTGAGTAAAAATCATCATTGTAAAATCTAGTTGCTATTTACCCTTAACTGGTTTTTCTCTTGTCTAAAGGGTTTGACTGTTCATCTAAATAACATCTTGGGGTTATGACAGCCAGAGACTGCCCTTAGGTCACATGTCAGCTCTGGATTTTATCTTTTGATTATGTCTAACAATACAGAACTGGCACCATTTTATATGCAAGCTTAAATTTCAGCTTTGTTGAAGTATAATTCACATAAAATTGTAAGATATTTAAATTGTACATTGTAGTGATTTGATATACATATATACATTGTGAAAGGATTTCCATCATTTAATTTCTACTCATAGCAAATTTCCATTATACAATGCAGTGCTACCAACTACAGTCACCATGTATATGTAGAACAATGTATGTGGTTTACATTTGATCTTCAGACCTTGCGCATCTGATGGAAGAAAGTTTTTACCCTTTCACCAACCTCTTCCTATTTCCCCCACACTCCAATCTCTGGGAACCGCTTTTCTATTCTCTATTTCTATGAGCTTGACTATTGTCTATAGGATTCCACTTATGAGTGCTACTATGCAGTATTTGTCTTTCTCTGTCTGGATTATTTCACTTAGCATAATGCCCCAGCTTTTTAGGGCTGCGTTCTGACATACATGGGCTCAAATAGAGAGGAAAAGCATGATGTCCAGCTGCAGGGTTTTCCCACAACCTCGTCCAGCCTGTTGCTGCTGACGCATGCCAAAGGAAGGGAATAAAATGGAAATACTGCAGCAATCTGTGGGTACAGGGCACTGGCCATTCTTGTTCAGTCACAGTCAGAGACCACATTTCTGTCTACAGGTCATAAGTGCAGTCAAGGCATCAAGGCTGCAGAGCTTGGCCTGGTTACATCAAATTGCATGAAAAAGAAGCTGTAAGGGCACTGGATTATAGCAAGCTGAATGGGTGTATTTGTGGTTTTCAGCAGAAGAGTCCAGGCTGCTCCAGGTGTTATTAGAATATCCAATTCAATGTGGAGACCCAACTGCAGTCTCAAAACTGCCCCCTCATAACACCATTATCTTGCCCATATAAAAGGAGCCACATTGCACAGTGAATTGCTATGGGAAAGATAGGTCCAAGAGGTCTGTAGGGATGTTTTCCCAACTATACTCTTTATCAGCCACTCAATGAAAATAAATGTAACAGGTGACCCCAGGGACAGCACTGAAGCCCAGGACCAGCTCTTGAGTGAAACACATTTGAAGAGCTCACAGGGAAAAGGGAGTCTATGTTTTTTCAAGAAATATGAAGGAAGAAATTCTCCCTAAGTAGAAGAGGTGGAGGCATACATAGATTATGCAAATTCAAATACTAGCTATCTTAGAGAGGGGAGTGGTACAACAGTTGTGACCAGAACCTGCCGTAAGTCATTCAGGGTGATTTCAAAGTCAATGTCTATGGCTAACATCCAAGTACCTGTAAGATAGGACTGTGTAATACAATTAAAACTACTAAACAAGCTGTCAGTAACATGCCTATGTGGGAAAACTGAGAGCACTTGCTAGATCATTACCCAAAAGGCATGGAGAGAAGCTTGTCAGCAAAGTAACAGAGCACATCTGAAGATGAGAGCTGCCAGGGGTAGAATCTATGCCAGGAGCCCAAAGTAGCCACAGAAATTTGGTACTGGACCATATGCCTAGGTATTGGGCATGGTGAAAAACGTTAGGGCAGAGACCCAAGAGATATCTCTAGAAGCAGCAGAGGAGAATGTTTTGTGGTGCTCATAAATACTCAAGATGCAACTGTGGCATTTATGAAACTGGAGTACAAGGCTGGCTGCGTGTTCTACCATTTCCTGAGAACCAACCCAAAATGACCATTGTTTGTTTCCACTACTGCAGTTTTATTTTACAGCAAATGTTGGTGAGATTGGAAGAAACAAAGATTATTTAAACAACAGGAGAATTCTGAAGTGGTCATCCTGAGCTAGTCATTATTGAGAGATACAAACGAAACCAAAGTCTTAATCCCTTAATTTTTCCTTATATACTTACCTTAGGTCATTGAATTATGGAGTGTGTGCTGCTAGCTACATGAACCTGGTTTTGAATTCTACTTCCTTCACTTATGACCTTTATGGCCTTGTAGAGCTTACTTAGCTTTTAAATTTCAACTTTCTAATCTGTAAAGTGAGGACAATATTTTATGCAATTTATATAGTTACAGATATATCTAGATACACACATAGATAGAATTACCTATTGATAATTATATATTATTATATATTATACATATATAGATAAAATTATCTAGAGATATAGATATGCATATCTATATATACAAAGAAAGCATACCTGTAGTATATTTACATATACAGATATATGTATATATACATATCCATATATTTTTTGTGTGTGTTTATTCTGAAGCTTTTATTTTGGAGTCCTCCATCACCAAATGACATGTTTAATGTTTACAACAGGTATTAGAATTTTTTTTTAAATTTCTACTATTTTAGAGTAAAATTGTAGATAATGTTCCAAACCATCATCAAAAAATGCCGAGCAAACTTTCCTGTATATAAAGTGTACATAAAACAAGGTACTATCTATATCTATATCTATGTATATCAGAAATTTTAAAATATAAATGCCAATAATTTGATTATTCAGTCCTTTAAGGAACATGATGTTCAAGGCTACTGTTTTCCTTATTAAAGGGAGAATAAGGTAGCAGTGACTTGCAGACACACCTTGAGATATTGATCCCCTTACTTGTCTTCACAGCCTCCCCTTGATTGCTTTTATCACAGTATATACTCTCTAGTGTAGCACCTGACTTCAGAGATAACTCCCCACGAGGTTATAAACTTCTACAGAAAATGAATGGTGTCTTAGTTACCTTGTGTATCTGTTATCTGGCACAGGTCTTGGGACTTAGTAAGAACTAAGAAGACACAGAATAATCAAGGAAGTGAAGTCGTATGCTATGACATTTTCAGTTATGAAGTCTTTCAATGGTGCCATATAAAAGTTAATGTGTTGTTTATGTCCAAAATCTAAAATAATGCAAATATCCTCAAGAAAAAAATTCATCAAGAATAACATCATTTCAAAGTAACATTTTGAAAGAGTATTTATTGATGCCAGTTTGACTGCTGTTTAGAAATGCTCATGCTGCAGGACCAGGGCCAGCTTCCTTGTCAGAGCTCAGATTATCAATACACTTTGTGTCCCCGCACCATCCCCACAACAAGCCCCCAGTGCCTTCAAACTGCCACAGTCTCTGATCAGCTTCTTAGTCTCTTGGTCACCACTTCCCACCTGGCTTTTCAGCTTCTATGCCAATTACCACCAACCTGCTTCTTCCCAAAAAGAAATGCTGTGAAAATGTGGGGCTCACTTCTTCATGCTTCTATTCTCTGGTATCCTAACCCCTCAAGACTTGGCTACCCCTGTTGCTCTGAATTCTAATTTTTTGTCCCTGCAGCTCTATATTTTTGCTACCAGCTTTTCTCAGTCTTTTAAATGGCACTTTACTTCACCTTCTGGGCCTGTGGAACTTATGAATCTGCAAAAGTTTCGAGGGGGAACAATGGGGCAAAATGAAAGACATACTGTTGGATATTTTCCCTTTTATTGGGATCCTTATTTCTAAATCCTCTGTAACTTTGATAGCTTTCAGGTACCTAAAAAAAGATTTCAAAAAATGTATTTATATCAGTATCTATTTATTTATTTATTTTCTGTATCACTGTATATTCTCCCCCTATTTAATAAACTTCTCATCTGTTGGTCCAAATCCTGTCTTGTGCTAGGAATATCCTGATACATTCTTTTTAATTACAGTTCTCAAATCTCCTTTGTTCTTTGCTTCCTCCCCACCTACTCACTCAGTCCTCACTCTTTCAATTTAGTGATGCTACAGGGAGACTTGAATGGGAGAACCACAGGCTTATCCTGATGGTTGACCTGAGTTGTTTTATCCAAATATTTGCCACATTTCCAAGCCTGTAAGATAATTTTTTCACTGTTCTTCACCTGACCATGAAGCCATCATACCATATTTTAAGGTTAATTTTTTGACAACATTCTACTTCCAGGGCCAATTTTGCAGAAGTCACAGTAAGTAGCAGGAGCTATTGCAGCAGACAGACAGACCCTGAATTTCCAGTAGGTTAATATTGTAAGAGCTAAGTTCTTGCTCGCATCACATTCAGATGGGACTTAGCAACTCCCCAGGGCTGTTCTTCTCTGGATAGTGACTCAGGGATCCAGGCCATTTCCCTCCTGGTCATGCCATCTGTCATCTACAGCCTTCCCTGCTTTAGTAGGAAAAGTCAGGGCTAGAGGAATCCACAGTTTTTTTTTTGTTTGTTTTATTTTAAAAGCTATCCATGAAAGTGATTTATGAAACCCCCTTCTATACCTGTATATTATTACCAGAATTAGTCACAGGACTCTCCATGTACGAGGCTTAGGAAATAAGGGTGGGGAGGGGGAGGCACATTCTTCATCACAGGCCATGCACTGAACAAACACCAAGGCTGGAAAGAGCATTACCTTTATGTGGAGACACATTAAAACAGATAGAGGGCTTAAGAATATTTTCTGACTTTTCAGTGTTGCCTTTTCACTCACTTTTGTCTTCCCGTTAGCATGAAATTTTACTGAAAGGCATCAAGTCCAAGCAAAATAATTGATGTTATTAGGAGGAATCTAAATTTCTAAAGAATGATAGATTATTCAACTCTCTTTTTATTTTTGGTGTATTAATATATTAATGCAAAACATTTAATTGGTTCTGATGCATTCCCTATAATTAAACACTTGATTTCCTCAGATTTTTCAGTACTCTAGTCAAAATGAATAATTTTGAATAATTATGAATAATTATCAGTAAGTTAAAGTAAAAAAAAAAATCATAAAAAGTCTATGTATTTGGTGTGTATGTTTAAGGATTCACAAATGAGAACAGAATCTCTTTATTCAATAACATAATTAGTAAGAGTTTAAAAAAATGGGTATGATTAATATACATTTTTGACCAAATGGTTAATTATGTAAAATAAATGATTAGAGGCCAATGTGGCTTTCATTCTATGAATGTAGAACGGACCTTCATGCCTATTTTGGCCACCAACTCTTACATGTCAAAGTCCAGTTTTCACGTGTACTTTAACATTATGTCTCATTTCTAATTAGAGAGCATAATTGGGAGATTAGCTTGATATTTTATTTAGTGCATATTTATTCTCTCTTGTTTTCTCCCTCAGTGTAGTCTCCCGTCTCTTTCTATTCAACCGGAAATTATTAGTTTAGTTCCTCACTGCTTCGTGTTTGGGGTGTGTCTATGTTGATTTTTTTAATCAGTGAATTTCTATATAGAATCTCTCATGGGCACATTCATGTTGAGTCTTGGTCATAGTTCTTTAGCCTCAAGAGCACAAGCATTTGACTCAAGCCATCCGTGTGTGTGCGTGTATATACATATATGTATGTGAGTGTGTGTATACATACATATATCATATATACACACAAATAAACCCATATGATATGTTATAAATTGAATAGGAAGAGACTGATAACTTTTTATTCTCATGTGTTTCTCCTTTTATATTAATTTGGGGTCAGTGTATCATGGTCACAGATAATGACGGACCCTGGAAAAATTGTGGAGGATGAAAGAAGAATTTGGACATCGAATGAGTGATGTACCGTGGAATTGGCAGAAACTGATATACCCAACTACCCTTATTAAGATTATATTGAGGGCTTCCCTGGTGGCGCAGTGCTTGAGAATCCACCTGCCGATGCAGAGGACACGGGTTCGTGATGCTGTGGAGCAGCTAGGCCTGTGAGCCATGGCCGCTGAGCCTGCACGTCCGGAGCCTGTGCTCCGCAATGGGAGAGGCCACAACAGTGAGAGGCCCATGTACCGAAAAAAAAAAAAAAAAAAAAAAAAAAAGATTATATTGAGTGAGGAGACTGAGGGAGGTCAGGGCTTAATTTAAATGCAGATGAGTAATAAGGAATCTATAGAGAAGCTAAATCCTCCCAACAGTGAATCTGAAAAAGTATAAAACTTAAGAGACCCATGCTTCTCGTTTGGGTACTCATTGCTTGTGTGTTTGGTTGAGAAAACCAAGAAACAAAAAGTAGAGAAAGAAGCAGTTTATTTGACTATATTTTCTACGTATTATTCCTCTGTTGTTAAGTTAGATCTTAAGTATTTGGTAGCTTGCACCATCTGTATTTTCTCCTCACTAAAGGCTACAAAAGTGAATTACAGTTTTGATGTAATTTAACAAAAGTGCATGCAATTTTATCTCACTTATTACATATCATGAATTACATAATGCCAACAGTGGGTTGATACATATTTCTCTTCAGGGCAAGAGTATACTTACCATCCTATCTTTGTGATATATTTGAACAAATATATTAGAAAAGACATTTGGCACAGGCTAAGTTTCAGGAAGTTAGTTTGAGTGATAGTTAGAAAAGAATGCTAGTCAGTTGGTTCTGACAGCATCTGGAACCTTGAACCTATATTTGAAAGGCAGCCTCACCTAATGTCCTGTTTTTACTGTTGCTGACAGCCTTTCTTTAAAATCCATTAATGTCCATCGGGTTAAGGTCATGAAATAAGAAAGGGGTATTCAGTCCATTTGTCTAGATTGTCAGAAGGGTCGGAAGGAGAAACAAGCCAGAGACAAGTTGAGTGGTTCAGGTAACTCAGACTAAGTTTTGTATGAGCAAACCCAGGACTCATAACTGCTTTTCCTCTATCTACAGAAGAGGCCAAGCCTGCTCCATAAACAACCTCTGGGTGCTAAGATGCAATTCATAGGATATCTTCTTGGATATTAAAAAGAATGACACCCTTAAGTGGCTTTATATTATGCCCAATTTAAGTGCTCCCTATTAGGCTGAATGAGATTGTAAATACCTTGAATCAAGTGACTTTTATTAGTTAGGTAAAAGATCCACTGTAAATTTTTTTTTAATAAATGAAATGGAAAAAGAAAGAAGTCCCCAGAATACAGTAGTTTAAATAGGAGTGTGTTTTTCTAACATGGCAGTCTAGTTCATCAGAAAGAGCTGGGCAGGGCTTCCCTAGTGGTTGAGAGTCCACCTGCCGATTCAGGGGACACGGGTTCATGCCCCGGTCCGGGAAGATCCCACAGGCTGCGGAGCGGCTGGGCCCGTGAGCCATGGCCGCTGAGCCTGCATGTCTGGAGCCTGTGCTCTGCAACAGGAGAGGCCAGAACAGTGAGAGGTCCATGTAACACACACACACACACACACACACGAGCTGGGCAGTTTTTCTCCACAAGGTTATGCAGGGTCCCAAGTTCCTTCCATATCATTGCCACAAAAACCTCTAGACTGTTGTTCCTTTCTGTGTGATGGAAATTGCACTATTGCAACATCTATGTTTTGGACCATGGGAAGGGAAAAAAATGTCAAAGTTCAAGGAGAGGCCTTTTTTAAAATTCTAAGATGGCTTTGTTGCTCACATCTTTTCCACACACATTTCATTGTTCCAAACCTAGTTGCTTCATCCTATCCAGCTGCAAGGTAAATGGGGGAAAAGATAGACATGTGACTTAGAAGAAGGGACCATCCTTTTTTTGGAGGGCTATTAGCCTGCCGCCACAGCACGGCATCTGTATATTGCTTCCTTTTTACGAGCCTCTTCCATCCCATTTAAATATCTATCACCATTTGACACATACATGCAGCACTAATGGTTTCACTTGAATGGAGCAACTGACAAGCTGACTGTGAGTCAAAGAATTCCTATCTGCCTGTGTACGTCCCAGTATCTGGAATCAGAACTGTGGCTTTTCTTCTCTCATCAAAGCCAGCAAATCTACGAAATAGCTCACAACATTGTAGCACAGACTGGAGACATTCTTCATAAAGTAAGAGTTTAAGTTGCTCTCCAACAGTGGGATGTGTCAGGACCATGGAGAGCGGTGGGCTTGAAGGCTGGTGATAGATTTTGAAATGCAGCTCAGTGTCTAAGATTTTTCACTGAGCTGTATTTCAAAATTCACAGTATAATTGATTTAAAGCAGAATTCTTGTGTAAAATAATAAACCAAGTGTTTAAAAAGATTAATGACAATTAAAATCTCTAAAACTACTCAAGCAGCAAGTGAAATAGCTCAATCTGTATTAAATTCTTGTCAGGGTCTGTGATGTGATCATTTTTTACCAAAAATGTCCCTGTAAATTGCCATGTGATTAAACCAGAATCATTTATTTACAAATTCTAATTTGGAAGACATCTAACATATGTTTTCAGTGTATTTAAATTTCCCTAAGTACTCTCTTGGACGTTTTGGTTTTTTTTTTTTTTTTTTTTTACTTTTTTTTTTTTAAATTTTATTTTACAAATTAAATCAGTTATACATATACATATGTTCCCATATCCCCTCCCTTTTGCGTCTCCCTCCCACCCTGCCTATCCCACCCCTCCAGGCGGTCACAAAGAACCGAGCTGATCTCCCTGTGCTATGCGGCTGCTTCCCACTAGCTATCTACCTTACGTTTGGTAGTGTATATATGTCCATGCCGCTCTTTCACTTTGTCACAGCTTACCCTTCCCCCTCCCCATATCCTCAAGTCCATGCTCTAGTAGGTCTGTGTCTTTATTCCTGTCTTACCCCTATGTTCTTGATGACATTTTTTTCTTAAATTCCATATATATGTGTCAGCATACAGTATTTGTCTTTCTCTTTGTGACTTACTTCACTCTGTATGACAGACTCTAGGTCCATCCACCTCATTACAAATAGCTCAATTTCATTTCTTTTTATGGCTGAGTAATATTCCATTGTATATATGTGCCACATCTTCTTTATCCATTCATCTGTTGATGGACACTTAGGTTGCTTCCATGTCCTGGCTATTGTAAATAGAGCTGCAATGAACATTTTGGTACATGACTCTTTTTGAATTATGGTTTTCTCAGGGTATATGCCCAGTAGTGGGATTGCTGGGTCATATGGTAGTTCTATTTGTAGTTTTTTAAGGAACCTCCATACCGTTCTCCATAGTGGCTGTACCAATTCACATTCCCACCAGCAGTGCAAGAGTGTTCCCTTTTTTCCACACCCTCTCCAGCATTTATTGTTTCTAGATTTTTTGATGATGGCCATTCTGACTGGTGTGAGATGATATCTCATTGTAGTTTTGATTTGCATTTCTCTAATGAGTAAAGATGTTGAGCATCCTTTCATGTGTTTGTTGGCAGTCTGTATATCTTCTGTGGAGAAATGTCTATTTAGGTCTTCTGCCCATTTTTGGATTGGGTTGTTTGTTGTTTTGCTATTGAGCTGCATGAGCTGCTTATAAATTTTGGAGATTAATCCTTTGTCAGTTGCTTCATTTGCAAATATTTTCTCCCATTCTGAGGGTTGTCTTTTGGTCTTGTTTATGGTTTCCTTTGCTGTGCAAAAGCTTTTAAGTTTCATTAGGTCCCATGTGTTTATTTTTGTCTTTATTTCCATTTCTCTAGGAGGTGGGTCCAAAAGGATCTTGCTGTGATTTATGTCATAGAGTGTTCTGCCTATGTTTTGCTCTAGGAGTTTGATAGTGTCTGGCCTTACATTTAGGTCTTTAATCCATTTTGAGCTAATTTTTGTGTATGGTGTTAGGGAGTGATCTAATCTCATACTTTTACATGTCCCTGTCCAGTTTTCCCAGCACCACTTATTGAAGAGACTGTCCTTTCTCCACTGTACATTCCTGCCTCCTTTATCAAAGATAAGGTGACCATATGTCCGTGGGTTTATCTCTGGGCTTTCTATCCTGTTCCATTGATCTATCTTTCTGTTTTTGTGCCAGTACCATACTGTCTTGATTAGTGTAGCTTTGTAGTATAGTCTGAAGTCAGGGAGCCTGATTCCTCCAGCTCCGTTTTTCGTTCTCAAGATTGCTTTGGCTATTCGGGGTCTTTTGTGTTTCCATACAAATTGTGAAATTTTTTGTTCTAGTTCTGTGAAAAATGCCATTGGTAGTTTGATAGGTATTGCATTGAATCTGTAGATTGCTTTGGGTAGTAGAGTCATTTTCACAATGTTGATTCTTCCAATCCAAGAACATGGTACATCTCTCCATCTATTTGTATCATCTTTAATTTCTTTCATCAGTGTCTTATAATTTTCTGCATACAGGTCTTTTGTCTCCTTAGGTAGGTTTATTCCTAGATATTTTATTCTTTTTGTTGCAATGGTAAATGGGAGTGTTTCCTTGATTTCACTTTCAGATTTTTCATCATTAGTATATAGGAATGCCAGAGATTTCTGTGCATTAATTTTGTATCCTGCAACTTTACCAAATTCATTGGTTAGCTCTAGTAGTTTTCTGGTAGCATCTTTAGGATTCTCTATGTATAGTATCATGTCATCTGCAAACAGTGACAGCTTTACTTCTTCTTTTCCCATTTGGATTCCTTTTATTTCCTTTTCTTCTCTGATTGCTGTGGCTAAAACTTCCAAAACTATGTTGAATAAGAGTGGTGAGAGTGGGCAACCTTGTCTTGTTCCTGATCTTAGTGGAAATGGTTTCAGTTTTTCACCATTGAGAATGATGCTGGCTGTGGGTTTGTCATATATGGCCTTTATTATGTTGAGGAAAGTTCCCTCTATGCCTACTTTCTGCAGGGTTTTTATCATAAATGGGTGTTGAATTTTGTCAAAAGCTTTCTCTGCATCTATTGAGATGATCATATGGTTTTTCTCCTTCAGTTTGTTAATATGGTGTATCACGTTGATTGATTTGCGTATATTGAAGAATCCTTGCATTCCTGGGATAAACCCCACTTGATCATGGTGTATGATCCTTTTAATGTGCTGTTGGATTCTGTTTGCTAGTATTTTGTTGAGGATTTTTGCATCTATGTTCATCAGTGATATTGGCCTGTAGTTTTCTTTCTTTGTGACATCCTTGTCTGGTTTTGGTATCAAGGTGATGGTGGCCTCGTAGAATGAGTTTGGGAGTGTTCCTCCCTCTGCTATATTTTGGAAGAGTTTGAGAAGGATAGGTGTTAGCTCTTCTCTAAATGCTTGATAGAATTCACCTGTGAAGCCATCTGGTCCTGGGCTTTTGTTTGTTGGAAGATTTTTAATCACAGTTTCAATTTCAGTGCTTGTGATTGGTCTGTTCATATTTTCTATTTCTTCCTGATTCAGTCTTGGCAGGTTGTGCATTTCTAAGAATTTGTCCATTTCTTCCAGGTTGTCCATTTTATTGGCATAGAGTTGCTTATAGTAATCTCTCATGATCTTTTGTATTTCTGCAGTGTCAGTTGTTACTTCTCCTTTTTCATTTCTAATTCTATTGATTTGAGTCTTCTCCCTTTTTTTCTTGATGAGTCTGGCTAATGGTTTATCAATTTTGTTTATCTACTCAAAGAACCAGCTTTTAGTTTTATTGATCTTTGCTATCGTTTCCTTCATTTCTTTTTCATTTATTTCTGATCTGATTTTTATGATTTCTTTCCTTCTGCTAACTTTGGGATATTTTTGTTCTTCTTTCTCTAATTGCTTTAGGTGCAAGGTTAGGTTGTTTATTCGAGATATTTCCTGTTTCTTAAGGTGGGATTGTATTGCCATAAACTTCCCTCTTAGAACTGCTTTTGCTGCATCCCATAGGTTTTGGGTCGTCGTGTCTCCATTGTCATTTGTTTCTAGGTATTTTTTAATTTCCTCTTTGATTTCTTCAGTGATCACTTTGTTATTAAGTAGTGTATTGTTTAGCCTCCATGTGTTTGTATGTTTTACAGCTCTTTTCCTGTAATTGATATCTAGTCTCATAGCATTGTGGTCGGAAAAGATACTTGATACAATTTCAATTTTCTTAAATTTACCAAGGCTTGATTTGTGACCCAAGATATGATCTATCCTGGAGAATGTTCCATGAGCACTTGAGAAAAATGTGTATTTTGATGTTTTTGGATGGAATGTCCTATAAATATCAATTAAGTCCATCTTGTTTAATGTATCATTTAAAGCTTGTGTTTCCTTATTTATTTTCATTTTGGATGACCTGTCCATTGGTGAAAGTGGGGTGTTAAAGTCCCCTACTATGATTGTGTTACTGTCGATTTCTCCTTTTATGGCTGTTAATATTTCCCTTATGTATTGAGGTGCTCCTATGTTTGGTGCATAAATATTTACAATTGTTATATCTTCTTCTTGGATTGATCCCTTGATCATTATGTAGTGTCCTTCTTTGTCTCTTCTAGTAGTCTTTATTTTAAAGTCTATTTTGTCTGATATGAGAATTGCTACTCCAGCTTTCTTTTGGTTTCCATTTGCATGGAATATCTTTTTCCATCCCCTTACTTTCAGTCTGTATGTGTCTCTAGGTCTCAAGTGGGTCTCTTGTAGACAGCATATATATGGGTCTTGTTTTTGTATCCATTCAGCCAGTCTGTGTCTTTTGGTGGGAGCATTTAGTCCATTTACATTTAAGGTAATTATTGATATGTATGTTCCTATTCCCATTTTCTTCATTGTTTTGGGTTCGTTATTGTAGTTCTTTTCCTTCTGTTGTGTTTCTTGCCTAGAGAAGTTCCTTTAGCATTTGTTGTAAAGCTGGCTTGGTGGTGCTGAACTCTCTCAGCTTTTGCTTGTCTGTAAAGGTTTTAATTTCTCCATCAAATCTGAATGAGATCCTTGCTGGGTAGAGTAATCTTGGTTGCAGGTTTTTCTCCTTCATCACTTTAAGTATGTCCTGCCACTCCCTTCTGTCTTGTAGAGTTTCTGCTGAGAGATCAGCTGTTATCCTGATGGGGATTCCCTTGTGTGTTATTTGTTGTTTTTGCCTTGCTGCTTTTAATATGATTTCTTTGTGTTTAATTTTTGACAGTTTGATTAATATGTGTCTTGGTGTATTTCTCCTTGGATTTATTCTGTATGGGACTCTCTGTGCCTCCTGGACTTGATTAACTATTTCCTTTCCCATATTAGGGAAGTTTTCAACTATAATCTCTTCAAATATTTTCTCAGTCCCTTTCTTTTTCTCTTCTTCTTCTGGAACCCCTATAATTCGAATGTTGGTGCGTTTAATGTTGTCCCAGAGGTCTCTGAGACTGTCCTCTGTTCTTTTTATTCTTTTTTCTTTATTTTGCTGTGCAGCAGTTATTTCCACTATTTTATCTTCCACCTCACTTATCCGTTCTTCTGCCTCAGTTATTCTGCTATTGATCCCATCTAGAGTAATTTTTATTTCATTTATTGTGCTTTTAATCGATGCTTGATTCGTCTTTAGTTCTTCTAGGTCCTTGTTAACTGTTTCTTGCATTTTGTCTATTCTATTTCCAAGATTTTGGATCATCTTTACCATCATTATTCTGAATTCTTTTTCAGATAGACTGCCTATTACCTCTTCATTTGTTAGGTCTGGTGGGTTTTTATCTTGCTCCTTCTCCTGCTGTGTGTTTTTCTGTCTTCTCATTTTGCTTATGTTACTGTGTTTGGGGTCTCCTTTTTGCAGGCTGCAGGTTCGTAGTTCCCGTTGTTTTTGGTGTCTGTCCCCAGTGGCTAAGGTTGGTTTAGTGGGTTGTGTAGGCTTCTTGGTGGAGGGGACTACTGCCTGTGTTCTGGTGGATGAGGCTGGATCTTGTCTTTCTGGTGGGCAGGTCCACGTCTGGTGGTGTGTTTTGGGGTGTTTGCGGACTTTTTATGATTTGAGGCAGCCTCTCTGCTAATGGGTGGCGTTGTGTTCCTGTCTTGTTAGTTGTTTGGCATAGGGTGTCCAGCACTGTAGCTTGCTGGTCGTTGAGTGAAGCTGGGTGCTGGTGTTGAGATGGAGATCTCTGGAAGATTTTCGCCGTTTGATATTATGTGGAGCTGGGAGGTCTCTTGTGGACCAGTGTCCTGAAGTTCGCTCTCCCACCTCAGAGGCACAGCACTGACTCCTGGCTCCTCAATTTGGGATGATTTGTTGTCTATTCATGTATTCCACAGATGCAGGGTACATGAAGTTGATTGTGGAGCTTTAATCCGCTGCTTCTGAGGCTGCTGGGAGAGGTTTCCCTTTCTCTTTGTTCTCACAGCTCCTGGGTCTCAGCTTTGGATTTGGCCCCGCCTCTGCGTGTAGGTCGCCGGAGGGCGTCTGTTCTTTGCTCAGACAGAACAGGGTTAAAGGAGCAGCCTCTTCGGGGACTCTGGCTCACTCAGGCCGGGCGGGAGGGAGGGGCACGGAGTGCGGGGCGAGCCTTTTGGGAGGTCTGGGGTCTTCTGCCAGCGTTCAGTAGGTGTTCTGTAGGAGTTGTTCCACGTGTAGCTGTATTTCTGGTGTATCTGTGGGGAGGACGGTGATCTCCGCGTCTTACTCTTCCGCCATCTTACCCGGAAGTCTGGTGTTCTTAAAGAAGAGAAAACTTTTCCACCAGCCAGGTTCAAGTATTTGTAGATGCCTACCTTGCTCACACCTGTAGTTTTCCTGAGGCCAGAAGCGTCTTAATTGTCATACCTCAGAATCCCACGAAGGTAACAATTTTACACTTCTACTTCCTGGAGCACTACAGAAAGAGCAAACAGCATTTATTCATGCAGAAGTTGCAGGTCTTTCATTCAGGCAGCTTACTCATGTGCTGAGCAGCACCCGCCGCTTGTAACCTTCTCCGGAGGGATCGAATCAGCGCATGTCCCCGCGCCGGCTGCCCCGGGGCCGCAGTCCGTTTTGGTTTTAACAAGATATTTTTTCATTATATCTTATAGCCTTGAATAATTTGTCCATAATAAAGTTAATTAATGAGTCCAAATGGAGATTGTGTGCATATGTCCCATATGAGTATCACCTATACAGGAGCTGTATTTCACCCGAGATAAAGGCTTCCCCGAAGAACAGAGAGATTTCCTGCAGAGGTTACTTGAAAAGCCAAAAAGCTGTGTTAGTGAGCCTCCCCTGAATCCTGTGCAAGGATATACAGTATATTAAATATCCTGTGAAGAATTCCTCCACCTGTCTCTCTATACTCACATATGTCTCCTCAGCTGTCAGAAAAATCTCTTGATTGCTTGCCAGTCTTTTTCTTATGGTCCCTGGGTAACCAGAACAAATAAAGATGAAATACCTGTGTCAGATACCTAAGCCAGCATTATCTTATAGCCCTGCAGCCAAGTCAAGCTTGTAAATCCTCCCTCCATAAACAGCCCTGGTTGGGCCGCCTCCTCCTTCATGGACCTGCTGTTTCATTCAGCTGATGAGTTGGTCTACTGTCCCAGGGAAATGATAGCCTTAGAAACAAGAGGTGGGCAGGTGAAGCATGGCAGTTTATCTGCTGTGAAGTCTCACTTGTCCGTACACTTGTGATTGTTTGTTTGGTCCAGAGGAAACTTGAGGTGGAAATAGGGAAACATTATATGGGAGGGAAGTGGTAGACAGAATGGAAAAAGAAGCCAGTCACTATAGGCATGACCCACTGGCCTTCATTTGATTTTGTGTGTGTGTGTGTGTGTGTGTGTGTGTGTGTGTGTGTGTGAAGGAAGCTCTTGGTTTGAGTTGAGTTAATATTATAAATGCAGACATTAAGTTGGGAGAAAAAGGTAATTTGACAGTAAAGAATTCTCTGTATTGAGTCAGATTTTGTTATTTATTTTGGTCAATGGTAAAATATGCACAGAGTTATCTTTAGTGCTGCTATACCAAGTATTTACATATCTTCCCCTTTAAGGCACATGGAGGATTGCAATTCCTATGGCTTTAAAGTTAGCAAGCCTAAGATGACTTGCCTTGGTTAATGAGACAGGAGAGGCTAAGGCATAGAATTCTCTGATACCCAGTGCTTCAAAGAATCTCTGTTCATGGTCCTCGAGAAGCTTTTATTTTTTCCCCATGCCATTTTCACAGACAAAGGGGCCAGGACCTTAGCTTTCCTTCCCTCATAAATCTCTGGTAGAGCCATGCTCAGTCTGAAGGATTTCTTTATTTATGCCACTCGCCAGTCCCTCTCACTACCCCATCTCTGGGGTGTTCGAAAATCAGTGACTCAGGGAACAGTTCAGTTGGCTTTACATTGAGCTTTGCTGGTAAAGGTAAAATGCATTCACTTCAGTCAAAGTTTTAAAGACATCCCATAACACTGGTGTCCTGCGACCTAGTGTATGATTGACTACAAAGAAATGATTTCTGTTTGAGTCTTTATGGCCATTTTGAAAAAGAAGTAGAAATAAAGCAGCCAAATGTGATACGGAGAAAAATGTACACACCTGGTCCAGGAGAGAATAAATTGGAATGTAAAACATGTCAGATCACAAAGTAATTATAAATCGTAGGCAGCAAATGGCACAGGTAGGATATATCATAAGAAGTCAGGTAGTGAGGGGAATTTAATTGCCCACGGAGGTAGCATGTGAAAAAATAGAGTGTGAATATTTGAGCGTGACAGTCATTACAGAGAATTGCAAAGTGGCTTGTAGCATGTATATTACATGCAAGACGCATTACTTCTATTTTTTATGAGAAAGGGATAACAAAATGTTTACTAAGCTTTCTAATTCTAAAAATCAAATATAGCTGATTGGGGCAGAATGATCAGAGTGTCTTCACAAAGGAGAGGAATCTACTTTCTCCTTGAAAGATAGGAAGCCTGTTATAGGGAAAGAATCAAGAGGTAGAATGAGCAAAATTGTAGGAGTTGAAAAACACAGAATGTTTTTGTGGTAAAATGGTAACAGCTAGTCTTGATTGAGCGCTTCCTGTGTGTGAAACAAGGCAGTACGCATTTTCCAAGGATTAAACCGCTTAAGTTTCTCAGCTCAATGAGGTAGGAGCTTTACCTCCATTTTATAGGTGTGAAATCTAAGACAAAATGAGGTTAAGTAACTTTTGCGAAGGTGGACTTGTAACTGGAATTCCCAATTTAGCTACTATGTTATATTTCATTTGACAAATGTAAAGGAAGTTTCTTCTAAGGGACAACTTGAAAATAATGATGGGAAGCTAGAGTGAAGTCAGCTGATGGGAAAACCTCAAATGCCAGGCTGAAGAGTCTGGGTAAATTCAAAAGATATTAAATCTGCTTCAAGATAACATATTCTTATTGAGAGAGGTAAGCATTAACAAAGACTAAAAATGACAGTTTGTAGCAAAAGATATTTTGCATATAAGCATAGGTGTACAGACCTAGCACTGACAATACATGTGGAGGTTTAACATATTGAAGTTGAATTAAAGAATCCTACCCAAGCTTTAGAAGTCCTTAAATTTTGAAATAAATTATTCTATCCTCTAAATTTGTTACAGATACCTGGGAGAATCTTATTTCTGAATGCAAAGATATTACACCAAGTTTACTCTAGCAGCATCTGGATGTTACTTTCTCAATATCCACTGGCTGGTTTAGATAGGATGTATTAAAGTTGTGTTTCCACCCATAACTAGAGTATCCCCTTTCTGATCTTAAATTTTTTCCTCAATTTTTTGTAAGAATCTAGATGTATATCCAGCCATGGAAAATAGATAATTGCGTGCTATAACGAAAAGACAGTCTATTTTCTGGCTGTTTGGTTTTTCTGATCTTCAATGCAAACAAACTCTGGATTAATTTATAGAATATGGTCCTCAGTATTTGGAGCTTTCCTGTAGCCATACTAAGGATAACTTTCATTACACTTCTCATATAGAGATTAGAGAGGATGGTGGATCCTCTTGTTTTATCCTGTTTTTCCATTCTTAAAGCATGCATCCCACACCTCTGAGATAGAAGAATGGGAGATTCTCCAGCGTGGATTTCCTTTTGGTCATTTTCTTTTAGGGCAGACTCCTCTCACATCTGTATATCCCTGACCATGTATAGGTGATCCTTGCTGGAAGTTTGTTATAGTAGTTCTCAAGGTGGGCTGAGAGGGACAAATGTTCCTCTTTGAAAGACTGCTCTCAGATAGCCCTTTGGTAATGGGGAGTGAGATAGTTTTCCCCTCCGGATTTTTTGTTGTTGTTGGCTTTTTCCTCCCTGTGGCACCTTGAAAAAAAAGAAAAAAATCACTCAGTCTCTAACTTACTGAATTTTAGAAACTCAAAATAGTATGGTGAGAAGATTCATAATTATACCTATCTCTCAGGGCATAATGACTTAATTAATATACCCTTCATGAGACTTTGCACTGTGGGAAGTACACAGCTGCACCCGCTGATGGAAATTAAGGTGGTGTCGTGAAGTGCAGAAACATGAGTGTTTTGATTGTGTGTGTTTTAAATGTTTGATATATATATTTTTTCTTCCCTTTGGTTAAATTTCTGCACAGAAATCTCCTCTTCCCTTTCATCAGCCTGTAGATGATAAATGTGGCAGAGAGCAAAAGTATACAAACTTGAAGCAACTAAAGTGGCTGATGGCGAAAATCAACCATAGCTGGATATTTCTGGCTCAAGCCTATTTCAAAGCATGCATTTTATTCTATGTTTTCTATTTTGCTCAATTATCTAAGAATATTTCAAAATGGTTTAGGAGTAGGTGTTTTATTTTCAGTCTCACCAACTGCATGGATTCTTAGGGACCATATATTTCACTTTTTTTTAAAGTTACCTAGAACCCATGTAAATTTATCCTCCACCCTCTTTAAAAAACTGTTGCTGTACCACATGGCACTTCTAGGTGTCTTTTGCTTATTAGAAGTGAGAACTGCTTCTGCTGGAGCCATTGAAACTTCCTACCAGGAAAACTCAAGTGTCAATGAATCTCAACTGAACACTTGGAGCATTTCTGTTGGAGGGAAATTGAGTTGAAGCAGCTCTATTGAAGCTAAGGCAGACTTTGAGCTTGGACCACGCCCTCCAGCCACCTCGTGTTCATATTCCCTTTCTCTCTCTTTTACATGGAAACCCTTGGAAAGAGGGCATCATATGTGTGTGTGAATGTTTTTGCCTATCAAACTAAATTTATGTGCTGAGAATCTGAGTTCCAAGAAATCAGGTAAAGCCCAATCTAGTAATTTGGTAAAACTGAAAGAAGAGTGGTCAAATAGAAGTTCAGTTTAAACCAAATGTTGAGTCACGGGCATTTCACAGGACACTGAGGAGTCTGTTCAGTATGGAATTGTGTTGTCTTGTGGTTGACGGTGGTGGTAGATTTTTAGTTTGTTTTGTTTTAAGGTAAAGAAGTTAAAACGATTCAGTTACTTCACATTCATTTTTTTTCAATGAGAACAATTGAGGAAGTGCAGAACAAAATAGGGAAGAGCCACTTCCAACCCAGATCATGAGAACAACTGAGACAGCATTTTTAGTGGTTCAAATAATTTCATGTCAAGAATCCATAGGAATTATAGTCAAAGTCCAAAAAAACAATGTGGATACACCTGAGATTTTCTGAAACATTTTAAACCACCAGAGAGGCTCCAAACATCACAAGATGTATAAATTGGGCCATAAAGGCTACAAAGAAATAAATGTAAAGTGTTGGAATTAGCAAGTGGTAAGTTTGATATGGAGATTCAGTATGCACTCAGGAGTCAGGATGCTGGTGTTGGAACCTTGATTCTGCCGGTTACTAGCTGTATGAACGCGGTTCAGTGAACCATGAACTCCTGCATGACACAAAGCACTTGCCTGGACACTGTGCTAAGGTACTTGAGCAAACATTACCCTGGTTTCTACCTACCTTATCCTGTACCCTTTAAAGGTGGCCCCAGCACCTGTGCTGAGTCTTTGCTCAAGAAAATGCAATGCTGCCAAACTGCAAAATAAACTTTGTTCCAATCGACATTGCCAAACCATATTCATTACGTTTCCACTCATTTCCTTTCTGTAGTTTTGCATTTTCCCAATGTTCATCTTTTGTCTTAGTTGGAGTTGAGCTCAGCTTATAACAGAGTCTTCCTTATAGCAGTAGTCTAAATAAAATCTGTCTTGCTACCCTTAACAAGAGTCTTTATGCTTCAGTTTCCTGCCTCTAAAATGGTGATACTTGCAATACCTTCCTCTCAGCCTTGTCATAAGGATTAATGAATAACTATTTATAAAAATGCCATACAAATATTTATTAAAATAATAAAAGAATTCTAGCTAATGCCTACTAATCCTTTTAATACAGGAATTTGAACTTTAATGTAATTTGTCCATCATGATTCCACATTGGTTGTCTGGATCTCCTGGTCCCAGTCTGCTATTCAAATGTCACATTCAATGTCAGGTATATTAAAACTTCTTCTCAATTAATCACCCTATAATGCTCATTTCTGCACCCTTTCTGATACAGGCACATCATGAAATCTTTGTAGTCTTGCTCACTGTACATTTCTTTATAAAACCTCACATCCCTTTTCTCTTTGGTACCAAGCATTGTCATATAATCTCTCATAATGCTTAGCACTGTATGGGTGTACTTTTTGATGTTCTGGTATTTCAAAAACATTTAAAATTTTGCTTTTTAGTTTACAATGTGTTTTTATGTATACTGGCTTATAACAATACTATGAAACATATTTTTATTTTTTACCAGTAAAATACATAAAGAAAGTCCTAAATAGTAAGCAATTAAACAAGTTCACTTAGCTTGTAAATGGTGAGGCCAGGACTTTGCCAGATATTCTTTCCTGGGTAGAAATCCGGCTTCACTACTTAGTCAATGAGTGTTCTTAGGCCAATTAATTACTTGGAACCTTCGTAAAATGGGATCATAATATTCACTTCAGAGGCTGTTGTGATACCTCAAAACCATGATTTATAGAAAATACCTTGAAAGTTGTCTGTTTTATAGAAGATGTTTAACAAATTGTTGTAGACTGAATATTTATGTCCCTATTTATTAGGTTTCAAAATTCAAATGTTTTGAAACCTAATCTCCAAAGTGAGAGTATTGGAGGGGGTGCCTTTGGAAGTTCAGTAAGTCATGATGGAAGAGTCCTCATGAATGGAACTAGTGCCCTTAAAAAAGGAGCTTGGAGAAAGCTGCCTTGCCCCTTATACCACATCAGGACACAGCAAGAAGACAGCTGTCTAATTCTAAACTAATTTTCTGAAATTTTGGATTCCCAATGCTCACAGTACTTATTACTAGATAAATATACAAAACCACTTGATAATTCATTTAATTTCAAAAAAACCCCCCACAAACTATTGTTCTTCCCCCTTTAAACACCAATTCTCTGTATACTTCAAACATCATATATCTTTCTGCAACTTCTGTTCAAAGATATCTCAAATAATATGAAAAGTTAAACAAACAGACTTTTGTTCGTTTTAGTACCATAATGATGAGTATTCGAGCATAATGGAAAATAAATAGTTATTCATAGTATTGACCTTAGATACACTGATGAACTCACTATCTTTACAGCCAATACATACATAATGAACTTCAGAAGAATTATAGGGGGAACGCTATTTTGATTTACTAAATTAAAGTGGCAGAGTAGTGCAGTGATAACAGCATAAGCTTTACATTTAGACCTTAATTTGCTGATTCCTCCAAGTACTCTTGGAATGGACTTGAGCATATCACTTTGCCATAACCTCATCATCTTCATCTAAATACTCGAGGTGCTGATAGACATATCAAGGAACCTTTCAAAAATTAAACTAGATAACACAGTTATTATATTTAATACTCACTACATGGTAGTAAATTATTATATACTGGCCATAAGTCCATGTACCTAAAGGATAAAATGTTATAAAATAAAATATTCAAATCATAAGCACTAATTTATAACTATTAACAGTCCAGCTTATAGTACAAGGAATCATTTTTCCTAAAGAAGCTAATAACATATTTGAAAATATGAGACTATATACCTAAAATAACGTTCCTTATTTTAAGATTCATATAAGAAATGAAGGTCAGTTCATCACATTTCCATGACTGTTGGTCTTGTTACGGTGGAGCACAGGTATGTTGAAGAAGAAGTAATATATAATAGGTAGGTTTCCAAACTTCATTAATAGACTTATTTGCTATCAAAATGGCTGAGTGTGTTTAGAGTCCAAGGAACTCTGGATGAAGTATTGAGCTAGCTAGGGTTCTGTTTCCCAGCAGGAGATATGCCCTTGGAACTGGGTTTTGGTTGATTATGACTGAGTGTCCATGTGTCTGGAAGAGAGAATATTTACAAGTTGAAATATGTTCTCCTGGCACGTGGCCCTTCAGAGGTGTGTTGACTAGAAGAGGCTGACTGACTGGGTCCCAGGTCACCTTATGAAGTGGCACTTCCCATGGTGAAATCTACCATCTGCTGGCTCACAGCCCTGGACCTCAGACTTGTCAACACCCCTGTTTGATAGGATGTGAAGATGCCAGTTCATGCTAACAAAACTTATTTGACCAATGTTTAAGATTCAACTACCAACTAAACAATTTGTGATGAACAGAAACGGAACTGCGAAACATTCTGGCATCGTGCATAGGAGAGACTAAAACATTCTCCCCCTAGTGGCAGATTATATTGATGGGAAGACAGATAGCATTCAGTATTTCAATATCTACTTCCCATACTTCTTTATATATTCAGAACCCCAAATTCCAACTGGACACATAACTATCCAAATAACAACTTCCATGCAGCTTGGGTTGGCCATGCATACAAGTTTTTACCAATGTTCCTATGGGTGGACTTGATGCGAAACTCCTGAAGAAGGAGTTAGTTATACCATGTAAAGCCAGCTGGGCTGAGCATGTGCTGACGAGAGCCAGAATAGCACTATATTTCAAAAGATATGTCACCTACTGAGAGTGGCAACGAAACAAATTCCAAGCATTCTGGAATGCTAGCCTTACATTCTTTATGTGAAGGACTGCCTTGAGGGAGAGACACATAAGCATCTGTCCTTCAAGCTACTGATATTTTTTCTTGCCGTTTGTTACAAACAACCAGATCAGTTCCCTGGCTGATGATCACATTGACGCTCCTTCATGTTCTTGAGATGATGACCTCTTGTCCACTCCATGTAGCATCTGTGCCAATTTTTAGTGTAATGGAACTTGAGAGGAGTTGGTAATCGGTGAGTTTTAGAGGGACCAGAGAGTCACATATGGAAGAATTTGGAAAGAGAGGGCCATGCTGAGCAAAGGTCAAAGAGGAGATGAGGGTGGCATATCTAGAGAACAATGTGGATCTTATTATGCCTGAAACAATGAGGTTAGTTTAGAAAATCATGTCAGACAAGTGAGGGAGGAGCACACTAATTATTAGCTAGATGATTTGATTAACTGAAGTTTTCTGTTTTTCCATAATTCTGAGACATTTCCAAGAAGCATATGCAGTGAAGAAATTGAGAAATCCATTACAAATTCTCCATGGTATTATGACCCATTTTACTTCTCTGTTGCCCTGTTTAACTACTTTGATGCTTTTAAGATATAAGCCCAGAGATAGCATCTAGAAGCACAAAGGGGAAAGACAGGAGTAGAGAGTATATCTGCTCAGTACATTTTAGCCCCTAGGAGGAAATCTGCTATATAAATCCCACCAAAAAAAATCCCAAAACCTAAATGAGTGAATGAATGAATGGATGAGATTCAGGTTCAAGTTTTGGGATGATTCATAATTTCAGATAGCTTCAGCCTGCAAATCATCTAAAATAAAATTATATTTCCCTACTAACAATCATGTTCAAAAATAGCAGGAAAAAATATAGCAGAACTGAAAGCAATGGATAAAAATAGGAAGACAAAATGAAGAATAAAAGGATCATAGATAAAAATGTAATTTTCCTAGAGTTAGTTACATTCCCTGTTTTTTCTTAAGTTGTTCTCTAAACAAAGCCATCTGGGTTGGAAGGATTTAGTATTTCTCTTTCTCTGTCTTTTTGATGCCAGTACCTTGTGATGTGGTTAGTTCATGCCCACTCAAGTCTCTACTTAATCTGTTTGTTCCAGACAGAGAATGGTAAACTCAGTAAGAGGGGGTCTGCTCTGCCTTTCCTCTCTCTTTAACTTATTGCTTTAAGATCATCTCCTCATGTAAATACTGCTTCTGTTTTATAGATGTAGGCTTTTAAGAATTTGATAGTCATTAAAAAGTGCTAAATGGGAAACAAGTATTTATTGGACTTTGTGCTAGACTTGTACAATTTATTTTATTTTCAAATTCTTTTTATTGAAGTATAGCTGATTTACTATGTTGTGTTGCTTTCAGGTGTACAGCAAAGTGATTAAATTATATATATATATATATATATATATCTTTCTCCAGACATTTTTTCCCTTATAAGTTATTACAAAATGTTGAGTATAGTTCCCTGTGCTACCATAGGTCCTTGTTGGTTATCTATATTATATATAGTAATGTGTTTATGTTAATCCCAAACTCATAATTTATCCCTCCCCTCCTTTCCCCTTTGGTAACCATAAGTTTGTTATGTCTGTGGGTCTATTTCTGTTCTGTATATAAGTTCATTTGTATCATTTTTTTTTAGATTCCATATATAAGCAATATCATATGATATTTGTCTGTTTCTGTCTGGTTTACTTAGTACGATAATCTCTAGGTCCATCCATGTTGCTGCAAATGGCATTATTTCATTCTTTTTTAAGGCTAATATTCCATTGTATAAATGTACCACATCTTCTTTATCCATTCCTCTGTTGATGGGCATTTAGGTTGCTTCCACATCTTAGCTATTATAAATAGTGCTGCTATGAACATTGGGTGAGTTTATCTTTTCAAATTATGGTTTTCTCCAGATATATGCCCAGGAGTGGGATTTCTGGATCATATGGTAACTTTATTTTTAGTTTTTTAAGGAACCTCCATACTATTCT
The DNA here is from genome assembly GCF_025265405.1 of Mesoplodon densirostris. Taxonomy (NCBI): domain Eukaryota; kingdom Metazoa; phylum Chordata; class Mammalia; order Artiodactyla; family Ziphiidae; genus Mesoplodon; species Mesoplodon densirostris. Next base: position 107,490,535 of record NC_082668.1, on the reverse strand, counting down.
CCATAGTGGCTGCACAAACTTACACTTCCACCAACAGTGTAGGAGGGTTCACTTTTCTCCACACCCTCTCCAGCATTTGTTATTTGTAGACTTTTTTTTTTTTGCAATGCCGCTTGTGGGGTACTAGTTCCCCAACCAAGGATTGAACCCATGCCCCCTGCAGTGGAAGTGTGTAGTATTAACCACTGGACTGCCAGGGAAGTCCGCTTTATTTGTAGACTTTTTGATAATGGCCGTTCTGGCTGGTGTGAGGTGGTACCTCATTGTAGTTTTGATTTGCATTTCTCTAATAATTAGTTATGTTGAGCATTTTTCATGTGCCTCTTGGACATCTGTATGTCTTCTTTGGAGAAATGTCTATTTAGGTCTTCTGCCCATTTTTGTGGACTTTAAATTGCACAGATGACCTTACCTATTTTCATTTAATTCTTTTGAGATGTTATCCCCATGATGAGTAATTGCCCCAGGATCTCTCAGTTGAAATGTGAAACTGCTAGACTGCATGCATGCCCAGGGCATCTGATCTCAAAGCCTATGTTCCCCAATTCTAATAAGTCTATGGTCCAGTAGCCACATACTTCCACTTTCCTCCACCTTGAAATGTGCCACTGAATATAAGAATCTGCAGTCATCTGATTAAGGATATTTATATATGATTCTTCTCTATTCCCTACCTACAAAACGTACACATTCTCTTTTTAGGGGTTAGAGGCGAGCAGCTGTGGGTGACATGAGCTGCTTTGAGGTTGAATGGTATTACTTGACCTTTATTTAAACAGGATCACTCTGAATGCTAGTTTGAGAATAGACTTGAGGGAGATAAGGATAGAAACAAAAAGGTGTGTTAAAAGGCTACTTCAGTGTCTCATATATAGTGATAGAGACAGTGAGAAGTACTAAGAATATGGATATATTTTGAAAAGAGAGTTAATAGGATTTCCTTTAAAAATTAGAAATTTTGGTAGCAGAGAAAATGAAGAGTAAAGAAAGAATTCAACTTCTGCCCTGGCTAAGTGGAAGGCTGCCATTAATCCCGAGATGGGGAAAGTTCAAGGTGAAGCGTGTTGGTGGGTGCGTGGGGGGCCATGTGAATCAGTTTTGAACACGTTAGGTTTGAGATAGGATTTGAATGTGCAGATGGAGATGTTGAGAAGGGAGCTAGATACATAGTCTGCAGTTCAGGAAAGTTATCTAGGACGGATATATAAATTTGAGAGCCTACATATAAAGGTATTGAAAGCCACGGGGCCAAATGAGATCATTTAGGGTGTAAGCATAGTTAAAAGTGGGAGGAGAATCAATGACTAAAACTTTAGACACATCAATAATAGGACGTTGTGGAGAATAGGAAGATGCCGCAAAGAGACTGCTATGGGATATAGTATATAGGAAATTAAATCCAATAAAGTTCCACATAAGGGACTTTATATTGACTGCATTCACTTTTAACAAATGTGTGCTCAAAATAAACTTTATTTTGTCAATGAGACAAAACTTCTAAGTTCAATGATTATTTCATGCAGCAGTCATTAACACTTGCACAGTGTCAGGTGTTGTCTTATACATTTGCAAAATAAAAACAAACCTTCAAAAAAATCCCTACCCTCAAATAATTCAGTCTAGGAAAGAGAAAAAGACCATAACATAGGAAACTTGTATTTAAAATTGTCAAAGCATTACATCATAGATGTAAGTCGAGTGCTGTGCTCTAAGACTCCTAAAGCCCCTTCACCTTTTGTCAAATTCAAGGAGAGAAATCATGTTTGAAAATGTAAAGAAGAGACCTTGTAATCACAACTTGAAACTCCTTTTTTTCCCCCTTCCTCATTTAAAAGGCCTCTTAGGGGGCTCTGATAGCCCTGCAAGTCATATTTCACATGCAGGCATTTGACTTGCAAAGGACATTTGGGTAATATGGCAGAGTCCAGGAAGAAACCTTAACCACTTTCTTTTCTGAAACCAGATGACCTTCAACCCCAATCTACCCCTCTCTCTTCTATAGATGAAAAGGAGTGAAATTATCTTAAATGATACTAAAAACAAACAAGCAAACAAACATTTCAGAAAATGAAATTTGTAGAATACTTTCCAGGTTCTGGCCAGTTTTGGTGAAATGGTAAACAGATCTTATGAATAGCTTCTTACTTTTAAAAAGCACAAACAGACTCATAGACTTAGAGAACGAGCTTATAGTTACCAGTGGGGAAGGGTGGGAGGGAGGGATAGATTGGGAGTTGGGGATTGACATGCATGCACTGCTATATTTAAAATGGATAACCAACAAGGACCTACTGTATAGCACAGGGAACTCTGCTCAGTATTAGGTAACAACCTAAATGGGAAAAGAATTTGAAAAAGAATAGATATCTGTATATGTAGAACTGAATCACTTTGCTGTACCCCTGAAACTGACATAACATTTTCAATCAACTATACTCCAATATAAAATAAAAAGTTAAAAAAATAGTGAGGAATATGCTGAAATATTCAAAATGGGGAGGCTAATTTTGAAAGGCCCAGTGAAGCTTCATTCTTTGGACACTTGAGTCTACAGAGTGTCAGAGATGCAGGTGTCGCTCTAACCACATTGCACACCTCAGAGAGACACAGTGGACAAGTCTAAATGAGGCATCTGTCCAGAAGTGGGCTGCATCTGAGGCTGAATGGAGAACAGATAGTGGATGGAATACAACTCTATAATGAGTAAGTAGCCTGCCTATCTAACTCCATGATGGATCAAGTAGCAAAGCATAAGTAAGCATATAACTAACCTGGATAAAATAACAAAGTAAATATAACAGCCCAAACTATAACAGGAGGTGAATACAAGTGCATCATCCATTGTTAGTGAATGTAGGTATGGATTCAACAGAGGGCAATCTGGCATTACCTATCAATAGCTGAAATTCCATTTCTAAGAATTTGTCCTGAATATATATATTTGAGTGATGCAAACATTGTGAATAAGAATGTTTTTTGAAGCATTGCTCCTTAATGGTAAATACAACAAACAAAAAAATTTTTTTTTTAAAAATTAGAAATAATCTAAATGTTAACCAAGAAAAGAGAAGTTAATATATAAATTTGATGGTAGGTATAATGCAATCATTAAAAATAATGAGAGTTTATATTCTTCCAAGAAATACTAACTGAAAAGTATAATCAAGAAGAAAAAGAATATGAAAAAGAATATATATATATTTGTGTGTATAACTGAATCACTTTGCTGTGCTGCAGAAATTAACATTGTAAATCTACTATACTTCAATAAGATATAAAAAAGAAGAAAAATAAAATTATTGACAAACATATATATATATATATATATATATATATATATATGTAAGCACATCTGGAAATTTTCCAAAAGATTGCATTAATAATATTAAATGAGTTTATCTTTCAGTATTAAACTTATGGATAAGGGTTGGGAGGGGGATTGATTCTTTTAGTTTTTTTTTTTATTATATGTTGACAACATTTTTATAAAAAATAAGCATTTATTGAAATTTTAAAAAATACAATTGTCCCAGTTAAGTAGAAGTGGTATTGGGCTGGATCTCCATTTTTAGACTAACATGGAATGTATTAGAATGAAGACAATGGTTGAGGCTTATTCAAAGTTTTCACATACTTAACCATAGACAGGATGTCACCTCCTCAGCTTCCCTGGATCCTGGTGAGACTGTCTCTTTGCCTTCATGAATATTAGTGTAAAGGAAATTACTCATCTGTTGCTTTTGGAAAAGTTATGTGGATATAGCTGAAAGCTTCCATTTCCTGCTTTGCTCCTGGGATATCATGATCGAGATCCAGAACAACCTGCTTGTATAATTTTGTAATATCAGAGCAATTCACGTCCAGAGACAGTGGGCCGCAGGCCCTCACTTTCCCTCCTTTCCCTTTAATGAGATATCCAATTTGGATATCTCATTTCACACTTGTTTTGTCTCACTGCAGGGGATGTAGTGCGCATCACATGCTCCTATCCCTAAACGTAAACACCTCAGCACCTGCTGACTATTCATGTACAATATCTTCTGGGCACTGATTGAATAACAGTATTTTATGTGTCGTGAAATTTCTTTTTCTCTCTTAGTGATCCCCAGTCCTGTGATTCAGTTTTCAGTTTTCTCTCTTTTTTTTTTTTAATCATTAGGGAAGGAAAACCTATACTTAAAAACCTAATAAAGAAACTATTTAGTTCTCTTTAAAAAGCAAAATAAAGTGTGTGTCATATTCTTTGACAAGTATGAAAACACAACATTTAGAAATTATGATTTTGATAGGTTTCTTGTATCTCTGCACTTTAGACTTCCAGTACAAAAGTACATATTTGTGACTTCTATCACATGTAAGCAACTAGAACAACATGCAAGGTTAGAGCTGAAGAGAGCTTCCAGTACGACTTCCCCTCCCATTTAGCAGAGCGCTGAGCTGCTGATCACATGTTTGGGGCTTTCATTCCCACCTAGGCTCAGGTCTTGAGGGTTGATCCTCCTAGTAAATGACATTTTAGGACTCCACAGCTCCCAAGACTAGGGTGGACTTCTGAATTAAGTATACCTAGTGAGATTTTATATTTAGGACACTTGGAATCAGGTCACTGAGGTTTGGGTTAGTTGGTTATTGGATTCAAAACAGCAAGATCTACAACTCTGCAACTGTGGAGTCTATTTTCCCATATGTACTTGAAAGGGTCAGTATGCTGGTCTGCAGAGAGGAAGGAAAGGAAGAGATTGTGTAGGGGTAGAGAAGGGTTTGTGATGACTTTTTAGTCCAATACTGTTACCAACCTGGGTTCTTGGCCTTCCTTAATCAATAGAAATTGATAAGAGACCAGACAAGAAATTCAGGCAAGGCTGTATTAGGGCTCCTGCTGTAGCAGGAGGGAAAGAAAATGAGTAAGAGTTTCCCTTGCTTGCTCCCCAAGCAGGGGTAAGCTGGTTCTTTATATGGGTGAAGGTAGGGGCGTGTCCAGGGGTCGGCGGGAGGGGTGGCTGAGGTGTTTTGCCCACCCCTTCAGTGGTGCTGTGTGCAGGGGGCATGTGCAAGACCCTGCTTTTGCTCCCAACCCCCTGCTTTTGCCCCTGATTCTTCAGAAGTGGCAATTGGTTTTGGTCTTTTTGTATCTTGTCTATGATTTGCCCCAACTACACATGCATGCAGTTATTTTCAGTCCCTAATTTCTTTGTATTTTGTTCCTCAAGGAAATGTTTGTCCAGGTGCAAGCACTGCAGCAAAGGGTCCCAGGTCCAAGGTCCCAGGTCCCAGCCTGTCTCAGTACTGCTTGCCTCTGTGTTCTTTATAAGGGGCAGAAAAACTAACCTAAACCTGCTTAAGCCAAAATGAGGATTACATGTTCATGGGATCAAAATATCAGGGGAAGCTACAGTTAAGGTTTAATCTAGTACCCAGATATTTTTCTGACACCAAATGTTTTTCTTTTTCCATTCCTTGACTCTACTACCTTAAAATATACTCCTCCATTCCGAGACAGTTTCATCCCATATAGTTGCCAGTGGTTGCCAGTATTTCCTGTTGATAAATTCAGGTTAAAGTACAGAAGGAAAGAGAAAAAAATCTTTTTCCAGAAATTATTGAAGCTTTCATTATGTCTTACCAGCTCACATTGAGTCTCCGAACCCAAATTCTGCATCCAGCATTATTACAAAGTGGGTTTCATCACCTCAGATTCATATGTTGAAGCTCTAACACCAAGAGTGACTGTATTTGGAGATATGGTCTTTAGGGATGTAATTAAGGTTAAATGAGTTTATAAGGATGAGACCTTAATCTGATAGAACCAGTGTCCTTATAAGAAGAAGGAAGAGACATCATATCTCTCCCCCCAGCCTCCCACCCCCTGCACAGAGGACACAGAAGGAAGGTGGTCAACTACAACCATAAGGAGAGGCTTGAAACTAACTCTGATGGCACTTTGCTTTTGCACTTCTACCCTCTAGAACTGTGAGGAAATGAATTCTGCTCTTTAAGCTCCCCCAGACTGTGATTTTATTATGGCAGCCCAGGCAGGCTAATAACAAGGGTATTGCGATGACTCTGATAGAACTAGGTCTGGTTTTGTGTTTCACAAAGTGTCATTGAGTGACTTGCAACTTTTCATGTACTCCTGAATAATGAATGTAAAATGTTTATTTCCTGAACTATCCCAACCCTGTCTGCAAGACAGTATGTAGGTTTCATCAAATATTCAGAATATCCGTGACCCACAAGCAAATTTTATATCAGCAGTTCTCACACTTCAGTGGGCATCAGAATCACCTGGAGGATTTATGAAAGCACAGGTCGCTGGGCTCCACTCAGAATCTGCTCTGCTCTGATGCAACTGTTCTAAAGTGGGACTGATCATTGCAATTCTAACAAGTTGTCAGGTACTGCTACTGCTGCTTGTGGTCTAGGCACCACGGTCTAAGAACCACTGGTCGATATGTAAATTTCACTCTCCCTGAATGGTTTGATCTTCCCTCATGATCTCTGAAACAAAGAATAGCTGTTGGGCTGGGATACTGGTAACGATTTAGACTATAAATCCACCATATAGAATCACTGAACTCCCAGTTCCCTGAAAGACACAGATAAAGGCCTGACACACATTCCTAAGTTGTTTTTATAGGAAGCAGACCCCCACCAGATGAAAACTTCTGACCACAGCAACATAGACCCTAGACTAGTTGAAATCAGTGGGTTGATGATGCTTGAAACTTCACCTTGATGCCAACCAATCTTGAGAATTGTGCACGAGCTGATCATGCGCCCTGAATCCCCCTCTCCCACCGCCTTTAAAACCCCTTCGTTGAAAGCCATCAGGGAGTTTGAGTCTTTTGAGCATGAGCTGCCCCTTCTCCTTGCTTGGAGCCCTGCAGTAAATGCTGTACTTTCCTTCACCACAGCCCTGTGTCAGTAGATTGGCTTTACTCTGTGTGGGCCACTGGACCCAAGTTCGGTTCCATAACAGTGTGACCTCCTTCTGGAGGCTTCTTTGGCTGCCCCATCTCACAGGTCTTAATGAGTCAGGTGTCCGCTGCCCATGATCTCAGTTAACACCACATACCTTTGTCTTGTCTCCCTCACTGGTTATACATTACTTGAGACCATGAATAGTTGGTTGTTGTTGCTTTTGTTAGTATCTTAACTTTTTGTATCCCCTGTACCCAAGCATAGTAAATGGCACACAGGGGAGGCTCAATAAGTAGGCCTCTACCCCCTACATCCCAGCCATGTCTGGGGGGAGCTCTGCTGCCTATTGACTAGTACCCTACAGCATCGTATTGAGGAGGCTGTACATCCTAGTACACATGTATGCAAGGCCTGTTGTCAGTCTCCCTATAGATTGTCTTCACAGCTCTCAAGGTGAACCATGAGATATTAAATATCTTGGTCAAGTTTAAACACAAATTTTGAAGAGAATCCACTTGAATGCTCTTTTTAAGTTCTCATTACTGTAATAATATAGGACTCTTTGTAACACATGCAAATTGATGACTTCCAAAGTATAAAAAATAACCTGAATTTATGCATATTTAGTTCAATTGTAGCAGCTTATATTTGAGGCTAGTTTAAGATAATCATCTGTAGACAAGTGCAATTTTTCTGTGAATAAGCCTCTTAAGATTAGAGAATTAAGAGTGACATTAATTATACATAAGTCATTATTGTATTTAGGGAAAAAAAGCCATATATAAAGATGTTGAAAATTACCAGTATTTATTCAAGTTACAGTTAGAAATCTCCTTTCTCACATTCTTAAGGAATAAATCTGGCTTGAAATATTGGAGCTTGCTAAACGCTGTCTAATAACAAGAGTACATTGAATTGATTTGAAGAGTGTATTTTTTTTTCTTTCCTGAGAGCAGGAATGAAAGCAACCCTATAATTCTAATTATTATATTACACTTTTATAAAGGGGCAGTTTTCTTTTAATTTTTTTCTCCCTCTAGATTCTCTGAGAGTACATATTCCAGCCAAAGTGGGCATGTGAAATTGACTGCCTGAATCACTTTTTTGCTTGCCAATTTTTGTTTTAATGTTCCTGACACTTTGACATATTTGATGTTGCCTCCTGGTTATAAAATGTCCACATTCATTCTAAAATGTCCACATGATTATATGGGTGAAAGTTCAATTTCTCTTTCTCTGGAATTGGTTATGGTGATGTGGCAAGGTGAAAAGGGACTGAATTAAGACAGAGAAAGGCTTGGCTTCACATCTGAGATGCCATTGGCAAGCCTTGGATCTCCATGGAACTGAAGTTCCCCATAGGCAAAAGGGAATAAGACTATTTTCCATTGCTTCCCATGGCAAATTATAAATCCTGAGAAATATAATACATTATATGAAATATAATCTGTGTTCCCTGCTGAGAATCTACAACGCTTTCAAATTTTATATTTATTTTGTGATTATTTTTTAAAGATCTGCCCTACTTTTTGGCTATGATTTCCATGACAGTAGACACATGTCTGCTTTGTTTGTGTTGTATCCCCAGAATCTCACAGATAATGGTAGCTTGACAAGTATTTGTTGAATAGTTAAAGGAAAATTGTAGTTTTAATCAACAGTCATGGGCCTTTGCATGGCTTCACCAGTGGATAGAGCAAGTACCCTTAAAGTTTTTTGAGTACAGAAAGTAGAAAAGAGCATGTTCGAGGTTGTGTTCAGCAATTCTAAATGGCATGATTCAGAAACATGTTAAGAATATTCATGTATAACATAAATAAGCTACAAGGCTATATTCTAAAACATAGGGCATACAGCCAATATAATAAGTTTAAATGGAATACCTATAAAAATATTCAATCACTATGTTGTACACCTGAAATGAATATAATATAATATTGCAAATCAACTATACTTCAAAAAATCCAAATATTTAAAAATGAAAAATAGTCATTATTTACTTGGAGCTCATTGCAGTAATATTTATATTCTGGGAACTCCAGAAATGATGGAACCATAATTTACTTACATTTAGATTGTCCTATACTAATGTCCCTGCAATACTGGAATATCAGACTTTTCTCAGTAAGGGGAAATTGAGAAGTTATATAGTTCAACCCTTTACTTTTGGAGATTAGATACCTGAAGCCCTAATACATAGAGTGACTTGCTATCACTTACTTGAAATGGACGATGGTGGTCTTAGAGAGCTATCTCCAAAGCAATCCCCTGAGAGCACTTTGGCTTCGAGTTACTTTTTCACAGCACCCTAAACTAGCATATTTCCTCTGCTTCAAAACATTTCAAAGTGCTCTCAGCAAAGTCCTCTTAGCACTGGAAGAATGTCTTAGATTAATTCAGCAAAATGCAATCACATTAAAAGACAGCAGTGTACATAAAAGTATAAAGAGAGAGATATGATAAACCATGAAACAGGGAAGGAGAATAAGTAGATTTTGGTCTGGTAGCATTTCACTCCTTTACTGGCAAACCTTGAGTCTTACCTGACCAAATGTCTCTATGAAAAAAAAAATAAAATAAAAGCAAACCATCATTAACGACAACAAAAGAAAAGCTATGTGAGGCTCCATGCTTGCAAATCTGAGGAAGCGGTTAATGAGATGCGTCGTGAACAAGAGAGAAATTATAACATAATGGGGCTGCCATGTATGGTGGGCAAAGTTAAAGTAACGGGTACAATGCAATAGATGTCCTTTTTAATATTAATGCAAGGAAGTGAGCAGCACACTTTGCACTTTTTGTTCAGATTTTTTTCTGCTCCCACTCTGTGCCCTTGAGCTGGCTGGCATGCCTGCTGAAGGGTTTTGTCCCCCAGCTGTGGGGCTGAATTATTCCAGTGGACAATAATGACTAACTGTGGTTTGCCTGGCTTGAACAGCCTTGGAGTCTGTGTCAGGAAATTGGCTCTCAGCCTCTATTTTTCCCCATTCCTGCTTCATTAGGAAAGAAACCCCACATCAAATATGGTACCCAGGACTCAAGCTCCAAAATGAATCCAGCAGAGGAAAAGTTACCATAACAACAACAACATTAATAATGGCAATAAACACTTAGGTTGGTATTTCGTTCTCAGTTAACCCGTATAGGCAGGAAGAACAGATGGATTAGCTCCATTCTCTGTGTGAGAAAACTTTGGTATAAAGAAGGACTGATGCTTATGACTGTTAAGTCACTCCTAACACCCAGCTCACTGCTGTTTCCATGATTAAAAGCTTCCAAATAAGATTAGAACTACCACTGCTAACTCATCCTTCTGGTGGATTTGGAGGCCTCTGAGGAAAAAAAAAGTGCCATGTGTCATCTTCAACTCATATTCATTAGGAGATTCGGGGTTGGCGGTGCTCTTGGAAGCTTTATAAAATGACAATTAATTGGACATCCGGAGTGAGCTCTTTCCCTCCCCCACAGAACATGTAATTCAATTATAACAACATGTTTACCAATAATGCAGTACTTCAGCGTGAGGTTACTTTGCCATCATTAATTAGTGCATTATCTCAAGGACATGGATCTTTATGCCTCAAGTTTCTTCAGTCTGTCTCTTGTACTTTGAAGAAAATCACTCAGCAGAGCTGCCTTTTTTGGTACAAACACCACAACTCAAAGCATGGAGTCAGGTTAACTTATTTCTGTCAGTATTTCCCACACATTTCACAATCCTTGTTGAATACACAGCAGAGGTTGTCATTTTTTGGAAACCTGTTTTCCATTGCTTACTTTTAATTGGAGATTAAAAGTCAATGGGTAGATTCAGTTTAATTCCACTCAAGATGTGAATAGTTACTTGCTCAATCAGCTCTGTCTGTTGAATTTCTGTGTCTGCTAGGTACACATTAACCAAATCTACCTTATTTTTTAGTTCCTTTCTTATGTTCTAAGATACTGTAATGCAGAGTCCCAGCAAAAAAATCTGATGAGAAATATAAAATGTTTCATCAGCCTCCAACAAAGTGATTGGGTGCACAAATCCCTTGGGAGCTTTAAGTTCACACTAAGGTAGGTCTACAGAGGTGATGCAGTGATTTGAGGAAGTAAGAATATTATGCAAGATTTTTAAAAATGTTAAGGTAAAAACATAGAGATCATAAAAGGGATCTTGTGAATTGAGTGATGGACTTTAAATGAAACACTGCCATTAATTTATTGATATTGAGAATATCTCTATCAGGACAGATATTTCTTGTGCCTAATATTCATGAAGGGCCCACCCAGCACTGAGCTGAATGCTATAATGGTAGCATTATAACGACTCCCCAAACCCACTAAGCATTAAAATCACACATACAATTAGGTTTTTGTTTGTCTGAAAAAGAGATATCCCAGCTCCTTCCAGCCCTAATAGATCAGAATCTGAGTTGGAGGGTAGTGGCACAAATGGAATTTATCACTCTAATAATCTTCTCAGGTGACTCTGATGCAACCCATTCAGTCCTTGGAAACTCTTCCTATATGTGACAAAAGACATAGGGCTTCATGACAGTCATCTGTATCCTGGGAATATAAAGGCAACTTATTGATCACTGGATGCAATGGGTACCAGGATCTATCCTAGAGGTGAACAAAGTAAGACTGTGGGCCAAACCTGGCCCTGTTCTTAGCGTTTTTATGTCTTGAGAATTAAGAATTTTTTAACAGAGTTGAACAAAATCAAAGGAAGAGCAATATTTTATGACACATAAATTGTATATGAAATTCAAATGTCAGTATCTGTAAGTCAAATTTTATTGGAACACAGACACACCCACTTGTTTACCTACTGTCAGTGTTCGTTTTCATACCACAATGACTAAGTCTTTGAGACAGAGACTGTATGTGAATTACAGCCCCAAATAATTAATATCCAATTCTTTATAGAAAAAGTTCACCAGCCCTTTATTCCTTATTCTGAACAAAAAGTTGAAAGTATGTGCTTTACCAAATTTTAGTGAGAATTAGGAAGTGGAAACATATCCAAAATCCAGTATGGAATGTGTTACTTGTCAGGAAAGGAAATGTATTTTATCCTCTGTTTCCAGAAGTTCACAGTGAGAAAGAAATCTTCTAGGAGAGTCATTCTCAAAGTGCATCCCTGGATCAACAGCAGCAGCATTGCTTTGGAATGTGCTAGAAATGCAAATTCTCAGGCCTCAGGCCAGACCTACAAAATCAGACATTCTGGGATTGAGGTCCAGCAATCTGTGTTTTACCAAGCCTTCCAGAGGACTCTTGTACACATTTCCAATATATGGGGACCACTGGAAATCACTGTGCTGAAAAACATTTAGAAACAAAGCAGAAAATAATTATTACCAGGTGGACAAAATCCCATGCAACCAAGTGTGAAAGTCCATTGTTCTAGTCACTGATTGATGTTGACAAAATCAAGGCATTTCTAGGCAAACACACAGACACAGACACAGACACAGACACAGACACACACACAAGAAAATTCTATTCTGCATGGTGGACACAAATTTTTGAAGTTCCTCAGCTGAGATTTCAGGATAATAATGGCCCTAAATTTTATATTGACATGAGACTCCTGGTAGAGATCAAACACTGAGTGAAACTGAACATGTTTCTGACATCTGACAGAAATAGCCAATTTATGGGAGGCGAGTTATACTGGTCCTACATGCAAAAGACAGGATATCAACTAAAAGGCTCCTCTGCAACTCTTCTCTTATTTATGTCACACTCCCAGGAAGTCTAAACACAGATGATCCCAGATTTAGGGTGGTATTGACTTATGATTTTTTGACTTTATGATGTTGTAAAATCAATATGCATTCAACAGAAACTGTACTTCAGATTTTGAATTTTGACCTTTTCCTGGGCTAGCTGTATGTTGTATGATACTCAGTATTCTCTTGTGATGCTGGGCAGGGGAGCCCAAGCTCCCAGTCAGCCATGAATCATGAGGGTAAACAACCAATGTATTCAGAACCATTCTGCAGCCATACGACCATCGTGTTTTTCACTTTCAATACAGTATTTAATAAGTCACATGAGTTATTCAAAACTTTATTACAAAATAGGCTTGGTTTTAGATGATTTTGCCCAACTGTGGGCTAATGTAAGTGTTCTGAGCACTTTTAAGGTAGGCTAGGCTAATCTACAATGGTTAGGTAGGTTAGGTGTATTAAATGTATTTTCGAGTTACAGTATTTTCAACTTATGATGGATTTTTTGGGATGTAACCCCATTGTAAGTCAAGGGAGATCTGTAATTCACTGTGAAGCTTCTCACTTCTTCAAAGCACATTCTTAGCAACTCATCCTGTCTCCCTTTCAGAAATGTACTTCTGAAAAAGACTTAAAAGAATAAAAAATCTTGAAGGATAAGATCATAACACTTTTGAATCTCTCCAGATGCCTTAGGAACTTTCCCAGGTAGCAACAGACCAAATTTTCCTCCAGGATTCTTGAGTATTTTATGTTTTAGCTCTCATTAAAAAAACAAAAACAAGCAAACAAAAAACCGCAAATATGTTTCTTAGGGCCAACGATAATCCTAGTAAAAATGATGGGAATTTATCTCCCATGTATTGAGTACTCTGTGCCATGCACTGTTACAGGAATTCCCCACGGAGTATCACATTTTATCTTATTAGAAATCCAGTTATGTAAGTATTAGCATCTACCTCTTAGAGGTACGAAGTCAATCGGAATTGCTTTTGAGCTCCTTGGTGAAAGAGGTGATTAGAGGAGATACTTGAGAGAAGGATGAAAAGCTCTAGGTATAAAGAAATTCTTCTGGGAACGAGACAAAATATGCCCAAGTTGTCCCAACACTCAGCATCTCCAATAGAGAACACAGCATGACTTGATCCTGGGCCTCATCACCATCCCCATCTCCCACTGAGCCTCGGAAGCTTTGAAGGGATCTAGCATTTAGTTTAGTTTAGCTATGCCCTAATAGCTAAATTTTCTCCCATGTCAGGTCCTTTGTAATTATGGAAGATGAGATCATCTTGACTTGAACCTCATCATTTCTGCCCCAGGGCACATTTTGGAATTAGCTATTTGATCAAAGAAACAGTTGTCAGACTGATTATTTAAATAAATACAATAAAATTCTGTTGACCTGTGTTCTGAGGAATATATCATGGCAGAGCAGCTTTGGACAGGGCTGTGCCTTTGGTGGAAGGTTGCCAAATTCAGAACAAGGTCTTCCTCATGATTTTCACTTCAAAGTGAAGCTACTAGTTTTTGTTATTGTGCATTAATCTAAGTTAATTTTAATGTCCTCAAGATGTAAATCTTTTACAACTTGGAGATGAATTAATATAAAATATTCATTGGTTCTGAATAGAACTGGACAATTTCTGCTGTGTCCTACAAGCTTTTACAAATGAAAGATAATCTCCATGAAGAATTTAGATGCCAGTCTGAGTTATGACTCTTGAAACAAGATGACCTCATGCATATTTAGATCCTGTATATTCACGATTTTTTTTTGTAGGAACATTTATTTTTGGTTACAGTAGTTTTCAGCTAAAAAATAAGCCCTGAATTGTGACTTACCAGACTCCTTGATGTCAGTTAAAATATTAATCTTGCTGGCGTTTTCCATTTTGCAAGAGGTTTTAAATAGACGAGCCCTTTATTTGAACTGTATTGTATACAGTGACTCATTGCTGTTTCTGCCAAGAAATTGATCAGAAATAACATTTTTTTCCTATAGAAGAAAAGATATATAATGTGTATGTAACTTTATATAAGATATCTAATTTAGCTTATTTTCAAAATTTAGGGCCAGAAACATCTCCAGTAGTGAAACCCTTGAATCATCTTAAACTTCACTTGAGTGGATATTTTACATGTATTATCATAATTATTTCTCCAAATGCTTCTATGAATTAAGTATTATTGTGCCCATTTTACAAATAGTAATCTAAGGCTCCAGCTCTTATCTGCCTAGTATAGGATTGCACAGCTATAGTTTCTCTAAGTATCTTAGCAACCCCTAAAATTTATCTTTTAAATCTGCATTTTATAAAAGAGAACCTGTCTCTCAGGTTTGTATGTCCCAGTAACAAAACTCTCAAACATAATGGGTTGACCACAGCCATTCCTCTTTCCTAAAATAAGTCTGTTCAGTTGCTGGAGATTGCTGGAGATAGCTCATTCTTCAGAAAGCATCTCCAAGAGACACGTGGAGCAAGGTGTTTTTCCAAACGTTTTTAGTCACAGATTCCTCTTTCTAGCACAACTCTTATTAAATTCTTCAGAACACAACCATGCTCTCCATGGAGCTATGAGAAATTTCTAGTGAGATTGAAAAAAATTTTTTTTCAAAAAATTTAGGTTCATTTTAAAGCTTTTATATTTCTTTAAACAAACAAACAAACAAACAAACATTATTTTGAAACATGTTGAGTGAGGACATTGTCTCAATATTTAGCAAGGAGAAAGTTGTCCAAATTAGATTTAGGGTTCTATGAAGATTGCACAACCACTGTCAACATTTTCCAGTAATCATGGCTACATATCCAAATGAATGATCTAGATGTCGTTTTTTTAAAAATGAGCTTTGGCTCATATATTTTATTCATTTGTATTTTGTCTTTCCAGATAACACCAAATAATTTATTTCAGTAGAATTGATCATTGGTAACTTGTTTTTCTCTCCTTTGGTCTTTATATAGAAATAATATGTCAACTGACATTAAACTGAGTCTGTGCTTCTTTAGATCTCCTCAAAATCTGTCTTTCTGGAAGTGACAGAACTTTAGCTATTATTTTTAGGCAATAATCATAGCCTGTTTCAATGGTCAATATCTTTCAATGGAAAGAAAGAAAGTAAAAAAAAAAGAGAAGGTAATAAAAATAATGAGAGAACGCTAGACTTCACAGAACACAGAAATAGGATTTAACTCTCTTCTGGAATCAATTTCCTAAACTTAGCATGAGTATTTGCTCTGTTACTTCCCCTTTAGGACCCATGTAAATTGTGCTCTCTCCTTAGCATTGACACTCTTCAGATGCAGTATATTGCTCTTATTGTGACTTGCCCAGGGCTGTTGTGACAAGTACCAGATACTTGCAGAAATGGAACGGAATAAGAGTGCTTAAGGATAGTTTCCCCCCAGCTATTGCTAGGTCATAATAAACATGTTACTTCTTTCCATTATACTGCATAAACTCAATCCTTCCAGCCTCCACTCAATTGTTTTTTGGTGTGAGTGATCATTGATGTCATTATCCTCTAGAAGCACTTGCTGGATGTATTCATGTGATTGCAGTTTGTTATTCAAAGCAAATTGTACAGCCTGGATCCATTCACCTTACATTCTAACATTAGGGGAGAGGCTAAGGGTGAGAATGATCATCTTCCAACCGCTCTTACCTGTAAAAGAAAGAAGGGCCATGAGGTGATTGTACAAGTTAGGATGATGGACGTGCATCTCATTTTCTGGCCTTTAGATTCATAGCTGAGGCGGTACAAATTTGTACAAGGAAACCTTCATAATTTTGCACAGGAATTGGAGTAGTTTATTAAATCAATTATTCAGGTATTTATTGAGCATTCATTTTTTAACTTAGAATGTCAGTTACACTGTAAATGGCTAAAAGAAACTTTTTCTTCCCTCAAAGAAAAGTGAAATGTGAAATAAATCCATGAACACACCTATAAACACCTTCCCACTTATTCAACATAAGTCACATTTAATTCATATAATTTCCCCATCTTGGAGATGAAAAATTTTTGCTTGGAAGACTAATTAGAAGTTAAAGCACCATGTAGCAAATATCTCATGGTTTTAATTATATTTCCTCTTCATCATGTTTATGCAGATGACAATTCAGACGGTAAATAAATAAGTCCTTAAAGCAGTAGAGCAGACGTTACAAATGATGTTGGAAATTAGAGGAAAAAGAAATCACAGAAGGACAGAAGTGATAAAAACGGAGACAGCGCTTGGAGCAGTACTCAAGAGAAAGGGCTTAGAAGGATAAATTAGGATAGAGAAGTCAAAGGGTTCCAAACTGAGGAAACAGCTCACACAAATACATGTACAGGAGGGAGTAGGCCCCTTATGATAAAGCGTGTGTGTGTGTGTGTTTTGGTCTATCCTGTTTGAAGAAAAATGGTAATGATGAGGAAATATGATTCTTTGCCAAGAACAAACCCTTGAACATTGCTCCTCTTTACAGCTTGAAAGAGTATGTATGTTGTTGCTCTCTGCAAAGCTCACTGGGCAGAAAGTGTATGCTGAAATTTCATGTATCTTAAATCACTTTAGGATTGATGTTAGTGGCTTCTTCTCTGCTTCTTAGCATCTTCAAGATTAGAAAATTTAATTCACAGAAATTCTTTTCTTCTGCATAGATGTTATCTCACTCTGTATGGAATTCAAGTATCTCTCAGTTGCCCTAATAGCTACCAATTGTTTCATGTGTTTCTGAGTCTGACTGGAAGCAGATTTGGTAGCCCATAAAAGTTACTTTAAGGATCAGTAAAAGAAAATAGGGATGCTGCCCTGAGCAGATTTCAGACGACAAAGACTAAGTCCACGCATCAGCCACCTCCTCTGTCAGGCTGCCTTTCAGCATTTTGTGGCACTTTAAAGAGCCACCTGTTTTACTAAATATCAAAGCAGTGGTAATTTGATAGAGATTGCATTGAATCTGTAGACTGCCTTGGGTAGTATTGTCATTTTGACAGTACTGGTTCTTCCAGTCCAAGAACATGGTATATCTTTCCACTTGTTTGTGTCATCTTCAATTTCTTTCATCAGTGTCTTAGAGTTCTCAGAATACAGGTCTTTTGCCTCCTTAGGTAGGTTTATTCCTAGGTATTCTATTTTATTTTATTTTATATTTTTGATATGATGGTAAAGGGGATTGTGAAGGAAGTCAGACAGAGAAAGAGAAATATATGATATTGCTTATATGTAGAATCTAAAAAAAAAAAAAAACAAATGAACTTATATACAAAACAGAAATAGACCCACAGACATAGAAAACAAACTTACGCTTACCAAAGGGGACAGGGTAAGGAGGGATAAATTAGGAGTTGGGGATTAACATATACACACTACTGTATATAAAATAGATAACTAACAAGCACCTACTGTATAACACAGGGAACTATACTCAATATTTTAAAATAACCTATAAGGGAAAAGAGTCTGAAAAAAAAATGAAATGACTCAATTGACATTCGGATGGACTTAACATTACTTTGGGGAAAAAAGTACATATTGAGGCTCTGTTGGTAAAATCATTTAACTGATCCTGGCATCTCTTTAGCTAGTAACTTACTCATCAGCCCAGGGACACATGGCAGTGTGACACCACAGAGATAGACTCTCTCTTCTGAAGTCAGTGCTCACTACAGGGTCACCGAGTGAGCTGTCATCACCTGGCATTGCTCCTACAGATTCAAGTCTTTTCAGGTTTTATCCAACAAGTCCTCTTTACCCACCTGCTCCTTCCTATTTTGGTTTACTTCACTGACTTCCAGATGACAGAGCGTAATCTAGAGGCAAAGGGTAAGGAGTAAGCAATCTATAATCTGCCCTTCACTAGCTGTGCATCACTCTTATTTCCTTTACTTCACAAGTTCTCCATGGGCCTCAGTTTCCTCTGCTGTAAAATTCTATAAGATCCATTTAGTTTGGAGATCTTATGAAATAAAACTTTAAATCCCAATCTACTGGATGAAAACTAAATATATAGAGATTAGATAGTTAGGGTTACAGAGCTAAGACATTTAGATGTTTAGCATCAAAGAATATGTTAAAATCAGGTACTAGTTTCTCTCCAATCATTTCTTTTCACTACCAAAATGTTAATTAGCAGAATCACTGACAAGTCTGAATAGTATCTTTTCTCTTCCAAGGCCTAAAATATTTTGAAAGACATACTAGGATGCCCAATAGCCAGACTGGAAAGAGAAAGAGGTAGAGAGACAGAAAAGAGAAAATAGGAACCCATTTGTGAGTACCTCCTATGGACCAAGTGTTTTACTGTATTACCAAATAATCTCACAAGGTACCTAGGATCCTCCCTAATTTTCTAATAAACTATTAGGAAGCAGAAACCATATCTTACTTGAATATGGAATCCTAGTGCTCCAATGCTGGTACATGATGGTGCTCAAAAATGTTTTTTGAACAAGGTAAGGGAGGGAGGAAGTGAAAGAGGGAGGGAGGAAGTGAAAGAGGGAGGGCAGGAGAAAAATGATTCATTAAATAACTTGCTCAGAGTCCTAGGCTGGCAAGGAGCAGAGTAGGGGTAGATAACCCTAAATACTCACCCTTTAATGATTGCCTTCTAAACACAGGTTGTGTCCTAAAATCTTTAGTCACAGCTAGCCGAGAAGAGCTAAGCATCAGTTTTAGCCAAAGAAGAAAACAATAAAACTATAGTGTTTTTAACCTTGAACATACTCCATAACCAAACATGCCACTCACTAAAAAATAGCTCTGGCCACACTCTTTTTGCTGACAGCAGACCAAGTGCAAACACCACATATGAAGTGCTTATAACCAATTCCTGTTGTCTCAGCTCTGTATAGTCATATTGATCTATTTTTCAGTGAGCTCTACTGAAATTAAAACTCAATTATTTAAAATGTGTTGCATTTAGACGATGACAGTTGTTTTACAGGGTGTCTGGGGAGACGCATGATTTCCTGGGGCATGCTGATGGTTTCAGATAGCAGAATCCCATTACCACCAGCTGGTCATTTATCCTAAATAAATATCTTTTGTGAGACGGTTATTACCAATATAAGCTACTTTAAAATATATAAACACGTGGATGATTCAGGGTTTTGCTGGTATATATATTGGACACTTGGAGCTGGCAACATACTCAGAAGCTCATTATAAATTTTGGCAATTAACATTGTCCAGAGGACTCAAGAATCCCAGAGGTGTGGCAACCTTTGCTGACACTAGCAAAGCCATTGCTTCTCTCTGTGTTTTCTCACAACCAAAGAGAGAATCACACGTTTTCCCATTAGAGTAAACACATTCACTGACTCAATCCCTCCCTCCCTCATTTATTCATTCCTATGCTTTTTTTGTTTCCCCTCAACTATGAACATCTTTTAAGCCTCATCACCTATTTTTAAAAACTTAGGAACCCAAAGATGAGAAAAGTATAATCATTTTCCTTAAAGACTCAATCTGGATGGAGAAAAAGTGATATAAAACAAAAATACAAGATACAATGTGATAAATGTACTGATAGAGATTATAATTGAGATCAAAAAGGAAAACAAAATAGGGATAGGGGCACTGAATTCTGCTGGGCTGTGTGTGTACAGTGTTTCTGGGCTGAGTGAGAAGACAGTCTGTCAGAGCAAGCCTCCCTGAAGGGCTTGATGTCCAGATGCACCTTAAAATGGGTGCAGCACTAGTCACAGTAGCCAAGACATGGAAACAACCTAAGTGTTCATGGACAGGGGAATGGATAAAGAAGATGTGGTACATATACACAATGGAATATTACTCAGCCATAAAAAAATAATGAGATAATGCCATTTGCAGCAACATGGATGGACCTAGAGATGATCATACTAAGTGAAGTAAGTCAGACAGAGAAAGACAGATACCATATGATATCACTTATATGTGGAATCTAAAAAAAAATGATACAAATGAACTTATTTACAGAACAGAAATAGACCCACAAACATAGAAAACAAACTTATGGTTACCAAAGGGGAAAGATGGGGAGGGATAAATTTGGAGTTTGGGATTAACAGATACACACTGCTATATATAAAAAAGATAACCAACAAGGACCTACTGTATCGACCTACAGGGAACTATATTCAATATTTTGTAATAACCTATAAGGGAAAAGAATCTGAAAAAGAATATATATGTATGTGTATGTATATATATATATATATATATATATATATATATATATACACACACATACATATACATATATTCTTGTGTTAGTTTCAGGTGTATAACAATGTG
Organism: Mesoplodon densirostris; assembly: GCF_025265405.1. Taxonomy (NCBI): domain Eukaryota; kingdom Metazoa; phylum Chordata; class Mammalia; order Artiodactyla; family Ziphiidae; genus Mesoplodon; species Mesoplodon densirostris. The sequence continues at coordinate 107,469,624 of NC_082668.1, read as the reverse complement.
ATTCAGTTTATATATATATATATATATATATACATATATATATATAAACTGAAACTAACACATCGTAAATCAACTATACTTCAATAAAATAAAAAAAGGAAAGAAAACAATAAAGCTGACGAACATTGAGCAAATTACGTAGGCAAAGGAAAAATGAGAAGTAGGATTAGCAGTCCATATAAATCAAATAAATGACAAAAAGTGTATTTTCTTGGAAATATAAGGAATAAACTCATATAAGGGAATATAAGGGGTTTCATATTGCTAGAAAATAAACTTCAAAGCAAGAGCTGATCAAGGGTAATTCTGGCTAAGATGGAATCAGCACAGATAATCTTGTGCACCATTTTGGGAGTTTTGATGTTTATCATATAATAATTGGGCAGTTCTTGAAGTGTTAGAAGCATGTCAGGGGCTTGGCCACATCAGGTTTATAGGAAAACAGATTTACAATACATTTCCTATTTATGTTTACAAAATCAAAACCCAGTACTTTTTAAAAACCTGAAAAACATTTGCTACAAACTCATTTTATAACATCTGACCTGAAATGGTGCAAGCTGTTTATAGTCCTTATATATCTCATGTACAATGCATGTTAATTTGTTATGCTGGAAACATATTAGAAAGTGCCAATACAAGATGCTGCTCCAGACCTTACAGGCTTGTCATGAAGTAAATGATAGGCTGCTCCTTTGAAAACTGTTAAAAATTGTGAATGATGTAACTGTTTTGATAAAGGGAACGTAGGTGGACCACCTTAGAAGCTCTGTAGTTGAAGGGAGGTGAACTAATTAGCAGCTAATAATAACTAAGAGGACCTGTCTCTCTCTCTTCCAAATATATCCAGGAAATTATGGAGCAAACTCTGTGCGACATTAAATAAATCCAAAACCAGAAGAGCCATCCCTCAGGAAACTGTGGAGTATTTCTGCAGTGGGCCTTTTTCTTTAAAAGTCCTTATTATGTGATCAGGGACTTTGTAGAAGGATGTGCCATGGGGATTTTTTGGTAATTCTTCTTGTCCCAAGTGAGACAATCGTATCAGAGATTTGCCCATGATTATAAAGACCCTAAATTCTCTTTGGTTCTTTTTTTTTTTTTTTTTTTTTGCGGTATGTGGGCCTCTCGCTGTTGTGGCCTCTCCTGTTGTGGAGCACAGGCTCCGGACGTGCAGGCTCAGCGGCCATGGCTCACGGATCCAGCCACTGCATGGCATGTGGGATCTTCCCGGACCGGGGCACGAACCCGTGTCCCCTTCATCGGCAGGCGGACTCTCAACCACTGCGCCACCAGGGAAGCCCGGTTCTTATTTTTAAACTGCCTAATAATAATTAAATTCTGCCCAGGTTTTTGAGCTTTCTTTATTATTATTTTATCTTTCTGAGCTTGAGTACATGGTAGATGTGAACCCAAGACTTGAAAAACAAAGGCAGACAACAGTGATCTGTGCTGTGTATCCATTTTTACTGTTGGCATCCTAATATAGGATGGGTCTGGATTATTTAAACTCTGTCCTAACTGGGCTTTTTGTCTCTAGAATGGCCTCTCTCAAAACAATTCTTTTGTTACAGGCAGATTTGGTGAAGCAATATTGTGCATATTATGCTTGGACTTGATTGTATAATTTACCTTGTTTGTTTCTTGTGGTCTTTTTGCTCAGTCCCCTTTTTGCAATATCTTTAGGTTGGTCCCACACTGATACATCTCTGTTTATTATGCAATTTGGATGCCTTTTATGTGTCACTCATTTGATGAGAGACAGTGAAGGAGAGAGACCAAAAGAGTGAATCAGACCCAGAGACCATTGGATTCTGTTCTGTTGTCTCTGAACCCCTGTCAACAAGAGTCAACCCCATGAGCTTGGCCCCTCTCTGGGCCAGAAGGAAATTACTTAAGTAGAAATAATACCTTATGTATTGTAATGAGACCATTTGGTATTTGTTTCTCTTTAGCAAAATAAGATATTCAACTGAAGAAGTGTTTTCTATCCTCCATCCTGACAACTTTATACTTGCTAAAATGCAGTGCTGACCTGTTTCTTAATTCAGCTACATCTTCCATGCTACTCTGCCATGTCAAGAGAGAGCTATGGAATACACTGGAAAACTCACCCAGAACCTGTTGATCTTCACAATGGATTCCTAACTAGCATACGACTTTTGGAGACCTGTGTTGTTAATGCTTCTGTGACATGAATTTGTTTTCAGCTTCCTTTGACCAATGGTCACTACAGCTGGCAGAACCTTATAGATGATGGTTTGCAGTTGGGTGGTTTTTCATAGTTCTTGTAATGGCATTTTCTGTTTCTCATTCTTTTTGTTTTCATTGGATTTCAGAGAGGAGAGTACTTACTTAGCTATCTTTTACTTGAAGCCCAGAGTGACCCTTGTGAAACAAAATCATGACTCCTTTTGTTTCGGATTCTTCAGTGACTCTACTGTCTTCGGGATCTATCTGAACGCCTTACTTTGACCTTCACTGCCAACTTTCCAGCATCATTTCTCAAATCCTCCTTTCATATTCTAGGCTCAAAACATCCTGAGTCATAATCATTCACAATTCCCTGCACATATCCAAATCCTGTTCACTTCTAGGCCTCTGCCATCTGTCTGGTATTTCCTTTAAAGTGAGTCAAGACAATTTTAAGGTACTCGTGGGTAGAATGCTGAGATAATTATTCTAAATAGTAATTTCTCTTTATAATGGGATGCATGGTAAAATAAAATTTATGTTTTTATTCTTCAGGGACTTAGTTTTAAAGACTGGATTCGTTTCCATTTCAAAAGAAAAAAGATTCAAAAAAGAAATAAAACCCATCTATTTGTTCATTCTCCCAGTAACGTGTTAATAGTAGAATGAACAGTAATACTTAGGAATAGCTGGTATAGAAATTATTCCATCTTCATTTGATTTTGTATTAATCAGAGTACTGGCAGATACCCAATAATTAAACCCCCAATTTTCAGAAGTTTATTGATCCCTTATGTAATCATCTATAGTAGATGTTTCTGGTTGGGGTAGCTTACCACCCTATGGTGATTCAGGACCCAGATTGCCTCAAATTATGGCTTTTAAATCTTTTAGTGCCTGAGTTGTCCACATCCAGATGTCAGATTAAGGAAGAGAGAGTAGAGACAGTGCAAACTCTTCTTAAAAACCCCGACTACAGTAGTATATGTAACTTGTACTACATTCCATAGGTGAGAACTAATTACAGGGCCAAACCCACGTGCAAGGAGGGAGTTGGGGAATTGATCTCGTGACCTAGAATCTTCTTTTCAGGGGCAACTCAGGACTATAGAGAAGGAAGCAAGAAGGTAAACTGTTTGTCATAGACGTGGGCTGAGTCATATATGTCCTTTGGCTTCATCTTTTGATAGAATTCTCTTTTAAAGCTGTGTCAGCAAATTAATGCTTTGTGTTATCCATCAATGTCAAAACATTCATCAAAAAGGAAAAGAAAAATATCTGATTGGAGAAAGCATTTGTTACTTCTTTAAAGGTTCCCTCTCTCGAGCCAGGGATGGGGTAGGCAGAGCATTCTCCAGTCTGAAGGTGTAGACCCTGGTTGGCCTAAGCCAATTAGTATATCCCATCTTCCAGGCCATTGCAATTGGGCAAAAATGATCATATGCCCCATTTTAGACTAATAGGAGTCAGGCATGGACATTTTATTTCACTTTTGTGGATAGTGAAAGCTTGCATTTTTGTTGTAATTGATCATGAAAATGAGAAGATATGTTGAACTGTGTTCATTTTTCTGTTAGAGAGGGAGAATTTATCTAAAAGTAAAGTAAACACAGAGAACATGGGGCTAATGGGGAGAGAGAGAGAGAAGGAAAGTTGGATTCTGTTAACATTTTTTGTCATCTGAATTAATTACTTCTGAAGTCTACTGCTACGACTTCTTTTTTTCATTTTACTTATGTCTACTTGTGATCTTTTAAGAGTCAATTAAGCTAGGATACTGAGTGATACACATACCAAATAAGTATTATAAAGTTTAAAAGATCTGGCTTATATTCTGAAATCTAATTAGGAAAAATAAGTTACCTACAAAAGTCAAAAGAAACACCAACAGGCTATTAACACTCCTGAAAAGATTGCTAATAGACTTTTATTCACTGATAAAGGTGCCTCCATCTAAGTAAGATACTGATTAAGTTGTCCAACATCTGATTAAAAATAAAAAGGTGGAAAGGAAATAATGAATCATAACCTATTTGAATTTGAAAGGAGTGAAGGGAGACCTTGATCATTGTTTTCTGATGGCTGAAAAATTGAGCTGGATAATATATAGAAATTTCTTTCTTGATCCAAGTTTGGTCTAGACAGAGACTTGAAGGTACACAATTAATTGGAACAAGATCAAACAAGGAATTGCCCTGTCATTATGCAAATATCAGGATATGAATTATGTGAATGTATCTATGTGTGTATATATATTTATATATTTATTTATATTATGTGTCACATATATATGTATGTAAATTTTATGTGTATATAAAGAAAGAGAGAGTAAGTGAGAGTCTTCTATATCAGTCTAAGATATACACCCTAACATGCCACAGTCTTTGTTGATTCACATCTGGTATGGATAAAAGAAGTTGATAAATAATATGAAAATATTTTTGTATACTACAAGGTGTTAAATACATAACAAGTATTATTACCATGGCTATGATTATAAAAGAAAAAAAAGTAATGTCTGCCAAAATTTGAGCATAGGAATAATAACACTTTAAGTCACTTAACTAGAAATAAAGGAGTCTTTTATGAAAAGAGCATTGAATATCAATATCCAAATTCTTTAAAAATGAAGTTGTTTACACTACACGCAAATACAAAGCTTTTAAAATGCACTTAAGCCTATAAAAGAAATTTGCCAAAAAGTGTTATCTTGTAGACACTGAGAATTGTAAATGTGAATATATAATGACATCATTAACATAATAATGGTTTTATTTTTTCAATCACCAAACATTTATGCAAAATACTCAAAAAAATGACATAAAATCATGCAGAAAATATGGCACTGCCTAACCTCTGCAGGAATTAGAATAAAAAATTGAAAAAAGAACACTGATAAGAGGAGTGTAAATGTATTTAAACATACTGTAAAGCAGAAGAAAACACTGTTATGAAAAAAAAAAAATCTCAGATTGCCTCCAGGTGATTCATATCTTGTGTGAGACTTTTCAGTTTCATTTAGCACAGATGTCTGAGTTTCTTTTATTTCAAACCTTTATGCTGTGAGGAAGGCAATTTGGCAACCAATTTTAGAGGTGGTTGCAGCATATCCTGCTAAATTGTCATGTTTTTCCCCACAAAACACTTAAATAGCACAAATACTTTGTCAGATCAATAGTAAAATATTCTCTAAATGAAAGACTGAAGACCATTAATCAAACCTACATCAAAGTGAATGGCTTAACTTTACCCCATTGGAAGATTAAATCTAAGCATTTAAGTACACACACAATAAAAACAGATGGTGTGAAATATTTTCCATCCATTCACTTTCTATATGACAGTAATATTGCCAAATTTGAAGCTTTATTTTATTCAAGAGCTGTCTTACAAATTACAAGTATCTTCTATACTTAAATAGTAGAGAACCAATGTTAAAAACAATTCTAGAAGAGGTAAGAAATAAAGTATCAAGACCTGAGGAGAGTAAGTAACAATCAAATTGATGTGTGTGCTTGTGGCTTCAGGATTTCAGGTTCTAAGCCCTCTAATCTTCATGGGAACTGTATCATTCTCCTCGTCTTCTCTCATGCTCTTAGGACCACCTCACCTAAGGTTAGGCCCTCTTCACATAGGAGACTGAAAAGGAGAACTCTGGCTCAGAAATCCACCATGTATTTTTGTTAATCTGGTCCCTGCAGTCCTCTTCCTCCTGTCCAACTTGGGACTGTTTGACAACTGTCTTCTCTTCCCCCTCACCTCTCAGTGTCATCCTTTTCTAGCTATATTCTGTTTTTTAGATTATAAAGGATGGACTGGCCTTCCATTGCCTAGACTTTTCCTCTAGTTCTGACGTTTTTGGTTGTATTCTCCTTCAAATGAACCCATCTATTTAGACTGGATTCCCAGACAGCTCTGCAGAGCTTGTTATAGGATTCCTGGTACCACATTCCTTTTATTTAAAATCTACAGACTAGAAAGAGGTCCCCAGAGTAGACCATCTCCAAGAACATATAGAAATCTTATACTAAAGATTAAAGCTTGTCTTTTATTTCTCATTTCTTCAAATTAAAAGAAAGCCAAACAATAAACAGACTTCTTACTTAAAAACAAAATAAAATGTTAATATGTACCATCATATAATTCAACAAGTACCTCTTATTACCAAAAATACTGTGTTACAGACTTTCCAAGTAGTGTTGCTAATCATCATATAAAGGTGATCAGCCTGAAACTAAGATCTTAAATGAAATATATATCAGTAGGTTATTGTGGAGGGAAAAATAGTACATAAGAGCTATAAGTACTTTCCATCTAGTAAGCAATACAACTAAATTTAAACTTTTATAAAATTTCCTTTATTTAGGGTTGGGGGAAAACTTGAGATTGATCTTTTAGTGACAAAAATGTCAAACATGTACTCACCTACTTATTGTTATTGAGGAAAAACATGAAGTAAGCCTCCACATGTGTTGTTGACTGAGGAGTCTGATGTAGTTTGACAGGGTACATAATTTTTATATATATATATATATATTTTTGCGGTATGTGGGCCTCTCACTGCTGTGGCCTCTCCAGTTGCAGAGCACAGGCTCTGGATGCGCAGGCTCAGCGGCCATGGCTCACGGGCCCAGCCGCTCCACGGCATGTGGGATCTTCCCGGACCTGGGCACGAACCCACGTCCCCTGCATCGGCAGGCGGACTCTCAACCACTTCACCACAAGGGAAGCCCCATAATTTTATATATGTTTTAGCTGTCACAGCTAAGTCTTGGTCTATTTGGTAGGCTTTTTTTTTTTTTTTTGGTGTGATGGATATACATAGTGCACAGTATGACCTATACACTATTGCAGAATCCATGAAACACCAAGAGTAGAACAGATGGCATTTGCAACTTTATACTCTGTGTGGAGGCTGTCTGAGTGATTTGTCTCTGTATTACCTAACTTAGAGCCCAAGTGGCCAAAAGCTGTGGGAAGCAGTGGGCATGTATTGTGAAAACCAAAATGGGACTACAGACCTACAGACACATGGGAGAAAGAGATTACATTTCACCCAACAGCATCAGAATATACTTTTTTTCCTCAAGTGAACATGGAATATTATCCATGTTCATATTTTAGGTCATAAAAAAATCTTAATAAACGTACAAGGTGAAGTCATACAAAGTATCTTTTCCAATCACAATGGAATGAAGCTAGAAATCAGTAGCAGCAGAAAAACTGGGAAATTCACAAATATGTGGAAATAAACAGTACACTCTTAAACAACCAATGGGTTAAAGAAGAAATCATAATTTAAAAAAATATGATGCCAGGGCTTCCCTGGTGGCACAGTGGTTGAGAGTCTGCCTGCCGGTGCAGGGGACACAGGTTCATGCCCTGGTCCGGGAAGATCCCACATGCCATGGAGCGGCTAGGCCCGTGAGCCATGGCCGCTGAGCCTGTGCGTCCGGAGCCTGTGCTCCACAACGGGAGAGGTCACAACAGTGAGAGGCCCGCGAACCCAAAAAAAAAAAAAAAAAAAATGATGCCATAAATTGGATAACCTCAATAAAATTGACAAATTCCTAGAAACACATAACCCTCTAAGACTGAATCACAAATAAATAGAAAATATGAACAGATCTATAACTGGTTAGTATATTGAATCAATGATCAATAATACCATAAAAAGAATAGCCAAGATCAGATGGTTTACCGATGACTTCACCAAACATTTAAAGAATTAACACGAATCCTCCTAAAACTCATCCAAGAAATCATAGAGGAGGGAATGCTTTCCAACACAGTCTGTGAGACTAATATTATCCTAATACCAGAGCCAGACAGACATTACAAGAAAAGAAAATTACAGACCAATATCCCTTATGCATATTGATGCAAAAATTCCTCTAAAAATACTACCAAACTGAATTTAACAACATTTTTAAAGGATCACACACTGACCAAATGGAATTAATTTCTAGAAGGCAAAGATAGTTCAACACATAAAAATCAATGTGATACTTTAATAGAATGAAGAAAAAGCACGTGATCATCTCACTTGATAAACAAAAAGCATTTTACTGAATTTATCAGCCTTTTATGATAAAAATACTCCATAGGGAAATACCTGAACATAATAAAGCCTACATAAGAAGAACCTACAGCTAATATCATACTCAGTGGTGAAAGACTGAAAGTTTTCACCTTTAATATCAGGACCAAGGCAAGGATGCACACTTTCACCACTTCCAATCAGCATAATACTAAAAGTCCTTACCCAAGCAGTCAAGGAAGAAAAATAAAGAAAGCAACCAAACTGGAAAGGAATAAGTAAAATGATCTCTGTTCACAATTATGTGATCTGCTATATAGAGAACCCTAAGCATTCCACTAAAAAAGAGAAATTATTTGACTTAATAAACAAATTCAGCAAATCTACGTTGTACAAAATCAATACACAAAATCAGTTGTACACTAAAAATAAACAATGTGAAATAGAAATTATGAAAATAATTAGATTCACAGTGACATCAAAAAGTATAGAATACTTAAAAATGAAGTTAACAAAGAAGGTAAAAACTTGTAAACTAAAAACTGCGAATGTTGGGACCTTCCTGGTGGTCCAGTGGTAAAGAATCTGCCTTCCAATGCAGGGCATGTGGGTTCAATCCCTAATTGGGGAACTAAGATTCCACATGCTGTGGGGCAACTAAGCCCAAGTGCCGCAACTAGAGAGACTACAAGCTGCAAACTGCAGAGCCCACATGCCACAACTACAGAGCCCACATGCTCTGGAGCCTCTGTGCCACAACGAGAGTGAGAAAACCTACACGCCACAACTAGAGAGAAGCCTGCGTGCCGCAACAAAGAGCCTGCGTGCCACAATGTAGAGCCCGCACACTGCAACAGATGATCCCACATACCGCAACGAAGATCTCGTGTGCCACAACTAAGAGCCGACGCAGCCAAAAATAAAAATAATAAATTTAAAACAACTACAGAAGTTGCCAAAATAAGTTAAAGATGATACAAATAAATGGAAAGATATTTCTTGTTCATAGGTTGAAACTTTTTTATATTAAGATGTAAAAACCACAAGTGACCTACAAATTCAATCTTATCCCTATTAATATCACAAAAACATTTTTGTAGAAATAAGAAAATTTATTCTAAAACTGATGTGTAATATCATGGGCCCACAAGTAGCCAAAAATAACTTTGAAGTCTAACAGTTCCTGATTTCAAAACTTACCTCAAAGCTACAGCAAAACAAAGTGGTACTAGCATACAGGAAAGTATAAACCAATGGGATAGAATAAATAGCCAAGAAATAAATTCTTTTATAAATGGTCACATGATTTTCAATAATGTTACCACAATCATTCAGAGGGGAAGGATGATCTATTCAATAAATGATATTGAGAAGCTGGAAATTCATATGCAAAAGAATGAAGTCTGATTTTTATCTTACACTGCACATAAAAATTAACTCAAAATGGATATAAGACCAGAATGTAAGAGCTACCTATAAGACACTTAGAAGAAAACATAGGGCCAAGATTCGCAGCATTTGATTTGGCAATGATTTCTTGAATTTGACACCAAAAGTATAAGCAATGAAAGATAAAATAGACAAACTGGATTACACCAAAATTAAAAAAAAAAAGAAACAACACTTGTGCATCAGAGGACACTGTCATTAAAATGAAAAGGAAACCTTAGGATGATAAAAATATTTGTAAATCATATATCTGATAAAGGGTTAATATCCACAATATAGAGAGAATTCCTATAATTTAACAACAAAAATCAAACAACCTATTAAAAATAAGCAAAGTATTTGAACAGATGTTTCTCCAAAGAAGGTATGCAAATAGCCAATGAACACATTAAAAAATGTTCAACATCACTAAACATTAGGGAAACAGAAATGAAAACCATACTGAGACACTTAATACCCATTAGGATAACTATTTTTTTAAAAGGAAAAGAAACACACATCAAAAAAAGCAAGCAGTAGTAAGAATGTGTACAAATTGGGACCCTTGTGCATTGCTGATAGGAATGTAAAATGGTGCAGCTGCTATGGAAAGCACTATGGTAGTTCTTCAAAAAAAAGTTAATAGAATTACCATATGATCCAGAAGTTGCAATTCTGGTTATACACCAAAAGTATTGAAAACAGGAATTCAAAGAGATATTTGTACCCCCATGTTTGTAACAAAATTATTTACAATGAACAAAAGTTGGAAGCAACCCGTGTCCATCAATGGATGAATAATTAAACAAAATGTGATGGAACGTTATTGGAACATTATTCAGTCTTAACAAGGAAAGAAAATCTGACACATACTACAGCATGGATAAGTCTGGAAGACATTCTAAATGGAATAAATCATGAAGGGGTATATACTGCATGATTCCACTCATATGATGTACCTAGGGTAGTCAAATTCACAGAGACAGAGAGTAGAATGGTGGTTGCCCAGGCTGAAAAGAGAGAGGAATGGGGAGGGTGTTATTATATAACACATAATGAGTTTAATTTTGAGAAGATAAAAAATGTTCTGGAGATGGAAGTTGGTGATACTGGCACAACAATGTGAATGTCGTTAATGTTACTGAACTACACACTTAAAATATTAAAAAATCAATTTTAAGTTAGGTATATATTATCTCAATTAAAAAAATTCCAGAAAGATCCCACCTCAAAGTTTTGCACTGCCTGTTTCCTCTGCATGGAGCACTCTTGTCCCAATTAATTTACACAATTGTTATTTTTTATTAAAGTGCAGTTAATTTACAGTATTGTATTAATTAGTTTCAGGTGTACAACAGTGATTCAATATTTTTTATAGATTATACTGCATTTAAACTTAGTACAAAATGGTGGCTATATTTCCCTATGCTGTACAATATATGCTTGTTTATTATTTTATACATAGTAGTTTGTATCTCTTAATTCCACACCCCTATCTTACCCCTCTCCCCTTCTCTCTCCAAATTGCTAACCACTAGTTTGTTGTCTATATCTGTGAGTCTGTTTATATATATATATATATATATATATATATATATATATATATATATATAAAATCTTTTTTATCCATTCATCTGTTAATGGACACTTAGATTGCTTCCATATATTGGCTATTGTAAATAATGCTGCCATGAGAATTGTAGTGTATCTCTTTGAATCAGAGTTTTTATTTTATTCATGTATATACCCAGGAGTGGAACTACTGTATCACATTGTAGTTCTACTTTCAGTTTTTTGAGGAACTTCTATATTGTTTTCTGTAGTGGCTGTACCAGTTTACATTCCGACAAACAGGGTGTAAAGATTCCCTGTTCTGCACATCCTCGCCAACATTTGCTATTTGTGGTCTTTTTGACAAAAGCCATTCTGACAGATATAAGGTGATAAATCACATTCTGATTTTGACTTGCATTTCCCAGACAGTTAGTGATGTTCAACACCTTTTTCTGTGCCTGTTGGTTATCTGTATGTCTTCTTTGGGAAAATGTCTATTTAGATCTTTGGTATAGTTTTTAAACCAGGTTGATTTTTTTTTTTTGATATTGAGCTGCTTATATATTTTGGATATTAATTCCCTATTGCACATATTATTTGCAAATATTTTCTCCCATTTAGTAGGTTGTCTTTTCATGTGGTTTATTATTTCTTTTGCTGCATGAAAGCTTTTAAGTTTGATGTAGTCTCATTTATTTATTTTTGCTTTTGTTTCCTTTGTCCTAAGGAGACAGATCCAAAACTATATTGATACGGCTTGGGTCAAAAAGTGTTCTAGGGCTTCCCTGGTGGCGCAGTGGTTGAGAGTCCACCTGCCAATGCAGGGGACACGGGTTCGTGCCCCGGTCCGGGAAGATCCCACATGCCGCGGAGCGGCTGGGCCCGTGAGCCATGGCCGCTGAGCCTGCGTGTCCGGAGCCTGTGCTCCACAACGGGAGAGGCCACAACAGTGAGAGAGGCCTGCGTACCACAAAAAAAAAAAAAAAAAAAAAAAAAAAAAAGTGTTTTACTTATCTTTTCTTTAAGGAGTTTTATGGTGCTGTCCCAAGGTGCTGGAGCAGAATCCCTAAGGGTCAGGTCTTAGCTGGTTCCATTCCCTCTTAAGTGTGTATATTCTCCTTGGGCATTTCTGCCCTAGTGAAAAACAGTGCTGGAGCACAAGGGGCTGGAGTGGATGTCTTGTGCAGACTGAAGTGCATGCTAGGAGATCCCAGCAATCCAGCCAGAGCCCCAGGCATTTCCCAATCCACTGCCTCAGTGCGCTCACCAAGGATGACCACCCTCAGAAGCCAGGTCCACGTCGGCTCCCCTTCTTCCAAGTGTGCACCACCTGCAACAGCACCTTTGCTCCAGTTGAGGGCAGCACTGAGCAAGCAGGACTGGAGCAGGCACCCAGTGCAGGCTGGGGTGTGTGCGGGGAGGGTCCTGGCACACCAGTCAGAGCCCCAGGCAGCTCCAGATGCTCCACTTTCACATGCAGGCTATCAATTGCCACCATTGCTCTGTTTAGATGCAGGACCAGGTGTGAGCCTGGTCCCTTTGCCCCACCCCCATGGACCCCCACTTTCCTCTCCTTAGCAATGGCAGCCGTCACCCTATTCAAGACTGTGCTGGAGCAACAGAGCCTGGAGCAGGTGCCTGATGTGGGCTGGGGAGGGCAGAGGAAACTGTCCAAAGCCCCAGGCAGATTTCAATCTACTTCCTCCTCCTTGTTCCCAGGAGTAAGCAGGTATTTGCCTGTGCTCTTCATGAGCAGAATCTTGGTTTCCTACAGCCCTGGGTAAGTCCCACTGCTATTCCAACCAGCTAAGGGGACTCATCTTCCTGGTGTCGGATGCTGGGGCGGGGATGCTGAATATTTGGCTCAAACTCGTCACTCTCCAGGATGAGTCCCCGAGTTCGTAATGTCCCCCTTCCCTTCTGTGTCCCCTGCTAGGGGCATAGGTCCCCACCTGAACATTTCTCTTCCTACCAGACTCCATGTGGATCTTTCTTTACAGTTTTGGGTGTAGAATAGCCTTTCTGCCACCCTCTAGATTGTTTACATCAAGACGCTTCCTCCACATATAGATGTACTTTTTTTTTTTTTGCGGTACTCGGGCCTCTCACTGTTGTGGCCTCTCCCATTGCGGAGCACAGGCTCCGAACGCTCAGGCTCAGCGGCCATGGCTCGGGCCCAGCTGCTCCGCGGCATGTGGGATCTTCCCAGACCGGGGCACGAACCCATGTCCCCTGCATCTGCAGGCGGATCCTCAACCACTGCGCCACCAGGGAAGCCCTAGATGTACTTTTTGTATGTTTGTAGCTGGGACGTAAGCTCAGCGTCCTCCAACTCCACCATCTAGACCTCATTCTGGTCCACAATTAACTTTCTTAGCTCTTCTGTTCTTCACCCAAATGTCATATTTCAATGAGTCAAATCCTGAGCATCCCAGTTAAAATTATAGTACCCTACCCAGGAACTCCCAAACTACCTGTACCCAATCTGTTTTTAAAATATTTATCACATTATACCTATTTATTTAGGTATTATGTCTATCATTTTTGTCTGTTTCCTCACTAGAAGTTAGGCTTCATGACAGCAGGGATTTTCATCTGTTTACTTACACATGTATCTCTAGCATCCAGCACAGTGCCTAGCAGATGCTTTATAAACCTTAATCCTGAAAGTTGAAAGGATATGGCTGTATAATTAATTACATATGTGATGTCATGCCTGGGCCTACGGGTACTGAGACACACCAAGTCTAATTATAAGCTGTAGGTTTTATTTTTCACTATCACTGAGTGTTTATCAAAAGGTCCACCATGATCTCAGCTGATATTTTTGGGGAAATAAGCAAACAATATCCATCCAAGCTTGAAAGTAGTATAGGAATAAAGTATATATCCCGGTAGAAGTTCAGACCAAGAACTCCTAGAGATGATCAGGTGATAACAACAAAGCAATCTGCTAAGAGGAAAAAGATTGGTCCTCAGAGCCAAATAGATGGTCAAGGTATAAATAATAACTAGATTTCATTTATGACTATTTCCAGGGTGTACCCAGAAATGTCTGCTGTTATGGAATCTAGTAGAAAACTAGTTTCCAGCAGTCAAGAATGATGGGATTCCAAAGTCACCCTGTTTTGTAATATTACCAGAAACATTACTTCACAATCTGGTGAAGGATAGAGTAGTCCACTTAATGTTATAATAATGCTACTCTAAGATAGGTGTTAATACCTTTTAATATTATAAAGGGAAACTTTAAGCCCCCAAAATGTCCCATTACTTTCTCAATTATGTTGAACTCCCATTTATGATTTCAACATAAAACTTTCCAAGGAGCAAAGATATTGCTGTTTTCTTTGTTTTTAATTTGTAAAGAAAGCATGACACTTCATTCTAGAATTTAATTTTACTTTCAAGGTAGCTAAGAAAGAGAAATTTATTACAGTAATCAGAACTTTCCTGATGAATCAGTTTATATACTCTTCTGTATTGTAAATGCAAATGTTGTAACAAAATAGTCAAAAAATATATATATAAATATATAAAAGATATAAAAAGGACGTATAAAACAGTAACATAATTCATGAGTTGTCTTTCAACATATATTTTAATGAACATCTTTTGAATATAGTCAAGGAACTTTTCTAAAGTATTTTTCCTTTGAGATTTCAATAAAATGTTGGTGATAACATTACCAAATATCTGTTTCATCTGGGTATAATTTAATTGTTTACATATTAATTTTCTCATCTCACTCTGATGAGCAGAAAAATGCTCTAATGTAAATTCTGTTAAGTTTGTCATTTTATATCTACTCGACATAGTTACCCAAATTTATTACTGCTATCATCAAATTGTTCTTAGCAATTTCAAAGCATTTGGAGAAGAAAAATGTACCAAGTTGAAGAGGAAGTAAAACTTTCCTTGATATAATTAATGTCCATTTTCATTTTATTGTCTGGTCAATTATTTTAAAAGGTTACAAGATAATACAATAAAATTTTGATTGATACACTCAGCCAGTATCTTAGCACTGCAGGAGGTAAAACAAATTTTAATAAAAACAATTATATTAAATTTTAATAAAAAACAATTATAAAAGAAAGGAGAAAGCTAGTTCAACTGAGATTTCTCACTGGGCTTAAAAATGTATGAAATTAAGAGCAGTGAAAAAAACATTACAATCTAACTATAGGATACCCAAAAATATGATTGATTTACTTCATTTCAGGACAACTTTTCAAGCTGATTACTTCACCTCATTGTACACAAAATAATTACTTTTATCTGAAGGTTGCTAATGATTGTCTAAATGGTTGTACATGAATGTGTCTCTTCTGGCTAAAGACTCACCATAGGCTCATGTATAGAAACCATAGCCAAATATTAGCTTAATATTAATTCAAGTGCTTGCTTGTAGTTCTGCTCCTGTAAATAAGACTTGCTCTCTTAATCTGAGGTACTGGGTCTTCCTAGATATAATAACTTTAAAAAGTCTGAGTTATGTTTTAAACAGTTAGATGTGTGGAATATACATGTAATTATATGTATACATAAATACTTTAAGTAAACATGTTACAGTCAATCAAACTTGACTCAAATAATAAAGGCTTCCTGTTTTAAAACTTTTAAAAAAACTACATACCATTAATTATAAAGCATAACAAATAAATATTTCCTGCATATTTTAGGCCCTTTGCTAGGCCCTGAAGATATAAGCACTCCAGTGTCAAGTTGCAATAAGGCAAAGTTTTCTATAGGAGGCAGTCTTGTATATTAAAGGCACATTAGGAGTTAATTAACTGGGGCAGAGGACAGGGCTAGAGGACAATGGATATGATTCCCAGCAGAGCCATCATAAAGAGAAAATGCAAAACATCCACAGGGAACTAATAAAGTGGTTTTGAGTGGCTGACCAATAAAAAGTAAGATAGGAGAAAGATGAGACAAGAGAGGTAGGAAGGGACCAGGGAATGAGAGCTGTAGATGGAGCTTGAATTATATTCTGTGGGCGATACAGAGCCATCGAAAGGTTTTTTTTTTTTTCTTTCTTTCTTTTTTTTTTTTTTTTTGCGGTACGCGGGCCTCTCACTGTTGTGGCCTCTCCTGTTGTGGAGCACAGACTCCAGACGTGCAGGCTCAGCGGCCATGGCTCACGGGCCCAGCCGCTCTGTGACATGTGGGATCTACCTGGACCGGGGCACGAACCCGTGTCCCCTGCATTGGCAGGTGGACTCTCAACCACTGCACCACCAGGGAAGCCCCATCAAAAGGTTTTAACCAGGCAGGTTACATCACTGAACCTAAAGAATTCATTTTATTAGGTGAAGCAAAACAACAACTAGCAACCAAAGCTTCATCACATCACCTTCAGGAAATATTGGGATATTACATATCCCAATATATGTAATATCCCTATATTACATATTGGGATACATTACATTACTTTGAGCCTGCTTATTCAATGCAGCTTTTAAGGAAGAGCTGAGATTTTACCTCGTCCATCATTCTGATTCCATGACGATTTGGTTGACAGCTATCAATTCTATTCACACATGATCAGAGCAATAGATACATGAAAGAGAAAAAAAATCCTAAGAATTATAAAATTACAGTATAAAGCATGTAATATTAGGAAAGAAAGACCACAGTGCCGTTTAACTGAATATACATCGTTCAACTATTCATCTATCCAACCTTTCATCCATCTTTCCAACCATCCCTCCATCCATCTATCCTTCCATAATTCATCCATGCGTCTATCATTTATCTGTTGCAGAATTCATTTAAAAGACCAAAATCCCTCTTATCTCCATGTCTTGCACCTGTTTTCCATTCCCATTGTGTTTAATATCATCCTCATTTTGAGGTTTAACAAGTCATTCCAGGCTCATGTAGTACTTTTCTTGCTCCAGACCTGGAAGTGGCTGTTTATCTAAGAGGTCTTGCTTCCTTTAGATAGAATATTAATCTACCCAGAAAAGAATTCAGAGTGATGATAGTAAAGATAATCCAAGATCTTGGAAAAAGAAGGGAGGCACAGACTGAGAAGATACAAGAAATGTTTAACAAAGAGCTAGAAGAAATAAAGAGCAAACAGAATTGAACAATACAATAACTGAAATGAAAAATACCTGGAAGGAATCAATAATAGAATATTATATTATTTGGGTACAGGGGATGTTTATTGTTACTGCCTTAGTTATTACTTTTAGGCCTCGTCAGTGGACAGAGATAAGCAATATATATTACTTTTTGAAGAGGAAATACCTCATGAGTCCATAGTGATATTTTAAAATGTTAATGTTGACTGAAATATGTAAATAGACATGTAACACGATTCCATTTATATAAAACTCTAGAATATGCAAAACTAAGTAGTTTCATTTGTGGATGCATCCTAAAGTGATAGTCCTATAAAACAAAGCAAATAAGTGATTTCTGTTCCAAGCAGGATAAGGTGAGCTCCAGAGAAAGAGACGTTGTAATTCAGAAGTGGCCTCTGGGAGTGCTGACGATGCTCTTTTCCTTGATGGAGGTGGTTACATAAAGTGTCTTTTCAGTTTAGAGCAGTTCCCTATGTTCGTGAAATTTTGGTGTGCACGCGGTTTGCTAGGTTACGCGTGTGTTCATGCACTTGATGTGCATGCGGTTTGCTAGGTTACGCATATGTTCAAATTTGTGTGCATGCGATTTGCTAGGTTACACATATGTTCATACAATTTTGTGTACATATTAAAGTTCACAGTATAAAATTAAGTTTAAAAAGTTGCTGTGGCCCACTCTTCCCAACTTTTCTTAAGCATCACTGAGTTTTACTCTTCCCAACCTTCTTTCTCAACTACTCAGCGCTAGTTTTGAATGTTCCATGCTTTAAAAAATTCATGCACAGCATCTGGAACTTGTTGGAGGAATGACACCAAAGACTTCTAATAAATAAACATGCTTTGGCTTGTTAGATTAGCTTTAACAGGACAATTATTCTGATTCCTGTCTGGTAATATTGGTCCACGCATGGGTAATAGCTCCATTTACTCTCATTAACTGTTTTATCAAAGGCCACCATCCTTGGCTCTAAATGTCTAATTTGTGTTCCATTTATTTTAAACCAGCAATTTTTGCTGAGAACTTTGTAAGTGCCCGGAACTGTGCCACACACCTAGTCAGCAACACTCCTCTCCATTCTTGAGGACGTTCTTATTATGTTGATGAAATATCTTGGTGGGAAGTTGATTACTGGGAATCCTGTTTGCACTCAACATCTGTAGCCAGCTAAAAGGCAGATGCTATTGTTGTAAGTTCAGGTTTGTAATTGTAATTACAAATTATAATAAGAAATGAATCTAGTTTTCAACATATACCTTACTTATGATAGGTGTATGCTGGTATAAAGTAAAGGTTAAGTATTATTTTTTTATTCACATTAAATCGATTCAGAAGAGCAGTTTATTTTTAACTTTTTGTATTTTGTTTGTTTTGTTGTTGTTGTTATTGTCTAGAATAACTGGTAAATGGTAGAGCTGGGATTTGAATCCTGGACATAGTTCTCTTAGTTTAAATCTCATTCATTCCAATATTTCATTCTAATTTTCTCTATTAACCAGGCCTGATGCATCAACCCTAGTAATTACTGTGAACATGACACCGTCCTATTTGCAAGCCAAGCTTTTGCCTTTATCTGGTGTTTCAAAACCATCTGAATCCCAGAATCCTGGGCAAATTGGGCTCTCACATACTTGGATAGAACCCAACACACTAACTAAAGCTGAAACGATCACTTATTTAGAAAAATGGGCATTTTGTTGCTATTAAAATGGGATAAGAACTAAATTCAGCAATTTTTGAGGCGTTACAGAGTAGTGGAAAGAATCTTGGCATGAAAGTTGGGAAATATGGATTTGTATCCATTTTCTGTGCTTGCTTGTGTGAGGTCGTCATAAGTAGGCACACAAACTCTGACAGCTTCCCATTTTTTACAGGTCCAAATTCCTCTGCATTCTGCCTCTATTGTAGCTTTCCTAGCTAACCTGTCTTTCCTGTCTAACCATTTAAGTGTCTTTTCCTGTCTTTCAGAGCACTCATACCCTATGTCTACCGCACACACACACACATCCTAGTCATTCTGAATTTTTTTCTGAGTATGGTAAGGACTTTTCAACCTCAGGGCCAATATGTGAGCAGTTCCCAGAGGCTGTTATTTGATTTCTTCCTGAGTCAGCAAGACGGTGTCCTATTGTCTTTGTCAAGGTTACACATACATGAAATAAACTGATCTACACTCCATAACTCAGATAAAAATGGGAACATATTTTTCAAGGGCTCTCAAAGGGCCTCTTGAGACCATAGGCTGAAAATATCAAATACTGGGGTATTGCTGGAGTAGAAAAACCTAAACTGTAATTTGCTAGAGGTTTGGGGTGGACAGATCTGTGAGTTAAAGACTCTGTGGCATCGGAGCGTGGGGCACACTTTTGGGGTTTTACCTACAGCTAGGTAAAAGCTCCTAGAGCTCCACAAGTTGCTCGCAGTGAAGATCAAAGAAAAATCCCCTCATGCTTGTGGGAAGGAGAAGGGAAAAGTGGCCCTTTATAAAATATGCTTGATGATTCTTTTATTCTTAGCAAGGTCTGACCTTACGGGGAACTATTTTTCCAGGGTCTAACCCATCGGTGTTTTGTCAGAGCCTTACTGACCTGGGGGGAGGAAATACCCAACTCCATCCCATTCTAGCTTTCCACATAGGGAAAGAGAAATACTCCAGATCCCCCCAGTCATCCTGACCACCTTGCCACAAGCCTGGCCACACTAATGCCTTCCAAGGCAGTCTGGGGATCCGTCAAGAATGATACCTGGGTGAACCCCAGAGGAAAGAGGTTCTGATTCAAAGCAAGAAGCACAAATCTTCCCACAAGGAAAAACTCCTGGTGGGTGCCAAGCATGATGAGAATTCCTCTGCTTTGATCAGCAAGAAATCACACAAGGCAGTCTCCAAAGAGGAAAACCAAAGGCTGCTCTCAGGAGACAGAACAAAGGAGAAATCAGCCTCTAGTGGTGTCAAGAAAGAGAGGGAAAGAGAAGACAACAGCATTAAGAAGTTCTATCCCCCTTGGAGGTTGCTTCAGACAACTTTAAGAAGCAAAACACCTAGTCTCAGAGAAAACCAAACCAAACCAAACAAGGAAAGTCCAGAGAGTGCTGACACAAGGATGGCGGCAGGAGACTTGTCCAGGGTAAATGAGAAGGTTTCTAAAACCTAAAGACTCAAGAAAGGAAACTAAAAACTTCTATCTTGGATAGAAGGTCACAGGGCTATTACCCTGAAGTTGAAGAGGTAGATATGGATGATGAATTCTAGCAGCCCACCATGTCTTGTGAGTTATACCTTAGCTATGACCAGCCTCAGAAAAAAAAAAAAATAAAGATTGTGAAAACTTTAGTCACTGAACTTGGAGGAAAAAGGACTTACAAAAAATTACAAGTTCTAAAGGCACTAGTAAAAAAACAATCGGCCCCATCCAGAAATTACTTAATGTAAAGGAAAACAAGTCAGAGAAGCTACATTCAACTAGAGCTAATTCTGTCAAGCTGGAAAAGCTCCTCACCAATGTATTACCAGAGTGGCCAGTCCTCCCACTTGATTACCCAAGTAAGAAATCAATTACCATCCACTTTCTGCCCTTGAATTGATGTCCTCCCTCTAACCAAAGCAAAAAAACCACTCTCTTCACCCCAGGAAGATGAAGAAGTTGGACTTGACTCAGAATGAATTTTAAGATGCAGGTGTATTCTAATTTCCATGTGTGCTTATCTCCCCCCCCAAATAAATAAAAGCTGAAAATAGAAATAAAGTTGAATTAAACACATAAATAAAGAAAGCTATACTCCTTGTATACCTGTTAGTGTAATGAGATTCATACCAGTTACAAATAGTTGTTGGTAACTTTCTTGTGTTTACCCTTGACAGCCAGATAATCAACATTCATGGAGTCCCTGTTTTTAATGGGCATGATATTAGCAACTACAAAATGAACTGCCATTTCCTTTAAACGTGGAAATCTATTCACGAAGACAGTTTACATGCTAATGAAAATACTTAGAAGCATGAGTCTTCAGTCATAACTTTTAAAGGATATTTTGGAAAAAGCTCTTCTTAGGTCCAAATTTAGTTAGTTAAAAATTTTCTTTAACACTATTGCTTTAATTGGCATTTCCCACACATCACTTGTAGGTTCAGCAGCACATACAGATAAAACAATCAGTAAACGTTCTTAATTTATTTTAAGGTCGTGTCCCTTATGTTTTTTTTTCCATTTAGGGAACTATAAGTATATCTTAGCTTAGTTGTAAAAAACAGAAGTTTTAAAATTTCTAAAGTTTCAAAACATTTATTTAAACAAAATGTTGAATTATCTTGGTCAAACTGAGCTAGAATAAAAACATTAAGGATGTCCAGGTTTATAGCTGATAACCCACCTGAGTTTGGAAATAGTCTGAAAATAATATATATTTTAATCAGCCTTGAAAATGGTAGGCATGAAAAATGGCTATTGAATGAGAAAAATGAATACATGTTAATAAAAATGAATTAGTATGAGGAAACATATTTGAGAATTGAAATGTTGTGGAGGTTTACTAAATGGACTTACCACAAAATCATAGTTAAGCAAATGCAAATAATTTTTCACTTGCAAGTGGTAACACATATATTGTCTTCCTGAGCCTGATACTTGAATATATATATTACAGTAAAAACTGGAGAGAACTTAGCTATAGAATAAATTACATGAAAAAGTAACATAGGGACTTCCCTGGTGGTGCAGTGGTTAAGAACCCACCTGCCAATGCAGGGGACAGAGGTTCGAGCCCTGGTCTGGGAAGATCCCACATGTCCCAGAGCAACTAAGCCTGTGTACCACAACTACGGAGCCTGAGCTCTAGAGCCTGTGAGACACAACTACTGAGCCCGTGTGCTGCAGCTACTGAAGCCCATACACCCTAGAGCCCGTGCTATGCAACAAGAGAAGCCACCACAATGAGAGGCCCACGCACCGCAACGAAGAGTGGCCCCCGCTCACTGCAACTAGAGAAAGCCTGTGCACAGCAACGAAGACCCAACACAGCCAAAAATAAATAAAATTAAAACAAAAAAAAGGGTTTTTTTTAAAAAAGAAAAAGTAATATATGAAGAGTGTTTAGAATTGTTTCTGGCACATAATAAGTACTATGTGGTCAAACTATTATTATTATTACTGCTACAGTACGGAAACAGAGGAAAAGGTTAAGTTTGGTTGGATATTTGTTTCACTCCAACCCTCACAAAATAGGTAACATAATAAAGAATGTCTTTAAAAAAAAAGAATAACTGTACAGTGGATAAGGTTGACATCAAATCATAATGAGTCATCCTGATAATACACAAATTTACCTCTATAGTTTTCCTTCATCAAACCCAGAACAGTAGGGTAATCATGAAAAAATATCAGGCAAATTCTAATAGAGGGATGTCCTACAAAATACCTGACCATTACTCCTCAAAACTCTCAACATCATCAAGAACAAGCTGAGAAACTCATCTGAGAAACTGTTACAGCAAAGAAGAGTCTAAGGAGACATGGGGACTAAGTATAATGTGGCACACTGAATGGGATCCTGGAACAGAAAAAAGACATTAACTAAAAACTAAGTAAATCTAAATGAAGTATAGACTTTAGTTAATAATAATGAATCAATATCAGTTTACTAATTGCGGCAAATATACTATACTGATGTAAGAGGTTAATAATAGGCGAAACTGGATGTGGGTTACATGGGAACGTTTTTCACATCTTTTTAAAAAAAAATCTAAAGCTATTATAAAAAAAGAAAATAATTTGTTAAAAAAGTACTATACTACTGGAAGTGTGACTGAGTCATTTGGTAAAAACAAGTTAGCCAATTGATAGAAAAAGATAAAAGTGGGAAAACCAGGAAAGGAAAATAAGTGTGTATGGAGCACCCAGTATGTCCAAGATGCTCTGCTAGGCACTGTGCATGTGCAAAGTAATTTACTTACTTTATGTCTTATAATTGCATATAAGGAGAACATTGTTATTCCAACTTTTAAGTGAATAAGTAGGAGAGGTTAGTGACCTGTCTAATATCAAAAATGCAACAAAGAGTAGTAAGAGTTTCAACCTTGGTTATTTGTTTAAATTTTTATTGTGATATATAAACATAACACAAACATTTCCATTTTAACCAGTTTTCAGTGAAAGATTCAGAAACATTAATTGTAATCACAATGCTGTATAACCATTGCCACTAACTCCAAAATTTTTCATCATTCCACACATAAATTCTGTATCCATTCCCCCCTTCCAGTAGCTCCAGATTATGTCTAATCTACTTCCTATTTCTATAAATTTGTTTATTCTATATATTTTATATAAATGAAATCATACAATATTTATTCTTCATATAGCTTATTTCATTTAGCATAATGTTTTTAAGTTTTATCTATGCTGTAACATGTATCAGAATTTCATTAATTCATATAGCTGAATTATACTCCATTGAATGTATATTTTATCAGTTGATGTACGTTTGGTTTGTAATTCCATATGAAATTAAGGAACAGCCTTTTCACTTATAAAAAAAAAAATGGCTCCGAGATTTGCCTCTCTCTCCCTGGCCAGTGGGATTTCAACTTCTCTTCTCTGGCCACCTGGTATTTTTGGACTAATGAAAACCAGGTGTGTCTATTTTTTTATCCATCCAACTGCCATGAGCAGATTCTCCCAGGAAATGTATGTATTCAGGTCCTGTTGTTTTACTTAAGAGGATCAGGCATCTCTGTTTCTGTCTGTGCTACCCCCCTACTCTCTTCTCTCCAGCTCTGTAGGCATGATATAATGTGAATGTATGTGTTTAATATTATGTGTGTGTGTGTGTGTGTGCTGATAAGGAGTGAACAGCAACCAACCAGATTGAATGGGCTAAAATAAATGGCTGGTCAATCAGAACAGCCAGTACTTTAATCCCAGGGCATACCGCCTAAGTGTCAGCTTCATACATACCATTACATATATTCATTGTCTAACCATATACTCACTCATATGCTTCTCTGATTGTTATCATGCATGTATGATGTAATTATTGATACAGACTTTAAAAAATTTTATTGTGATAAAAATGTATCACATAAAATTTATCATCTTAACAATTTCTGAGTGTACAGTTCAAGGGTGTTTAGTATATTCACATTGTTTTGCAACCAAACTCCAGAAATTTTTATGCTATGAAACTGAAACTCTGTGCTCCTTAATAACAACTCCCAAATTTCCCCTCCTCTCAACCCCTGGCAATCAACAAACACCTTTCTGCTTCTATGAGTTTGACTACACTGGATACCCTCATAAAAGTGGAATCATGCAGTGTTTGTCTTTTAGTGATGGGCTTATTCCACTTAGCATAATGGCCACAGGTTTCATTCATGCTGTAGCATATATCAGAATTTCCTTCCCTTTGATACTGAATAATATTCCATTCTAGGTATATACGTATATACCATATTTTGTTTACCCATTCAGCTCTGAATGGACAATTGTGTTGCGTCTACCTCTTGGCTATTGTGATGGATGCTGCTATGAGTATGGTTACACCAAATAAGTCTTCAAGATCCTGCCTCAATTCTTTTGATATTTACTCAGAAGTAGCATATCGTATGGTAGTTGGTAGCTGGATCATATGGTAGTTCTATTTTTAAGTTTTTGAGTAACCTCCATACTGTTCTCCATAGCAATTTCACCAATTTAGATTGCCACCCACAGTGCACAATGGTTCCAATTTCTCCACATCCTCACCAACACTTGTCACTTTATTATTTATTTATTTATTTATTTATTTATTTATTTATTTATTTATTTATTTATATCAGCGATCCTAATGGCTGACATATATGCTTTTAGTACCTTAAGGTTTGAGGAGTGTTTTTTGTTTGTTTGTTTGTTTTTGCTATCACACAGTCTTGAGCACAGTATTCAATTTACAACAGCAACAAGAAGTCATCGGTAGAAAATTGTACTGGTGGAAAAAATATCCCTTTGCTGACAAACAGTTTCTACAAAAATACTGGAGCATGTAATGTGAAATTTTAAAGAACAGTCTCTTGTTTTTATAAACCTATCAGGAGTTCCATACAGGACCACTAGTTCACATTCTCTACACATGACCAGGGAACTACAGAGCCACTTTCTGATGCATTATTCATTCCTCATGGCTGTATTCCTGCTTTTCTGTGCTGATCCATAAATGCATGAGTGCTTAATTTAATCTGATGTCACTCCCCAAAGCTGGTGCAGAGCTCCACCATCCCTGCTGTCACAGTTAAGGTGGGAGGGGGGTCATGTGTCATGAACAAGGGAGGCTTGAACAAGAGGATACGTTTATGATTCAGACATAATTACCAGGGTTTAGTCAAATTAATATTAAATTTATAAAAGCTATGTTCTCAAAATTATTTATTATTTAAGGACATCCCAGGGTTCTCTCCAGCCGGGACTGTTGCTCTGACACTGCTGAGGCATGCCAGGAATGGAGAGCAGACAAATTGTTCAGTGAAGTTTAATTTTTTATGCATGTTTTATACATAAGAAAATTGGAACATGGAGATTAGATCACACTCCAGCTGTTTCCTTTTAAATTGTGTTGTCCCTGTTATGTTACTCTAAGATAGTAATAAACACTGTCTTCTCCCTGGGGTTACACATGAGTACAGCACAAAAGTGATGTTAGCCTGAGTCATGTGCAAATTGTTTCATGTCCCTTATCAGGCACTGGTCACTATAGATTCTCTCTTTTGCTGGAGGCTTCAAATTGTTATGTTTTTATTGAGTTTGTTTATACATGCGAAGGTCAGCAAGGTTAGACCAATCACCAAAGGTTACCTAGTATGTTAGCATTCGAGGTGTTACTGTATTACTCAACAAAGCAGTTTATTCTCCTCTGCCTTTAACTAAGCCATATTAAGCCATGTAGTCAGGATGCTTTTCTCCTGGATGAAACTTTGTGTTAATTCACTAATGCATAGCTTATATTTTCCATGTATTTTCTCTCAATGAAGTACATACTGAAAGAGGTGGACCTAGAAACATATCAGGCTCACTATACTAACTTTAAAAAATTGTGTATAGAGTATAACTTACATAGGCTAAGGAAGCAAAATCATGCAACAGGTGTTCATTGATTATGCACTATATCTAAGGTACTGTTTGGGCAATGTTGAAGATTAAAAAATATTAAGCAGGGCCTCCCTGGTGGTGCAGTGGTTGAGAGTCCGCCTGCCGATGCAGGGGATACGGGTTCGTGCCCCGGTCTGGGAGGATCCCATATGCCGCGGAGCGGCTGGGCCCGTGAGCCATGGCCGCTGGGCCTGCGCGTCCGGAGCCTGTGCTCCGCAACGGGAGAGGCCACAACAGTGAGAGGCCCACATAACGCAAAAAGGAAAAAAAAAAAAAAAAATATTAAGCAGATTCATCGTCTCTATGTGGAAGGAACATATCTACCTGCTATGGGGAGAAGACATAAAACAGCCCAAATCCCCCCACAAAACCCAAACAGTCTCTATGAAATGTTCATCCTTGAAGATATTGTTCATTCAAGGACCACTCTCCATTGCTCAGCCATAAAAAGGAACAAAATTGGGTCATTTATAGAGACGTAGATGGACCTAGAGACTGTCATACAGAGTGAAGTAAGTCAGAAAGAAAAAAACAAATATTGTATAAAATCGCTTATATGTGGAATCTGGGAAAATGATACAGATGAACTTATTTGCAATGCAGAAATAGAGACACAGATGTAGAGAACAAATGTATGGTACCAAGGGGAGAAAGCTGGGGCGGGGGTGGTGGTGGGATGAATTGGGAAATTGCAATTGACATATATACACTAATATGTATAAAATAGATGACTAATAAGAACCTGCTGTGTAAAAAAATTAATTAAAAAAAAAAAAGGACCACTCTAACCTGTGTCCGGCTGGTTCTAAAACCTGATAGCTTTCCCTACTTCAATTCACCTTTAAACATTCTTGCTGCTCAAAATATTCTCGTCTCATAAGATATACCAGCTCAGGGAAGAGAGATTGATACCTGAGTGTGGAAGGGCTTAAATATGCAAAACCACTGGACTCTGTCAACTTTAGGGTGCCAAAGAGCTGTACAGAAACTGAAGACGTATGGTGAATTGAGCTTCATGAACAGAGGTTCAAGATGTTTTGACATGTTATCAATATCCAATACAGTGACTATGGTATATCAATAATGTAGAACGTTTTCATAATTGACAAGTCCTTCGTAGGAGGAAGCTAATGATCACACTCCTTCAGTGAGTGAGGCAGCCACTTAAATGTGTTCCTTCAATTTCCTTGGCAGTTGTAAGTAGCAAGATGGTGTCTATATGACATTTTTTTCTCTTGAAATGTTAACATATTTTGTCTCTTACTTATGACTTAGTGAGGAACTTAGAACAGCTTTTTATTGAAGGTGCTCCAAATACAAAGGTGGCACTATTCTCTTATTTTTAAATGCTGTCTTTTACCCTGCAGTTGTGACTGGTGTTTTCACTCTGTGATTTTCCTAATTTGTTGTGTGATTCCTGCTTGGAGTATCAGATATTTCAAACATCTGTCCTTAAGGAATTGCTGTTATTTTACTAAATATCCACTAAATTAGACATTTATCAAATACCTTGTTTCAGAGGTATAAGGAATCCTCTAAAAATTCTATTACTATTTTTACCTTTAAATTGGACATGGTAAGGAGTAAAATGTCTTTGAATTCTTCCTACCCTCATCCAGAAATCTTTAAAAAAGTTATTTAATTCATCTGTGAATATTAACATTTGCCATTGTCTTCAAAATTTTGTTTCTTTAACTAGAGAACAAAAATATTTGAGCCAATTAGAAAAAAAACAACTGCAAATGATACCAGTACTAAGCAACACAGCAATAATGCTATAAGAAGGTCAGATTAGAGGAGAGGAATAAAATAAATTGTATTTATAAATGATAAAAGCATGTAAACATATTACTTTATACAGAAGATCTGATTCATGTCAAACTTATTATAAATAATAAGGTGGTTGATTTTGCCAACGTTGATTGCCAAGAAAGTTCCATGTTCTAGGCACTGTGCTGTGTGATGCCAATTAAGTGACAGCCCAGAGTAAGCTCTGACATCAAAGGGTTCAATAGGGTGACCGACAAGTAAACAAATAGTGATGAACTTGAAAAAAAAGTTAAAATGACAAAGGCATGACCAAAACATGAGGTGATCAAAAGAAGGGATAAATTAAGGTGTGTTTGTAATGATTGTGACATAGGAATGGATGCTAATGGATGCATTTGCTAGGACCATGTTGGGAAAGGCCAGGGTATAATAGGGTTTGCATAAACTGCCAAGAATGAGGGTCTATTAGTTTCCTCCAGATACTGTGACAAAGTACAAGTTGAATGGCTTGCAACAATGCTAATCTATTGTTTTACCTTCCTGGAGAAGGACAACATGGGTTTCACTGGGCTAAAATCAAGGTATAGGCAAGGCTGTATTCCTTTCTGGAGGCTCTAGAAGAGAATCCATTTCTTTGTTTATTCCAGCTTCTAGAGGCCACCTGGATTTCTTGGGTCATAGTCCCCACCTTCCTCCATCCTCAAAGCTACCTGTCCTCACAATTTTCTCTGACCACAGTCAGGGAAATTTCTCTACTTTTAAGGATTGAAGTGATTAAATTGACCCCAGCTGGATAATCCATAATAATCTCCTCATGTCAAGGTCCGAAGTTTAATTACATTTGCCAAATCCCTTTTGCTATGTAAGGTGACATATTCACAGATTACTGGGGTTAGAATATGGACATTTTAGAGGACTGTTACTATACCTACCATAGAGAGTATTTCATGTCTGCAGAATTTTTGTTTTCTTTCTTTTTTTCTTTCATCAACAAAGGTTTTCCTATTGACCATGCTGTGAAAGTCTTTTTGTACAACACCAATAACAAAAAATCTGTATTTTAAATGAATATGCACAGAAGGAAGGATAGATATATAGATATAGAAATAGATATAGTTGCAGATATACCTGTGGTACAAATGTGTGTATGTAATTTTATATATTTTAGATATATTTTACATAAATATTAAATATATATATATATATATATATATACATATATATATATATATATATCTATATACACTTTATGTCATATCTCCTGTCTTCCACATTTCTTACAGTGTATAAAACAGGGCTGTGTGCAGAAGAGATATTTGACAAACACCCACTGATGAATAAAATGAGAGTTTCCTCTCTTTTTGCTGTATATATCTTTGAACTCCTGAAACTTTAGAGGGTGACCACTATGGATGCTCGAGCCTGTAATGAAACACTGAGACGGTCCTATTATATTGATAAAATAATACATCAGGCATAAAGCAAACAACTTATTGTATTATATTCATGATTCTCTCTTATCTTAAGCACAGACAGAAAATACGGTCACCAGTTTGCTGGCCCTAATTCCTCCTAGAGTGGAGCCCAAGTGAGGAGATTCTCCTCACTGTGCCCTACCCTGCACTGCTCGGAACCGTGCAGTGGTGCTGTCTCCTTTTATTCCAGTTGCTGTGTGTGCTTGCAGGTAACTCATGTGAATTGCTTCCATAACAGCATTTACAATTGTTTTTGCAATGGAGCCCCACAGGCAAGAGGTGATAGAAAGGGAGATGGCTCCATTTGAGTTACAGAGCTGAACCAGAGAAACACAAAAAGCAGAGACCAGGCAGCTACTGTCATGACCTCAAATAAATGCCTGTTGAATAGGTGGCCTGAGTACACAAACTTTCTCTTTAAGGATAGCACAAAAGGGAGTTAACTATGGGTGATAAAGTGAGTCTTTCCCTGTTGTGAACTTGGATGGTGTCTATAGGACATCAAATAATCAAAATAAGTCTGATGGGGCTTCCCTGGTGGCGCAGTGGTTGAGAGTCCGCCTGCCGATGCAGGGGACACGGGTTCCTGCCCCGGTCTGGGAAGATCCCACATGCCGCAGAGCGGCTGGGCCCATGAGCCATGGTCGCTGAGCCTGCACGTCCAGAGCCTGTGTTCCGCAATGGGAGAGGCCACAACAGTGAGAGGTCCACGTACCGCAAAAAAAAAAAAAAAAAAAAAAAAGTCTGATGAAAAAATGAACAAGTTTAACTGAGTTCAACAAAGCTTCAATAAGCAAACCTTTCAGGCCAAGCACAGTGCCAGGCACTGTTAAATACACTGTTACATAAAGAGTTAGGGTTGGGCTCTGTTCTGAAAGTGCTCATGATTTAGTTGACATGGCAACATCAAAGCACATGTAATATGTTGATATATGTATGAGACATATACATATAAAAGAGAAGGAACTACATCCGGGACGTTGTAAGAGAAGGCTTTATAAAGGAGATTTATAGATGACTTTTATCATATCCTTTATTTCTTAGTCATGTAGAGCAGTGTTTCTCTGGTGTTTTATATATATATATATAATATATATATAAATAAATGGGTATGTATACCCATTTATACTCTTTAACTTTTATTGAAGACACTGAAGAGTGTTTATGTGAATCATAGCTATCAATATCCTTATTATATTCAATAAAATAAATTTTTAAAAATATCATTATTATAAGTCAAAACTTTTGTTTTCAAATTTTTTTTATTGGGTATAGTTGCTTTACAATGTTGTATTAGTTTCTACTGTACAGCAAAATGAATCAGCTGTACATATGCATATAGCCCCTCTTTTTTGGATTTCCTTCCCATTTAGGTCACCACGGTGCATTAAGTAGAATTCCCTCTGCTACACAGTATGTTCTCATTAGTTATCTATTTTATACATAGTATCAATAGTATATATGTGTCAATCCAAATGCCCCAATTCCTCCCAACCGTCCCTTTCCCCCTTGGTATCCATACATTTTTTCTCTACAACTGTGTCTATTTCTGCTTTGCAAGTAAGATCATCTATACCATTTTTCTAGATTCCACATATACGCATTAATATACGATATTTGTTTTTCTCTTTCTGACTTCACTCTGTATGACACTAAAACTTTTAAAATATAAATATTTATTTAATTCATTTAAAAGTAGTAGCAGACATATATTATTATTAGTTTCATGAAAGACAGCTATATTTTTTAAAAGAACAATTTATTGAAAAGAGTGTGATTGGCTTGCATTTTTAAATTTCTCCAGTGTCTAAAAAGAAGACAGCCATATTCTTATATCTTCATTCAGTCATTTGCAATATGTTCTTTATGTTTTAGTATATGAAGAAAATTCTGTTCACATAGACATGTAGTTGGAAAAGAGAGAATTTATTTAACAGGCATTTCAGATTATTGTGGATAACCTTCTTTGATATGACATTAGAACTCAACAAATTTCATTTTCTTAAGATCAGTTATAAGGCAGATTATTTGAATAAATCTTTTATCCCATTCATGATTTTGTTACATTGTGATTGTGATTTGGTCATTTAGAACTATCCATTCACTAAATTTATGTAGATTTCCCGAACTTTGACACATTTTATCATACAGTATCAAAAAACACCATCATTCATACCTTTACCAGTCTCATCAGAAAATGTTGAATATTGTGAAGCTGTCGTATTTATGTTGGCTGATACAAGTTTTCCAAAATCTAATTTTTATTTGAAATCTTGGAATTTATTATTGGCTCAAATACTTTCGGTTATTGTCCTTGAGGAGATTAGCTCACCTTGTTTATTTTCATCCAAATATCTAAGTCCGAATAACCATCTTTTGTCTCTCAGTCATTAGTTCAAGTAAAAATTGGGTTCCATGAACAAAGGAGAAAGTTTAGCCTGCAAGTCAGTCATACAAGTGTTTTATCCTTGAGACAAGTATTGTATTTCAATATGCAGCAGAAATGCTTCATGAGCCCTTCTGCTTTTTTTCACACAAAATATTGAAAAAATGTGTACTATTGAGTGATACTTAATTGAAAATAATTTTTACTTCATCAAGAATATTCTTAATTTAAACTGGCATTCTGGTTTTTTTGCAAGTATACAGTGGTGGTGATTACAGTAACAACTAGCACGAAGTTTGGTGCCTCCACTTGGTTTGTGCTAAGGAAGGCCCATCAGCTTTGCCCACTGTCACTCTTGCACCATCAGCGCAAATGTTTACACAGGGAAAAAAGGCAAAGAACATCTCAGTTTGATTAGAAAAATAATGTTGGCCTTGCAGACCCCTAAAAGTGTCTTGGCGACTGCAAATAGTCTATGAAGCACACACTGAGAGTCACTAATTTATAAAATACAGAATAAAATTCAATATAACAAAAAATAGCAATAACCCTAAATCATCCAGTGTTTATATTTTCGTGCACCTTTGCTGAGGCTACGAATGTTTAAGAAAACCTCTGTAGGCAGTACCCTGGATCCTCGTCAATTCCTCTTGCAGCTTATCCTTCTCTGACTGTGACTCAGTCAATTATAATAGTGTTTATTAAGAGACCCTACTGTGTGCCATGCACTGGTCTTCAAATAGCCACAATAGGAGACTGAGCTCTTGTTGAAATATTTCTGTTACGGTTGAGAATGTTCTCAAACTCCATGAATAACTTCAGGCAGCTAAACCTAGGCATACATTGTCCTCTTTATTTTAGTCCAGACCTCATTTTTGACCCTAAATGATTTGAATCAGCTGATTATTTACCAACCTTGTCCCCCGAGGCAGGGACTGGATAAAGAAATTTGCCAGAACAAAGAATCTGTCTGATCTGAGGAAAGATGAGGTATCCAGAATAGCTTCCAGCATCTGGATATTTTAAAAACCAGCCACACTCCTTAATTCAGTGGCTTTCAAATATACACTGCCTTGGAGTAGTGGAAAATATTGATTTCATGTCTTCAGTTCGGTTAAAAGGGTCGGTTTATGTAGCATAGTTCTCCTTTAAACTGCTGAAAAAGCAAGAGGCCAGAAAACATAACCTGAAATGCTAGCCAACATTGTATTAAAACATTTTTAGCTGTATCTCTGATTCTGAAAAGAAAGTACATATAACCTTACTCCTTTCTGCTTTATAATTTTCCTGGCAATTTCTACCCAGGTTGCACTAATGTTTTTGTCCTCCCCAGACCAAACCCTTCTCTTGACATGAAGGTCAGTGTTTTTTAAGCCATCATGGAAAGAGAATTTAACCAAAATATACTATGCATCTATTGTGAACCAAGTGCCATGACTTTGGCCTTCAAGGCCACATGTCAGTACCCACCAAAACATTTTAAAGGATACATGAGTATTACCATTTTGCAGGGGAAGAAAAAGTAGATTAAGTAGGTAAATCACTAGCTCTAACTGTATTGTCCCCTTCTCCCCTATTATCCATTACTAAATGGCAATGATAAGTAGCTGTGGAAAGATAGATATTGTTCTGACTTCAGTAGGTACAAGGATCCCTGGATTCCTATGAACAGTGTCAATGAAAAAATGTTGCCTTCCATATCAGTAAACAAAGGATGTTGCAGCCATCAAGACATCACATTACAGCTGCCCCAAAGGTGAGCCCTGAGGGACCTCAGAATGGCGATAAACTGGCTGCCCATTGCCAAGCCCTCAGCCGCTGCAGTCACCCCTCAAACGTGCACCCTGAGGGGACTCAGGATGAGAAAGCACAGGATGCTGGCCCAAGACAGCTAAGGTGCACATCAGAGGAATGATTTCAGTGAGCCCAAACTCTTGCATCTTCCCGTACATATATAGGTGCTAAATTCCTTAACTTGAGATGTCTGGTTTTCTTTAATTAATGGTAATCTTTTGATGTTCCAACTACCTGGCCTTTGTTGCAAGAACTCCTATATACCTTGGGTCCTCCCTTGCCTCTTAGGAGCCATCCCTCAGAGCTCTCTGAGATGCTGTGTTCCAGGCTTAAGTTCTTAGTTTTGCCTGCCGAATAAAGCATAATTCTCAACTTTTAGGTTGTACATTTTTTTCAGTCAATAAAGGGAAGAAAGTACCTTGATGATCCCAGGTTTTCTTCGTATGGATTGTGCATCTGAATTGGGGTCACCACCACAAAACTCCGCAAGGAAAAAGATACCATCATGATCAAAGCAATCCACTCCCTTTCCAGGGATATTCCCTTCTTAATATCTAAGAAGCACTGAAATAGCATAAGAAGAAAGTCATGACTTAATGTAAAGCACCACTGAGAATAAACAAAGAAGAGATGTAAGCAACTTTTGGCAGGAAAGAAGTCCCTGCAGGAGGCCCCTTTGTCTCCGACACTAACCTTAAACCAGGCACCCCCGTGCTCTACTCATCTCTGGCCCTAGCACACCTTTCAAATCTTTTAATCACACAATATCTTGTCTAATCTCTTGGTTCCTTCCATAGATCAAAGAAGTAGAAATGAAAAATAAGTAATTAACAGAGGACTGGATCTCTTCCCTAGCTCCCCCTTCAGTAATCTCCCGAACAAACTGTGTGAACAAGACAGCATCTAAAGATCACGAGGAGTCCACAAGGCTGCACGCGGTGGGGGATGGCAACAACTCTGACCCCCCATCTCAGTGATTAACTGAGGTTACTTCCCTTTTTCCCTTTAAAAACTTTCATGGCTGAGCAGAATCTTCAGAGATGGTTTTTGGGGGACACTGGGTCCACCATCTCCCCAGATTGCCGGCATTCTGTTTAAAGTCAACTTTCCTTTCCATCGGCTTTTGTGAGTATAAATTTTTTAAGAGGTGAGCAGCCAGACCTGATTTGGTAACAGAGAAGATAAGGTTAGTGTCATTGGTCTCTCTAACTGAGGCAACATGGTTGAGGCACATAGAAAAATTACTGAAAATACACCATGTGAATCTTGAACCTAAATCGGTCAAGCTGTTCATGAATGCAGGCAAGGTCAGGACTCTTCCCTTCATGTGGTGGAAATGGAGCTAGACTTGAGAAAGATCTAAATAATTTAAGTATTTTTTTATTTGTCAAATATGAATAAGTGGTCTAATATAACACTTTAAAATAACAGAGGAATAAATTTTTTTTCTCTTCCAAACTTTGTGGAAGTCACCAAGTCTCATTTTAGAATACATTAAGTCAATCACATATTCATCACTAACTTGGGATTTTTTTTAAATTGCAATTATTAGAAAAATGGAATTTCACATTTGTAAAAGGGTGTCTTCTGACCTTTGGAAACCTTGGTTCTTTAGTTAACTAATTGTATGCAAATGAAAAAATCAGCGTATTTAAATGTAAATTTTACACTCTTTTTCTCATTTTTTAAGTCGTTTTAGTTCTTTCATTAATTTTGTGCCAAGAGCTCAAGAATGTGATTTATTTATGTTTCCCTTTCTACTGTGTACCTAAGATGCAAAAACAGTCTACGTTTAATGATGGTCTGTGCCATCATTAAAAAGTCATTTTAACAAATGATCACAGAAGCCTCGCTACTTGTACTCATCCTCCTGTCTCTCTCCAAATGAGCCAGAAGCAAGCACTTGGATTCACACTAGAAGCCATGGCAACCTGCATCCACATCTGGGATTCCCAATAGCACAATCTTTATCATGCCATCGCCACTAGACAAGATTTATGAGACCTCCACCTACTGACACCACTGAGCTTGTCCAGATTCTAGTCAGTTGAGCAGTTCTTAGTAAAGTCGGTTTTCATGCTGATACCACTGCGGTGGACACAGAGGGACACAGGGAGAAGGAGGATGGATTCTTACTAACCTGTGGTCTGTGCCCCACACTGTGCAAGGCTTTTGCATATCCCATGTCACTAAATACTCATAACCCATCAAAGAAGGCATCATTGTACTCATTCCCGAATGACAAATGTTTGTATCAAACTAGAAAAAAATAGCCCAAAGTCAAACAACTACAAAGCAAGAGAATTAGAATTTAAATCAAGTTTTTCCAAATCCAAATTCCTTAAGAGTACATGATTTATTTTGTTTTGTTTCAACTCCCTTCCACAACCCTCCTCTCCTTCATACATATACACACAAGTAAACCTGTAGGTTGTGCTTGTTCTTGCCTTATATGTTAATTCAACAAATATTACTCATGGGCTATGACAGAAGGGCTTTTATCCAATAAAATTCCCCATAGATTTGCTTTGTCAGTTTCTGAAATTCTCACCATCTGAGATTCTTATGGTAGTAGGGGTTTCACCACTCTGCCCGCGTGTTCATTTATTCCGCAGAAGCTTTTGCCTTGTTTCAGTTGTGTCTGTGCCTGATGCCAATGACAATCCTGAGTTAGATAAATAAACGATATTATATGTGAACCACCGGAATCAAATGTATAATCTTGACTTCCGATACCAAGCCTGGGGGTTGGGGGGGATGGTAGCTAGGATCACATGACACAGAGCACACAAAAACCTGGCTCACCTGTGCTCCCAACAGGCTACCCAGCAACCTGTTTGCAGCACAGTGCCCTCCATCCATGTGCCCCTCCTTGGTCCTGTCTAACCCTGCAGAGACCTGAGCCTCTCTGCCATCCCACTCGCCTGGCCCAGGCTTTCTCATTGTGATGGGAGAACACATTACCGAATCTCGCCACACTGTTTGCCACTTAAAAAACTAATACTCACAAATGTTGGTAGAAAGGAAAGGTGCCTTTAAGCAGAATGCTGACAATCTAGGGAGATGGTGGACTCCACTGTGTTCAGACTCCTTGTGATTTTTCTTTAGATGTTATCTTATTCACACAGTTTGGTCACTGTTTGTTCGGGAGATCACTGAAGAGGAAGTTAGGAAAAAGATCTGGTCATCTGTTCATTACTTATTCTTCATTTCTATTTCTTTGACCTATGGAAACAACCCACAAGGTAGTCAAGGTATTGTGTGATTAAAAGATTTGAAAGGTGTGCTTTGGCCAGAGATGAGTAGAGCATGGGGGGTAGCCTGGTTTAAGGTTAGTGATAAGACAAAGGGGCCTCCTGCAGAGAGCTCTTTCTTGCCAAAAGCTGCTTGCAAATAGAGGCACAAAGTCGTAATGGAAGAATTGAGCTTTTCCCTTCTTCAAGTCCGATTCCACAAATCTGTAAAAGACAATAAATAATACCCACCTTGGCATGTTGTGAAAATTATATAGAGAATACTTCTCTTGGTGCTCAGGATGTAGTCTTTGAGTTTAGGCATTATATCGTTGTTAAAGTGCAAATTCCATGTTAGTACTAAAAAATGGCTGTTGTCATCTCATAGGACTAGTCAATATCCATCTGATAATAAAAGACAATTATAATTATTATATAATTATTTACTTATGATCTATCCAATAGTCTATTTTCTCCCTTTTATTTATACATTTATGTGTGTAGAGAGAAGAAAAGAGCACATTTATTCTATGTGAGGTAGTTGTGAGTGACTTACGGAGTGAGCATAGAGGGATTTACAAATATAAATAAAATAAGCTCTTTAGGAACTTATAATTAAGAATTATAGGGCTTCCCTGGTGGCACAGTGGTTGAAAGTCCACCTGCCGATGCAGGGGACACGGGTTCGTGCCCTGGTCTGGGAGGATCCCACATTCCGCGGAGCGGCTGGGCCCATGAGCCATGGCCGCTGAGCCTGCACGTCCGGAGCCTGTGCTCTGCAACGGGAGAGGCCACAACAGTGAGAGGCCCGTACCAAACAAAAAACAAAAACAAACAAACAAAAAAACTATATATACAAAAATTCCACCACTCAAGAAAAAAATATATATATAAGAGCCAAATTTGTATTGCATTTGGAATATACTCTATGTGTTCTGAAAAGGGAGAATTTGTAGGCTGGGAAATCAGAGAAGTATTTGGAATATGGAGCTCAAATGATGAATAAGGGAGATTACTGCTGTTTGCAAGGAACTGAAGATAGGTCTAGGTATTTGCATGACTTAATTTTCATAGCACTGTGAAGTGGATATTTTTGGTCGTCATTGTATGGATGAGAAATCTAAGACGAAGGTCACACAGCATGAAGCAGAGTAGGTTTTTGGATTCACAATCCTTTAATCTTCATGAAAGGCTGCCTCTTCAAAGAAGGAAAGAGTCCTAGGTTATCTCAGATGGATGGGATGGCAAACCCGAGACGTGGCACACAAGGAAAG
Organism: Mesoplodon densirostris; assembly: GCF_025265405.1. Taxonomy (NCBI): domain Eukaryota; kingdom Metazoa; phylum Chordata; class Mammalia; order Artiodactyla; family Ziphiidae; genus Mesoplodon; species Mesoplodon densirostris. The sequence goes on along the minus strand of NC_082668.1, from coordinate 107,431,265 downwards.
GGGGCAGAACGAGATATTTTATTGAAGTGAAAGGAAGTTAAGGGATGGTTAGATTTTTTATATTTATTTATATTCATAAAGGGAGAATATACTTACGTTTGTATTTATAAAGGAAGAAAAAAAGAACAACATCATTATAGACTGTCACACAAGTCAACAGGTTTTGGAAGTGTTTTGTACATAAATTAGTTGCCAAAATACAAATCTGTTCATAGCAGTTAAATTATCCTGGTATTATCCTAGTTAAGCTGTTTCTGTGACTCATCATCATGTAAAAGATGTGGTCTCAACTGTTAGGTGGCTTTACAAATTGGCTCTTCTCCACCAACTCACTCCACAAAACGCACACACACACACACACACGCACACCTGTACATTCTCTGGTTCTCTGCCACCTCATCAGTTTCAATTGCTGCTGTGTATTTGATTCTCCAGCAACTCTATAAAGTTTAGAGTTGTTTCCTCTGTACCCATCTTGATATTTTCACACCCATGCCTTTGCGCATTTTCTTCTCTTTTCCTCAACATATATATAGATATTTTGGTGGGAGGAATCAGAAAATGAATTCTCCTCTTTCTCTAAGACTCTAGTTCAGTGCCCTTTCTTCTGTAAAGTGTTCCAGGCCTCTGAAGCCATCTCTAACTCACCCACAAGTTAGTTTGAATGATGTTCTTTTCGTCTCTGGTGCCTATTTCTGTCCTAGCACTTTTGCTGTGATACTATAATGATCTATGACTAAATCTCTTCTTCACCTAAGCCATGGATTTGTTGAAGATGAGAACCATGGGTTTTATTCATCTTCATGTCCCTAATACATGTCAACAGCCTGGTCAAAAAAAAACTTTAAAAGAATTAATAAAAAGTGAATATCTCTCAGATTGTTAGACTTTCAAGTCTAGCACATTTTTCAGGGCTTCTATCTGGAAAAAAAAAATATTACTTATAGTTGAAAGCTTCTGATATCACTGTTGATGACCCCTGCCTTCTGGTCTTCACACCTTTGTGTAACCTCCTCCCCCTGAATGTGGGCCAGGCCCACACTGACTTCCTTCTGTAGCCAATAAAGTGAGACAAAAGTGATAGGATGTCACTTTTCAGATTGGTTTATAAAAAACTAAATTTTGTCATGACTCTCTCTGGGCTTCTAGCTTGCCAGCTCTAATGAAACTAGCTGCTACATGGAAAGGCCCACGTGGCAAGGATCTGAGGGTAGCCTTTGGTCTACAGACAAAGAAATAAGACCCTCAGTCCAACAACTCACAGGAAACTACATCCTGTCATTAACCATATGAGTAAGCTCGAAAGCAGATCCTTTCCCTGTCAGACCTTGAGATGAGACCACAGTCCCTACTGAATCTCGACTGCAGCCTGTGAGGGCCCCTGAGGCAGTATCACAGCTGAGCCACACTGGATTCTGATCTATAGAAACTGTGAAATAATAAATGCTGTTGCTTCAGACCACTACATTTTGAGCAATGATATACATAGCAGTAGATGACTAATGCATTATGCTATGGGAGTTCAGGCTTTACTGAGTTTGTTTTGCACATGTACCTACACATATACACACATCCTTTGCAATTCCATTACTTTTTATGATTTGGACAGACCTAGTTCAGTCTAGGTACGTATTGCTGAAATGATACATGTCCTCAGTTTTTAAAATGACTTGAACACTCTTAGGAATTAAAATGAAGCCTAGACATAAAATAATACTTATGTCTCACAAGTATTAGAAAGCAGGTGCTTGTGAACATCTACTTCTCACTGGAGAGAGAACTCCTGAAAATCAGACAATTTTTGTAAAAATGTATATTTGTATTTAACCAAGTACTTATAACCCTATTTAATATCTAGCCTAAATCTAGATTGGGACTTTTTAAGGGTTTAGCTCGTCTGAGGCATTGAAGATGAGTTATATTCTGAAAGTGCATAATCATAATATCTTTTAATAACAGCATTGCAAGGCGGATTCATTTTATTCCAGAAGATTCTAATGGCATTATGCTTATTGTCATTACCTACAAGTAGCGGCAATATTTTGTTTTCCGTCTCAAAATACCCAGGGATAGCATTCAGTGTCTTCAATTAAGGAGATTCAAGAGTCATCAGCTTGGCATCTCTGAAGAGACAACAAATAAAAAGGGAAACAATAGAAAATAGTCAAACAGTACAAAAAGAAGGTAAAGTGTCAGTAAAATTTTCTCAACACAATATGCTTTAAAGACATGTTTATTTTAACAATCCTATTTGATTTTTATCTCTAATTCAAAATCCTAAGTTGAAGTAGCTAAGAAATGGAACTTGAAACCATGTAAAATACAATTTTCAAGCCAAATATTTCAAAGTGGTCAAACCCACTGATTTCTTCTCAGAGCATGAAGCAGAGACCAAGACAGAGTATAAAGTGAGACGTTTCCAACTGAACGGTCATACCAGCACAACAAAGGGATTTTCTTACCAAAAGGCAAAGGCAATGAAACTTCTAAAGCCAGGACAAAAGTACATTAAAGAAATGAAAAAGAAAATAATGCATCTTATTTGAACTTATTGCACAGCTTATCACCACAGACCTAAGTTCATACTTCATGTAATTCTCAGAAAACATGAGACAAGGCAATAATCTTACATATGCAATAGCATAAACACCATAAAAGAAAAGGCAGTGAGAATATAAAATAATAACACTGGTGAAGTGTACACATGTGTATGTTTATTTGTTTGTTGTAATTTAGCAGAACTTACAACTTCAAATGTGTGCTATTGCTTTTCCTTTTGAAGAAATCTTGAATAGTCTAGGGATGCCAAAGTGCTTCAGTAATTCTGAGAATTATTCCTTAAAATCCCTTCAGAGATAGTTGGTGAGAAATTCACCAAACTCAATTGCTCACAGAAAGGCAGGTAAACCAACTAATTTTAGCAGATTGATTGAAGTAAGGTAAATGTGATGGAGTCAGATGACCTGGAAAGTACCTTGCTCCATGTGTAAGGGGCAAACCCCACTCAACTCTGGCCAGTATTGCCACAAGGGCCCTCTGTTACCAGCCTTACTCATTTTTAAGAGAAGCTGGAAATCATTAACGTGACTTTCTCTGATTTTTATGTTGGTAATTAATTCAAATGCAATTCAATGCAAAGTAATTCAAATTATTTTGCAGACTAAAATGCCATGCAAAACAAAACATGTCTATGAGCCAGATTCAGCTTAGGGTGACTGGTTGTAATCAATCATTTATTCCAATGGCAACCCAACAGGTTTGGTTAGAAATAGTTGGACAAAGATGGAGAAGGGGAAAGATGCAGTGTTAACCCTTTAGCAAAAAGCATGTGGAAAATAAATGTAAAGACAGGGCAAAATAAAATAATGCTGAGGGAAGTTTCCAAGGACAACAGTCTAACATTAGACAAATACTAAAACAAATATTGGCATTTAAGAGGAAGAGTTACACAATAGAGAAGAAATCAAGGGTAAGACTAACAATTTGAAATAACACTTAAATAAAGTAGGGTCACATTATATATCCTCCTCAAAAAGACTATTAGACTAAGTAACCTATGTATGTAGTTCTGATTGGACAAAAGTCTCTTATGAAATTACTTTAAGGTTGCATGTTTGTGAATGACAGCTTCCAATAAAGGAGATATATTTATTGAAATGAAAAAATATTAAAATGATTTTATTGTTTCTACCTTACATAAATATTGTCTATTAGCAGAATAGTTAATGATGTAGAACAAAGGGAAAAATTTTAATCCTCCCCAAAACGTCTGCTACAAATGACATTAGAATTTTGATAGGAATTGCATTGACTCAATAGATAGCTTTGAGTAGTACTGTCATCTTACCAATATTACATCTTCCAGTCCATAAACATAGGATGTCAGACCATTTATTTATGTCTGATTTAATTTCTTTCAGCAAGATTTTGTAGTTTTCAGTGTACACATCTTTCACCTGCTTGGTTAAGTTTATTACTAAGTATTTTATTCTTTATTATTCTGTTGTAAATGGATTGTTTTCTTAATTTCCTTTTTGGTTTGCTCTTTGTTAGTGTAAAACAAACCAATTAATTTTGTGTGTTGATTTTATATCTTGCAAATTTTCTGAATTCAGTTTTTAGCTGTAATAAGGTTTTTTGGTTGTTTATTTAGGTGTGGAATCTTTAGGATTTTCTACTTACAAGATTATATCATCTGTGAACAGGAATAATTTTACTTTTTTCTTTCCCATTTGGGTGACTTTTATTTATTTTTCTTGCGTAATTGCTCTGGCTAGTGCTTCCAGTACTAGGCAGAATAGAAGTAGGAAAAGTAGGCATCATTTTCTTGTTCCTGATCATAGGAAAAGCTTTCATCTTTCAACATTGAGTATTATGTTAGCTGTGGGATTTTCATATATGAACTTTATCATCTTTGGGAACATTCTTTTTATTACTAATTTATTTAATGTTTTCATCATGAAAGGGTGTTGAATTATGTCAAATGCTTTTTCCTCCTCTATTGGTATGCTCATTTTCCCTTTTATTCTATCAGTTTGGTGTATTGCATCAACTAACTTCTGTATGTTGAAACTTTCTTGCAATCTGGAAATAAATCTCTCTTGCTCATGTCTTGTAATCCTCCTGGTATGCTGATGTTTTTGATTTGCTTGCATTTTGTTGAGAATTTTGCATCAATATTAAAAAGGGGTATAGGTCTACAGTTTCTTTTTCTTTCAACATCTTTTCTAGCTTTGATATCAGGGTTATGTAGGCCATGGTGAATAAGTTAAGGAGTATTTCCTTATCTTCATTTATTTGGAGAGTTTGAGAAACATTAGTGTTAGGTTTACTTATTTATTTATTTTTTATGTTTGGTAACTTTACTAGTGAAGCATCTGTTTCAGGGCTTTCTTTGTTGAGAGGTTAATTGTTAATTCAATCTACTTACTAGTTATAGGTCTATTCAGATTTTCTATTTATCTGGAGTTAGTCTTGGTATGTTGTGTGTTTTTAGAAATTTGTCCATGTCACTTGGTTGTCCAACTTCCTGGTGTATAATTATTCATAGTATTCTTTTATAATTATTTTATTTCTGTAAAATCTGTAGTAACATACACATTTTCATTTCTGATTTAGTAACTGGAGTCCTTTCTCTTTTTTCTCTAGACAGTCTAACTAATGGTTTTATTAATTTTCTTGAATATTTCCAAGAACCAAATTTTTGCTTTATTGGTTTACTTTATTGATTTTCTATTATATAATTTATTTATCTCTGCTATAATCCTCATTATTTCCTTCCTTCTGCTAGGTTTAGGTTTAGTTTGTTATTCTATTTCTAGCACCTTAAGATATAAATTTAGATTGTTGAATTGACATCTTTCTTCTTTTTTAATGTATGTATTTCCAGCTATAAGTTTCTCTCTTAGCAGTCCTTTCACTGGATCCCATAAGTCTTGATATGTTATGTTTTTGTTTTAATTTGTCTCAAAGTATTTTCTAATTTACCTCATGTTTTCTTCTTTGACTCATTGGTTGTTTGAATGTGTTGTTTAATTTTCACATACCTGTGTATTTTCAGTTTTCATCTGTTATTTATTTTTAGATTTATTCAAATGTGATTAGAAAAGATACTTTGTATAATTCAAATAGTTCTAAAATTTTTAAGACTTGTTTTGTGGCCTAACATATGGTCTAACCTTTAGAGTGTTCAGTGTGCACTTTGAGAAAAATGTTGTGGGATAGTTTTCTCTATCTACCTGTCAGGTCCAATTAGTTTATAGTGTTGTTTAAGTCCTCTATTTACTTATTGAACTTCTGTCTAGATGTTCTATTCATTATTGAAATTTGAGTATTTAAGTTTCCAACTGTTGTTAGAGAAATATCTATTTCTCCCTTCAATTCTTTTAACCTTTGTTTCATATATTTTGGGGCTCTGATGTTTGGTTTACATATAATTGCCATAGCTTCTTGGTTAACTGACCCTTTCAGTATATAATATGCTTCCTTGTCTCTCACAGCAGTTTTTAACTTAAAGTCTAATGTGTCTATTAGTGTAACCACCTCTACTCTCTTTGATTACTATTTGCATGAAATATGTTTTCTGAAATTATTTCACTTTTAACCTACTTGTGGTTTTAGGATTAAAGTGAGTCACTTGTAGGTAGTATATCTTTGGATCCTGTATCTTTTTTGCCAATCTTTGCCTTATGATTGGAGACTTTTATCCATTCACATTGAATGTAATTACTGATAAGGAAGGATTCACTTCTGCCATCTTGCTATTTGTTTTCTGTATGTTACATAGTTTTTATACAGCATATATCCTATAGAAAATTTAAAGTGAAGTTAAACAAAATTGTAATAATACCAGCTTTTATATTTACCCTTGTGTTTGCCTTTACCACAGGACTTTGTCTTCATATGAATTAGAGTTACTGACTAGTGTTCTTTCATTTCAACTTTAAGGAAATCTTTCACGTTTCTTACAGGGCAAGTCAAGTGGTGATAAACTCCCTCAGCCTTTGCTTATCTAGAGGTAGCTTAATTTCCCCCTCATTTTTAAAGGACATTTTAACCAGATATAGAATTCTTGGTTGACCTATTTTTTCTTTCAGCATTTTAAATATATAATCACACTGCCTTCTGGCCCCTGAGGTTGCAGATGAAAAATCTGCTGATATTATTGGTGATCCTTTTTTTGGGTGAGCCACTTCTCTCTAGCAGCTTAAGACTCTTTCTTTGTCTTTGGGTTATGGCAGTTTTGTTATAATAGATCTCAGTGTGGATCTCTGAATTTATCCTACTTGGACTCCGTTGAGCTTATTGGATTTGTAGATTCAAATCTTTTCTCAAATTTTGGGGATTTTCAGCTGTATTTCTTCAAATAATCTTTCTGCCCCTTTATCTCTCTCTTCTCCTTCTGAAAATCCCATAGTGCATATATGGTCAGTTTGATGGTGTCCCAGAAGTCCCTTAGGATCTGCTCATGTTTCTTCACTATTTTATCTTTTTGCTCTTCAGACTCACTAATATTAATTTCCCTGTCTTCAAGATTTCTTATTTCTCCTGCCTTAAATCTTCTGTTAAAACTTCTAGCTAATATTTCATTTCAGTTATTGTATTTTTCAGCTCCAGAATTTCTTTTAGTTTTTTTTTTAATATAATTTCTATCTCTGGTATATTCTCATTTTTATATGCATATATATATATATATATATATATATAATTTCTTTGATTTTCTTTAATTCCTTGTCTACATTTTTCCTTAGCTGTTTTAGAATATCTGGCACAAATGATTAAAAATCTTTGTCTATTAAGTCAGATGTCTGGACCTCCTCAGGGAGGATTTCTGTCAACATATTGTATTTTGTTCCTTTGTGTTAACCATGTTTTCTTGTTTCTTTGTCTCATAAATATTATTGAAAATTGATTGTTTTACTGTGACAATATGCTAACTAAGGAAATCAAGTTTCCCTTTTCATCAGGGTTTAATGTTTTTTGATTGTTTTTTATTGTTGAAGGCTGTAGTAGTCCTTTTATTTTGAGACTTTCCTTTTTTTCTTCTTTTTGCAAAAACTGTTACTTATCAAGTATGATAACTAAAGTCTCTGTTCCTTTAGCTCATGTTCAGCTAATGTATGGACAGAGATTTCTTTACTGCCAGGAGTTGAAATAAAGCAAAAACAAACAAAAAACTACCATAAAATGAAAAAAAAGAAGATTGGTAACCTCTTATTTGCAGACTGGCTCTTTATTGGGGTACTCCTTTACCCTTAAGCTAGGCTTGATCTGAGTCTATGAATCAGCCCAAATTGAAAGCTGAAATCTTCTCAGTACTTTTCTGGTCATGTGTGCCTGAGCCTTCTGTCTTTCTATGTTTCCTCCTATACACAGCTGCTTTTGAATGTCCTAATTTTTCAAAGAATGTCACTCCAGCTTCTATTTTGGGCCTTAGATGGCCTACTGCATGTTTTTTCCTCAAGTCTCTTGTCCCTGGTGTCTTGTTGTCACCTTATCATTTTTATAAGCAATGCCTGCCATTTTTCCTTTATGCTTTCTGAGTCATCAGAAAGAGAGTGATCACCTCACTTCAGTTTTTTAGGTATCACCCAGTCGAGTTAGAACAGACTTACACAAAAATTTTCGAATAAGATCTGTTCTGCTTCCTTAGGTTGAAGGAGCTGTTACCGTGTCCAAGCTTGTACTGCTTGCCACGTGACAGACCAATACATTGAGAGATGAGGTGTTGGGGCAAGGAATAGGGACATTATTTGGAAAGCCCGCAGACCAAGAAGATGGCAGACTAGTGTCCCAAAGAACCAAGTTGGAATTCAGGCTTCTTTTATACTAAAAGGGGAGGGGCGTGGCTGGTTGTTGTAAACTTCCTGGTGCTGACCAGACCCCAGAGAGGATGTGATTATCCTTTGTTCTTGCAGCTGTGCAGGAAAGTCTGGTTGTGATGTTCCTATTAACCTCCAAGAAGACACATCTTATTGTCTGTTCTGCAGCTTTTTATCTCTATATGAATGGAAATGTGTTACACCTTTAAAGTTTAAGCCTGGGAAGCAGAGCCTTGTGAATGGGCTACCATGCAGATTTCAGGCTATAGGCAACATTCTTTTACAAAGTGCAGAGCCCACATGACTAAGCATAGAACACAGAGCAGAAAAGTTAGAACCAAAGGGATATTCAGGTTTGTTCTTTTCTATTACAGAGGAGCAGTGAGAGCCAGCTGCTCCACTGAAGACCAATGTTGTCACTGCACCAGGGAGTAAGCAGGGTGATGGTGAGTAAAAATGCCACAAAATTTTCTACTTTAAAAATTGATTTGTTTTTAATTGGGCATTTGCTTGCATATTGAAAACCTTTGACTATATTCCAGACCTCTAACAAAGTTGATTCAAATGGCTCTGGTTGTTCCTTTGATGTTTCTGTAGGATAACAAGAATTTGGGATTTTCTAGTCTGCCATTGTGCTGGCATCACTCCCCCACTGCATCCATTTTCAAATCTATTTTTTGATGCTTGTTTTGATTAGTGGATAATAACATGTCAATATTATTATTTTTTGATTGCCACTGACACTTCTCATGTTTCTTGACTTTATCAAGGAGATATATTTTCCATTTTATAAGTATTTTGTTTATTGAATTTACCACTTTACATATTGAAACATTTCTATTAAATTTAAATATATTTTGCAGGATAAAAATAGTAGTCATTCTCATTATATTTTCTTTTATTGTATTATGCTTTCATGAATGATGGTAGTTTTATTGTCTGAAATTTATAATATGGAACAAATGATTAATAACTGATTATAACCTGACAGAAATTTGTTATCCTGAGAGTCTATATTTTTAGGCAATACTTTCAGACTTGGAATATATAGATTTCAAGTTTACTTTGTTCATCCAAGAGATTATTAAACTTTGCTTTTGTCTCTCTATTCCTATTTCCTCCATTCTTCTACTGAAGAAATATACAAATCTATTTGTAAAGAATGGGAGTACATTTGCATGTTTATTGTTTCCTCCTCTCCATTCTTTACAGGTGGATGGATTGTTTTGTGCAAGAAGCATAGGCTCTTGCCAAGGCTGATAACTTACATTGCTTGGTGACTGTTCTGGGCAAGGTTTGCTGCCTAGCATACTGACCTGCTTTGATTACTCTTTCTGACTCCCTGACCTGTTGAGTTAGGGTATTTTGAAACTGTAAACCCAAACATTTCATTCGTTCAGATAATACTCATATGATTATATGGTAACTTTTCACAGAGCTGATTTCTACTGCTATTTGGATAAACAAAGATGACATTTTGGAGATCCTAAGGAATTTGAAATTATTTACAATTTCAAAATCTTGAATCAGAAGGTTTTGGAGCAATGAATCAGAATGCTTTTATCAAGTTAGCATTGATCAGACCTACTACCTTCACACACCAAGAATTTTGGAAAGTAGGGGGCAGGATAGAGTGGAGTACGTGGAGGATACTGAGTTTGTGCATGATCAAAAATACATGTTCTCAGAGTATTATTCCTGTAATTAACTTAACCACATAAGCATTTGCTGACTTAGTGACATAATGTTATGCTAATAATTATATCCAAAGTTGTTAATAATTTGAAGTTTACAACACATTTTGACATATGTCATATTATTTTCATCTTCACCATAGCTCTGTGGAATAGATGCTACTAATATTTTGTTGTCATTCTCATTTATGATTAAGATTAGTGAATTAGGTACTTGATCAAGGTTTAGCAGGGATTAAGTTACAGGCCTCAAACCATACCTTCTAATTTCAAACAGCATAGGTGCCTGATAGAAGAATGTTATATAGACAATCTGAGATAGAAAGTTTGCCCATAAACTTGGAAGGAAACTGTGGCTACAGTAATCAAAGATTTCTATAAAATTCTCTGTCCTTACCATTATTGGGTAAGTTTTGAGTAGCAAAGCTTTTTGCTATAAGCAAAAATAAGGAAGAACGGTGGGCTGGATAAGATTAAAAAAAATTAACTTCTAATATTGTGGTCAGAATTCAAACCTTTCATCACCAGAATGTGTGTCATTTCTGATAATATGAAAATGAACTTTGTAATGAGATAAATGGCATGTTGGATAAATTGTAGTGCCCAAGCAGAAGTGACAGTATATTTTATAACCCAGTTTGGAAAGTGACAAATTTCTTTTAACAACATTTTCTCATGATAAAACTACATAAGGATAAAGGAGAAACAGTGCTTTAAAAAGTGGAGTAAAATATTTACAGACATAGTTCATTGCAATCAAGGAAATAGTTACATGCAGAATCTGTTTTTCTATTTGACTCTTACATTCATATTGGTACAGTATACTATTATTAAGCCTCTTATTTCCTTTATTAAAAATTAGACCTTGCTATGAAGGTCAAAATGGCCATGTGTTCTTGAGTTTTTCTTTTCATCATCTCAAAATAAAATAAAATATGGAGTTTCTGAAATTAAGTCCCTCAGCCCTTCACTTAGAAATTTTCCCTATGAAGAGAAAAGAAAGATGCAGATTCAAAGTTTTACAGAAGTGTGTACATATATTTTTTTCTCCTGAAACCTAATGGAAAAATACTAGCAATATGCATCCAATCTCTTAAAATGCAATTATTTACAATTAAAATGTAAACAAGTAGTTTACATTTTAAATAAATTTGTTATTCTGATTTCTAATTCCTAAAACTTTCAGACCCCTCACAGTTATATTTCACACCTTCCAGTTTAGATGCTGACACATGTTAAGAATATTTATTCATTCTCAATTAAAGAAAAACCTGATAAAATATGATAAATCATGTCATTACCCATCTCCTCAAGATCACAGAACCTCATTAGACGTTTAAAGGTTAACCGTTGATATTCTCTTTACCTTAAAATAAGGATTTACAGTTAAAAGTAAAAATGATTTTTATAAAAATAAATATTTCATATGAATGCTTTATCCTTTTTCAAAGGCTTTTATATTTATCTAATTCAACTCCACAAACCACTATATAAGAACTAGAAAAATTATCTTAGTTCCCATTTGACATATACAGAAATTGAGGTTAGGAAAGGGAGCCAGGTTTATGGCAAAGCTGATAATACACATCCTGATATCAAGTTCAATGTATGGTAATTAGCTTAAAGGTACCCTCTTAGGATGGCAAAACAGAAGGACGAGGAGGAGGAGGATAATACTGATAGTACCAAATGCCAGAATGGATGAAACTGATGAAAATTAATTGGAACTCTCACAAATTACTGGTGAGGAAACAAAATGTTATAGCCACTCTGGAAAGCAGATGGCACTTTCTTTCTTTCTTTTTTTTTTTTTTTTTTGGCCATGCTGCATGGGTTGTGGAATCCTCGTTCCTGGCCAGGGATCAAACCTGGGCCCCCTGAGTGGAGCTGAGTCCTAACCACTGGACCACCAGGGAATTCCCAGATGGAACTTCCTTATAATGTTTGACATACAGTTATCATATGACACAGCAAGCCCACTCCTGGGTATTTACCCAAGAGAAAAAACAACTTATATTTGCCCAAAAACTTGTACATAAACACTTGTAGCAGCTCTATTCATAGCCATCCTAACGTGGTGATAACCTAAATGGCTTTCAATTGTTGAAAGGATAAACTGTGGTGCATCTGTACAATGGAATACTACTAAGGAAAAACATCAGAACAAACGATTGCTATAACAGCTTAATTGAATCTCAAAGACATTATGCTGAGTGAAATAAGTCAGTTTCAAAATGTTATATACTGTATGTTTTCGTTTATGTGACAGTCTCAAAAAAGAGTACTATTGCGATGGAAAACAGATCAGTCATTTTCAGAGGTTATGAGTGGGAGGGATAGTGCAACTATTAAGGGATAACATGAGGGTGTCTTTTGGGGCTGGTGAAAATGAAAATGTTTTGGTTCTTAATTGTGGTGGTGGTTATAAGAATCTATAGGTAGGTTGAAATTTATTAAAGTATATAAACAATTTATTTTGTTGTAAGATAATTTTAAAACTAAAATTAAAAGATTAATTTTAGAAGTTTTTTAAATAAAAAAAAATTTGTTAAGCTATGTATAGGTGATGTAGGTCAAGGCAAATTTAACTGATTTTCTAGTATCCTTTGCCAAAGTAAATAGCATCTACAGTATAAACAACAAAACAATTACACTGTTTTGGTCAAATTTGGAATTAAAAAAAAAAGCAGGTAAAGGAAGATTACCTGAATGACATACTCAGAAACGTGTGGTTTTCATTCAGTCAATATTTTCCTGATGTCTCATCTGACTTTCAGTGTATCTTTTTCACTTAGTTTGCTGTCAACATAGGTTTTATACATTCAAAATAACTTATATTTTGAGGGACTATGTCCCTTACCTTTTGAAAATCCATAGCTGACATCTTTTAAGAAAATTTTGTATTGTCATTGATGCTAGGGGACAAGCTAGATGTAATATTCTCAAAATTGGCTAAAAGTAAATCCTCTGTAAGATTGTGGATTGATTAAAAAGGAATTATCCTCTGTTCTTTCTAGAATTCTGAAGTTCACGGCAGGTGCCTATAAATATTGAAGACAGATTCATGAATTCCTAAGGAGTTTCCATTCACACTTCTATATTATTTCTGGTTAACATGCTAATGAACAGTGATCTAATTCAATAGTAATATGTTAACATTCAAAAGACAAACTGGTAATATCCTGTGGATAAATCCAGATTTCTTTGAAGCTGTTTCCTTTCTATCAGATTACTTTGGGTCAACCAATTCAGATAGCAGTTGTTTCATTTGTAGTTTTTAAATTATAGTTTTTAAGCACACAAATAATTGGGATGAAGAAAATCTGCATATTAGTATTGGGGATCCAACACGATTGATATTTAATGAGTAGATTTGCTAATAAATGATAGAAAGGAGTCCCCTCACAAAAAAGGAAACCTCTGTGGACTTAAAAGCTTATTAAGATAAAATTTATGCACCATACAATTTACCTGTTTTAAGGGTACAGTTGGTTTTAGCATACTCACAGACCATCACTACAATCTAGTTTTAGAACATTTTCTATTCTCCAAAAAGTAATGTCATGCCCATTTGCAGTCAGTCTCTGTGCCCCACTCCAACCCACCCTGACCCTGAGGGAATAATTAATTTACTTTCTATCTTTATAGATTTACTTATTCCAGACATTTCATGGACATGGAATAATACAGTATGTAGTCTTTATGACTGGCTTCTTTCACTTATCATAATGTTTTTGAAATTCATCCATGTTGTAGAATATATCAGTACCTCACTGTTGCTCATGACTTGGTAATATCCCAAGTATAAATGTACCACATTGTACTTATCCATTTATCAGTTGATGGGCATTTGGGTTTTTTTTCAGTTTTGGGCTATTTTGAATAATGCTGCTATGAACATACATGCACCTGTGTTTTTTGTGGACATATGTTTTCACCCTCCTGGGAAGATATCAATGAGTGGTATTGCTGGATCTTATTGGAACTCCATGTTTAGCATTTTGGGAAAATATCAAACTGTTTTCCAGTGTACCATTGAAAATGGTACCATTTTACACATCCACCTGCAGATTCTAAGGATTACAATTTCTCTGCATCTTACCAACAGCTATTATATTCTTTCTCTTTCTTTCTTTCTTTCTTTCTTTCTTTCTTTCTTTTTCTTTCTTTCTTTCTTTCTTTCTTTCTTTCTTTCTTTCTTTCTTTCTTTCTTTCTTTCTTTCTTTTTTCTTTGAATGTACAGCCATTCTAGTGGGTGTGAAGTCATATCTCATTGTGGGTTTGATTTTCAGTTCTCTATTAACTAGTTATGTTAAATATTATTTCGTGTACCTATTGTTTCATATACTGAAACACTTTGCCCATTTTTAAATTGTGTTATACTTTTTTATATTAGTAAGTTGTAAGCATTCTTTATGTATTCTGGATATGAGTCCCTTGTCAGATAAATGATGTCCAAATATTTTTCTCTCAGTCTGTGAATTAACTTTTCCGTTTCTCATAGTGTACTTTGGAGCACAAAAGTTTTTCATTGTGATGATCAAGAAACTTAAGATGTATGCAGAAGATGCAAATTATGGAGGTTATGTAATTCTAGTATTTACTATAATTTCATGTTAGTTCTAGTAGTTTTTGTGTGGAGTCTTTGGGGTTTTCTATAATAGTATCATGTCATCTGCATATAATGACAATTTTACCTCTTCCATTCCAATTTGGATACCTTTTATTTCTTTTTCTTGTCTGATTGCTGTGGCTAGGACTTCTAATACTGTGTTGAATAGAAGTGGTGTGAGTGGGCAACCTTGTCCTGTTCCATATTTAACAGGAAGTCTTTCAACTTTTCACCATTAAATATTATTATTGGTTGTGGGTTTGTCATAGACAGCTATTATTATGTTGAGACATGCTCCATCTGTACACACTTTGGTAAGTGTTTTTATTATGAATGGATGTTGAATTTTGTCAGAGGCTTTTTCTGCATCTATTGAGATGATCATGTGGTTTTTGTCTTTTCTGTAATTTCATATTAGATTGAATTGCAAACACAAATTTTGTCTTTTCTTTAACATGAATTGCATGCTGAGCTAAAATATAGTGCAAAAACAGCAGTAAGTTGTTATTGATATAGAGGAGACAATGATGGGGGTTTTTAGTCCAACTTTCTGGCAGTTATAGTTTGTGCCAATGTAACTGTAACTCCATCTTACTTTGGCTCCTAAAATCAGGGAATGATGGAGAAAGGGGTTGTGGATATATTTACAGCTCCTCCAGTATTCCAGTTCACTCTCTTCCAGGCACAGGGTAAGATTACACTCCCACATTTGGCTAAAGCTTTGCCCAAGGCATGTGAGCAGAAACAACAACAGCATTTCAACTATTTGTAGACAGTGATTGTCATTGATTTTTCCTTTTGCCATAGAGATGGGCAATGTTCCAGAGAGAGGCTGTCCTAAAAGACTTGGTTCAAGAATGAGTAAGTGACACAGGAGTAAGAAATAACCCTTTGTTGTTTCAAGAAATTGAAATTTCATTGTTGTTCATTTCTGCAGTGTAACCTAGTTTCCCTGACTTGGCAATTGCAAAATGTATTAAGCACCCATCGCCTGTGCCCATGGATTACATATTTTCTTACTATTAAATCAGTGTTTTATCTCTATTTTGCAAATAAGAAAACTGACTTCTTATAGATTATATAATAACTTGGGAATTTTATTAAATTCCCTTAAGCCTCAGAGTTGGGATGCAAACCTCTTTCTGTCTGACACTCATTTCACCTCACACTCATTCCAAAAATCTCTGCTTTCTTGACTCATGCATATTTATGAAAAAACTAGAATTATCAGAATTGGGAATTCAAGTGATATTACTAGATTTTGTTTTATCTACCTCTATCTCCTAAAATAAAATCTCTGTTACAAATTCTATAATTAATTTGGATCCATATATTTATAAAACTGGATTTAACAAACAGTATACTAGAGTTATGACTCTCTATCCAGAAAACAAACAAACAAAAGCAACCAAATGAAATAAAAGTTGTGTTTTGCTGTCTCTTTCTTGATAAAATATATTATATTTTTCAAAATTCGAAACACATGAAGGCAAAAAGCATATTTTATTTACAGACAATTATACAGTCTTTTAACAGAAAAAAATATAGAAATTCACAAGTCAGAGGCCACCACAATGAATTAGAGATATGAACTTGATACAAATATAGGAAGCAAAACTTAGAAAGCAGAAAATCTAGTACACTTGAGGTACCTGAGGCAAAATCTTCTGCCACAAAAGATGCAGGATCTGTGACAGCCATGTTGTTATGCACTGTGATTTGATGGAGAAAAACTTATTATCAGAGTAAATTCTGTTTTCTCTGTCATGAGACTTTCCTGTACCAAGAAATGGATTGTAGGATTTGTGTTGTTGTTTTTTGTTTGTTTTTGCTTATTTGTTTTACATAAATTGGAAGAAGCTATGTGCCTGTGAGATAAGTATAAATTCAATAATCAGGTTATTTGGGGAAATATGTGTGTGTATGTGTGCCTGTGTGTCTGTTTTCTTAGATATACATTTGCATGCAGAAAGAGAGAGAGACAAAGAGCGCAAATTTAAAGCTACTACTTAAGGTGTAAATTAGGGGTGGAACAGAGGTGAGAAGTTAGGTGGAAACAGTTGACTTAATCCTACTATTTCACAGTTAAGAAGAAGCATGGAATAGGGGAAGAACGTGGATTCAGGTATCATGCTTATTCATTTTGAGTCCTTTAAAAAACTCATCTGGCAAGATAGTTCATCTCTTTTGCAAACTTGTTGTGCAAATTAAGAGTTCATCTAGTAATATATTCTGCATAATGCCTGTCACAGGAGCACACTCACAAGCACTCGGGCAACAATGATTATTATTATAGATGGCAGGTCTGTCACACTGAAAGGTTCATTTCCTCCCCTATAAAATAATGATAGAAATATTCTGCTGGTTGTAATGAATGCCTTGAGTACCATGTGTGAAATGGTAGATAACATTAGTTACCTTCCCTTAGGAACACACGTACACACACGCATGCATGCACACATGCACACACACAAACATGCACACACACACGCACACACATGCACAAACAAGGTTTTACTTTTTTCCCCACAAAGCTCTATCACTGAATTTAAACTTATGTTATAGATAGCCACCTTGCTTCTCTTTCCAATTTGTGTAAAACAAACATTGGGTCTTTTCATAAAACAACAGTGTAAAATCATTTCCAAGGGTCATATTAAACTTTACATTAGAAGAAAATAAAGTTAGGTCTTTTCTCAGTTTATTGTTAAATTCAAATTTACTGACCAAAAAAAATACAAAAACCGGTGTGTCTTCTTAGAATAATCTTAGCATTGAGTGTTTTATACAGATTGAGTTTTAGCATTCTACTCTTCTTCTTGTTCCATGATAAACTCTGGTCTGAACTTTTAATCCTGCCATCTGTATCTACTTACCTTTCTTGCGTATGAGTCACACATTGGGCCTCTGAATGCAAAGCTTTGTTGTATTCCACCTGCTATGCTGGTGAAGTTCTCGTGTGTTTCTGTTATTTACTTGTTCATTTGATTATGCCTTATTTCCCTAACTAAAGAGGGTAAACATACAGCATAGATGCAGTCACCATTGTATCTGCCAAAGAACATAGCACAATAATTGGTATGACCTACGTAATAGATATGTGTTTGTATAGTTTCATTTTTTGGATGGGGTGCATACATGCTAGAAAGAATAAGAACTTTGTAATCAGAAAGAGCTGAGTTTTAATACCAGTTCTGTCACCTATTAGATATGTGTGTGACTATAATGAGAGTGTGTAAGCCTCAGTTTACTGATTTGTAAAATGGAGATAGTGATATTTAGCTCAACATGCTGTTATAAGATTTAAAACATGATGTTTGAAAGTGCCAAATATGCCACTCAGTGATTCAGATTTTACAATTTACAGGTGCAGGAACAAGGCCCAGGTAAATTGATTTGGTCAAAGTCACACAACTTGTTAATTACAAACTCAGGTACCTTTGCATCTAATCTCCTTTGTAAGATTATATCTTGCGGTTCAATTTATACAGCCTGGCAGATTTTTCTCATGTGAAAACATATCTACTTTGTGCTGTAAATTCAAGTGTATTTATAGCCTGTCCTAAAGAACCCTCATTTTAAGATTGTTAGTTATTTAACACATTTCTTTTACAAGATTTAATTAATATCTTGGATGCCAGACTTTGTGATTTGGATTACACTTCATTGTCATAGGGTGACCAGATATCCTATGGTCCAAAACATGACACTTCTGATAGGGAAAGGTAGTGGGATAGATGCCAGATAGAATGTCAGGGCAACAATTGTAAAATGAAATTTTTCCAAGGCAAAGTAAAACATATAGTTGCCCTATTTATAGAATAAGAAAAAGATTGAGGTGGCAGCCTTGAAAAAGGCAAATTATCACAACTTTAAATGAGTTTAAGAATACCTATTTGAATGAAAGGTGTAAGAAAAAGGGACAGCATGAATGAGTCATTACCTAGTAGCTAAGATTATCATTCTGAGATTTGTGAAATTTCCTAGCCAAAATATTTGAAAATCTGGACATTTATCACAGAATAATATTTATGTCAATTATTCAGTAACAAATGGGCATGCTCTTTCTTCAAAATGTACAGATTAATTCTACAGTGTCATAAACTTGTGCAGGTAAATTCTCTGACATCAGCTTCTGGGGAGCATGCATATGTGGGTTTGGGAAATTTACCTGTGTTTAACAAATATGCAGAAAATTCACTGTCATCCTTAATTCTCCTAACTTTTCCAAACCTTACTGTGTGCATATAAAATCATCAAGTTTCTCATTGCATTGGTGATGTGTTTATAGCCATCAATAGCAACAATAATCTTTCTATCAAGTTTTGCTCTTTGGAGTAGTCCATTTATTTTCACCATTATGGCACTGAAATTAAGTGTCAGATCATCTTTTTAGTCAGAATTTTTTATTTTGTTTGTTAAAATCTCTGTAGTATTCAATAGAATACTTTCAGGAAAGGGTTGCTGTATTAAAAAAAGAGAGAGGAGAAAAAAGTAAAATAAAGAAAGAGAGAAAGAAAGAAAGAGAAAAAGAAAAGGAAGGAAGGAAGGAGAAAGAAAGAAAGAAAGAGAGAGAGAAAAAGAAAGGAAGAGAGAGAGAGAGAAAGAAAGAAAGGAAGGAAGGAAGAAAGGAAGCAAAAGAAAAATACAGAGACTGTTTCCACTCTGATGTTCCCTGATTCCCTCCAGAGCCTGTATGTATTTCTTTTCAACACCTTATGCTCTTATGTTTTCTGCAAAGATCTATGTTCTTTATTTGTTAAGTGTCTAAGAATATTTGCTTATGTGAAGGGAGCTTTAAAGTATTAGATATTAAATGTTTGCCTGGTTGAGAGGAACATGGATCTTTTGGAATAAATGGATATGCCACCAGCAAAAAACATATCAAATAATGAAATGTTCGTGGTGCTCAGTATTTTTTTGTAACTCTAAATTTATTTATAGATTTGGGCTTTCTAATAATAGTCAGTGCATCTCTGTTTTATGGTGAACGAGGGCACCCAGAGGGAGAACTCATTCTAATCATATTTAGCATCACAGAAATAACCACACAAACAAATCAACCAGCCTCTCACATTGTAAACACTGGGTAGACAGATGATTAGACTGCTAAGCTCTTTACCCTGAAACTAATTCTCACTGGTTGAAATGTTGATTTATTTCCTATGAACTGCATTTATTTCAATGTTGAATAAATTATAAGAATCTACTAACTTTGGGACAAAGCTTGAATACCTTTTTTTACTTTTACATTTACATTATTGGTTGATTTATAAAATTTATTTAGAAAAGGACCAGAGATTGCCTTTACAATCAAATTCCATGTAAGGCCCCAAAATACTAATGCAAATAAAATAAAACAGAATAAAAGTAAGGGAGTAAAATTTTATATATATAATTTATTTGTTTTATTTATTTATATTTGTATACATAAGTATTTGTTTATTTGTTATGCCAAAAGAGAAACCCAGTGGGCTATATTACTCTATAATAAGAAGTACATAAATTGATCAGGAGCCTGTAAATGAAATCCCTCACAATCTTCTCTACTTCAACTTCATTTTTTATTCGTTTGTAACCTATGTTATAATCAAACCCCTATGTTATAAATCACAAGACTCATTACCCTTTTTTTGCCTTTGTGCTTACACAGATACTGTTCCCTCATCTTCCAGCTTGTCCTGAACTTCTCACCACCTATTTATAAATAATCAATGCTCCCCTGTGCTCCTCTTGTTATTACCTTTGTTGAGTTCTTTCGCATTAAATGTTTTATCACTCTATTTTTCCCTCTAATAACTTGGAAATTCATACTTTCAGTGGTTGTCTTAGAATATTCAACACATATATTTAAGTTACCTATGTTTAGATTAACCAATAATTTAAATACCTTCCAGAGAAATTAAGAAATATAAACACCTAAAACAAAAGAGAGGAAAAAAAACTTTAAACAATTATGTATTTTTATCTACTCCCAAATTATAGTATTATTCTCATGGCATTTTAATTATTTTATTTAGTTATTTTAAAACACTCAATGTGACATTATTTTTACTCTTTTATCCAATAAATATTCGTTAAGACTTAACCCACTTTAGCTCTTTCCCAAATCATATTTTTTACATCATGTTTTGCATTGGGGATCACATTTCCTTCTATCTGAGTATCTCCTTGAGAATTTTTAATGAGGTTCTGCTGTTCTCGAACAACCTAGTTTTGTTGGTTGTAAATTGTTTTTAAGTTGTCAATTCTAAAAACTATTTTCCCTGAATATAAAATCCCAAGTTGGCAATTGTAAATATAATAAATATTTTTCTATAATTTGCTAGCTCTTATCACGGCTGTCATTTTATCATTACATTAAAATGAATGTGTCTTTTTTCTGCATGATTTTAGTACATATTTTTAAAATGCTTTTTTATTGTGGTAAAAGTCACATAATATAAAACATACTATTTTAACCATATTTAACTGTACAGTGGCATTAAGTACATGCACATTATGAATGTGTCTTTTTATCTTCAGATCCTTTTAAGATGTTCTCTATCTTTACTATTCTATTTTTTCCCCTTAGATGCATCTCATTGTGGTTTTCTTTATATCTATCCTTATTAGAGTATAGGACTAACTGAAACTCTAATTTCTTTGATTACTTCTAGAATTTTTTCAACCATTGTAGCTTCACATATTGCCTCTCTCCAATTCCCTCTCTACTCCAATAATTTCTCACTTTCTTCTCCACATCTCTTTATCTTTTTGCCATCTTTTCATTTTCTGTGCTGCACTCTGGAAGATTCTTCTGCTTTATCTACATGAATTCTTTCTTGAGCATTATTTATACTGCTGTTCAAATCATCCATTGAATTTTTAAATTTTAGCTATTGTATTTTTCAGAAGATCAGTTGGATAATTTGCTTTTCAAATTGGATGTTTTGCTTTTCAAATCTATCAGGTCACATTTTATAGTTTCCTAGTCCCTAGGGAAAATTTCAAGCTAGACTTCTTAATTTTTTCCTCTTAACACAGTGAGCATAGTTGTGTCGTAACTTGTGTCTCTACAACACTCATTCTACTGTACACATATATCTATGTATATATGTCTGCATGTATGTGTGTATGTATATGTGTGTGTGCATTAATCTGTTCTCATTCTCTCTCATAGAGCCTTTCCTTTGTCTGCTTAGGTTTGTTTTTCCCCACATGTGTTCTTGTCATCAAAACAGATTGGGTTGAGGCCTAGAATGAAACATCCTTCTTCTAAAAAATTATCTATAAACTTTAAAATATCTGAAGCCCTTGAAACTAAATTCACAATTTGAGGTATTCTTCTAACAAGCACCTGGTGTAAGTACCATTTAGAACATTTTAAACTGAACTCATGGCTTGAATTTTTTGTGTTTTGTTTTGAATTTTTGTTATTGTTTCTGGACCACATAGGATCAGTTTAGTTTTAATATCTCAGATGACTGTTTCCCACCTATTCAGTTCTGCACTATAATATTTATCCTTCTTAATCCTTGTGATGTGGTGGAGGAAAATTTATATCTGGTTTATCTTTACCTTAATATTACAGTCCCTTTGTGTCTTCAGCTTATTATAGGAGGGCCTCCAAGTGGCTAAATTCCTTAGAGTAGCTTGAGGTGTTTGACTTCTGATTCTTGTAAGCTCTGTGACAATTATAAGCGAAGTTTATGTTTGCCAGATTAGCAAATGCCCTCAGAGCAAAAACTACTCCAGAATACTTTTCTCACTCTGGATTCCAAGTTTCCCTTTGATCCTGGACAGATGACCTAGATTATCTTTAATCCTTCAATGCTTTGAGTAAAGCTTTAAAATATGTATATTCAAAAATTTCTAGATGGCTTTATGGCTGAAGGTTTAGTGCAAGTAACCCATCCTACACTACTTTAAGAAAATATTTTAAGAAGAATATTATCACAAAACTCATTATCTTTATATATTGATACCCCAAAGGTAATTCCAGAGTAGAACCTCTAAGTCTTACTTATTCTTTCTCAAAATGGCATAAGAGGATATCATTTGGATTATCAGTGTATATTTCACTGGTGGAATGTCAATGGTCAAAACACCCCAACTATGTGAAAAAAGCTAAACAACAACAGCAAAAAACCTTAGGTAATTTATTTTAACCTAACAGGAAATCAAAACCACAAGCACAGAATATATAGAACCTAAATTAGAAAATTATACATTAAAAATTATGCAAATGTCCGTAACAATGACCCTGCCAAAAAAGCAAAACAAAACAAAACACTCTTTAATTTTAAAAATCAGATGACTTCTGCTTCTGGAAAGATGGAATAGATGTACTTTTCTCTGTTCCTCCCATTTAGTACTACAAAAACCCTTGGAATTTTATATAAAACAAATATATAAAACAAAATATATAAAAAAAACAAACAAATAACAACATAGGGGTGTGTTCCCTTCTTTTCTTTTCAGCCTGGTATATCCCAGACTAGATACTGAAGAAACTGGCAACCAAGAAACCCCTATGGCACAGACAGATAAAAGCTTCCCCCCAAAAGAAAATCTGCTCTGTGTAGCCAAAGGACCAGGAAAGGGGAAAGCTAGCAGGACAAAACACTTTGGGATAACTTAGTGAAATAGGATACGTACACAAACAAAGGTGCTCCCTCGTCTCCACACACACTATCAAAGTCAAGCAGGGAGCCTAGATTCCTACCCTCACCAAGCTGTAGTGAGATACCTCTCCCACCACTGTCTGCGGAAACCAGGTGGGGACCCCAATTTCCACTCTTAACTGGTGAGGAGGAGGTGTGCCTCCACGCCCTGATAAGGGTGGTTCCCAAGGAAACCTACTGGAGAACCAGGGCTTTCACTGTCACTCAGAAAGGAGACCTCCACCCCCATTGTTGGTAGAGATTATGTGGGGATTACGTACGTCCATCTCCACTCAGTAGTAGTGAAATGACCTTCATTGCTTCATCCTCCTGTGTGGGGAGGCCTGATGGAAATGAAAGATTCATACCACCTCTCAGTGGTAACAAGGCCACCCCTTAACAGTGTCAGTGAGGGTCTTGTCATGAGGAGTAACAAGAAGCTCCTGATCCTTGGAGCCAGGATAGAGACACAGTGAGAACTGACCTCCTACTCCTACTCAGCAGTAGAAGGGAGCCCACCTCCTGGTATTGATGGAAGCTGACTGTAAAACCTGGATTTTCACTCCTCACCTGGAAATGATGTGATGGTAACTCCCCTAAGCCTACCTGAGTGCTGTCGGAGGACACCAGCTAAAACATAAAGTTGTAAAAGATTCAGTCTTAAATAATAATTCCCCAATGTACAATAAAATATCACCCATCATTCCAAGAACCAGGAAGGTCCTAGAATGGAGTCAAAAAGAGAGCCTGCAAATGCCATCACTGAGATGACATAAACATTAGGACTATCTGACAATATTTTAAAGGAGCCACCACAAAAATATTGTCATGAGGCGTTCCAAACATGCTTGAAAAAAATAAAAAGTAGATCCAACATATATAAACACCTCATACAACTCAACATCAAAAACAACAAACAATCCAATTTAAAAAATGGGCAGAAAAACTGAATAGACATTTTTCCAGAGAGAAAATACAGATAGCCAACAGGCACAGGAAAAGATGCTCAACATTGCTAATCATCAGGGAAATGCACATCAAAACCACAGTAAGAGATCCCTTTACACCTGCCAGAATGACTATCATCAAAAAGAACACAAATAACAAATGTTGGTGAGGGTGTGAAGGAAAGGGAACCCTTGTGCACTGTTGGTGGGAATGTAAATTGTTGCAGCCACTGTGGAAAATAGTATGGAGACTTCTCAAAAAACTAAAAATAGAACTACCATATGACTCAGCAATTCTACTCCTAGGTATATATCTGAAAAACAAAAAGCAATTTGAAAAGATACATGCTCCCCAATTTTCATAGCAGCATTATTTACAATTGCCAAGATATGGAAGCAACCTAAGTGCCCAGCAAAACATGAATGGATACAATGGAATACTACTCAGCCATGAAGAAGAATGAAATTTTTCCATTTGCAGCAACACGGATGGAGTTGGAGGGCATTATGCTAAGTGAAATAAGTCAGACAGAGAAAGAAAAATACTGCATGATATCTCTTATACGTGGAATCTGTAAAATAGAGCAAACTAGTGAATATAACGAAAAGGAAGCAGACTCACAGATACAGAGAACAAACTAGTGGTTACCAGTGGGGAGTGGGGGAGGGGCAATGTAAGGGTAGGGACATGGGAGGTAGAGACTATTGGGTGAAAGATAAGCTACAAGTATGTATTGTGCAACATGGGGTAATATAGCCAATACTTCGTAATAACTGTAAATGGAGTGTAGCCTTTAAAATTTGTATAAAAAAACTAAAAAACGTTAAAGAGTAGAAAGTGTCAGGAAATAAATAGAAAGTTTCAGGAAATAAATAGAAGATGTGCAAAAAAAAAGTTAAAAGTTTGAATTAATAATTAAAATAACAAAAATAAAAAAGCTAAATAGATAGGCTGAAGAACAAATTAGAGGAGGAAAAGGAAAGATTCAGTGAACTCAAAGACAGAACTACAGAAGATACATAATCTGAAATAGAAAGAGAAAATAGACTGGAAGAAAATAAAACAAAGCCTCAGGGACCTGTGAGAGTATAAGAAAATATTTCACAGTTTAATCATCAGAGTCCCAGAAGTAAAGAAGAAATTAGGCCAGGCCAAATAAGAACTTGAACAAATAAAGACTAAAAACTTCCCAAATTTGGCAAGAGACGTAAACCTACAGATACAAGAAGCTGAGAAAACTCTAAACATGATAAGCTCAAATCTATACCAAGACACTTCATGGTCAAAGTTATAAAAACTAAAGATGAAAATAAAATTTTGAAAGTAGCCAAATAAACAACACATTACCTACAGAGAAAGCAATTTGAATGACAACAAACTTTTAATCAGAAATCTTGGAGGTCAGAGTGAAGTGGCACAACATTTTTCAATTGATAAAGGAAAAGAACTGACAGCCCCAAATTCTATATTCAGTGAGAATACTATCAAGGAATCAAGAAGAAATGAAGATATCTTCAAAATGAAGAAAACCTAAGAGAATTTGTGACCAAAATTACCCTAAAATAATGACAAGAAGAAATTCTCTAAACAGAAGGAAAATGATAAAGAAAAGCAGATCTTGAAAAAATCAGAATGGAAAAAAGCATGAAAAATTATAATAAATACGATAAGCTTTCCCTCCCCTCTTAAGTATTCTAAATTGTATTTGATAATTTAAGCAATAATTATAAGACTGTCTAATATGGTTCTCAAAAGTATAAAGTAAATAAAGATAAATTATATTATAAAAGGGGGAGGGGAGAAGGTCAAGTATCAAGACTAACTATAAAGCTGTTGTAAGCTGAAAAATGCCCACCTCCCTACAAAAATGTCCATGTCCTAATCCTTGGAACTTGTCAATCTCACCTTAATTGGAAAAAAAGGTCCTTACAGATTTAATCCAGGTAAAGTTCTTGAGAGAGGAGATTATCCTAGATTATCTGAGTGGTTGATAAATGCCACCACAGTGTCTTTATAAGAGCCAGGCAGAGACAGAAATAATGTAATTCCATGGCAATGTAACCAAGGAACAGAGATTAGAGTGATGTAGCTACAAGTTAAAGAATGGTGGTAGCCACCAGAAGTTAGAAGAGGCAAGGAATGGATTCTCCCCTAGAGCCTCTAGAGGGGGTGTAATAGGACCTAACCTTGATTTCAGCACAAAGATATAAAATTTTGGACTTCTGGTCTTCAGAACAATGAGAGAATAAATTTCTGTTATTTTAAGGTATAAAGTTTGGGGTAATTTGTTAAAGCAGCCACAGAAAACTGATACAAAAGCCATAGTAATCAAGACTGAGTGATATTGGCAGAGGGACAGACACAGAGATCAATGCAACAGAAGGAAAACAACTTAAAAATAGACTCACACAAATATACCCAGTTAGTTGTTGACAGAAGTGTAATAGCAATATGATAATAAATAAGACAACTTTTTCAATAAGTACTGCTGGAACAATTGGACTTTCATAGGCAAAATAAAAATTTAAAAGCCCACAGAAAAAATCCTGCACAAATTCTACCTGTTTCACACATTATACAAAAATTAACTCAAAATAGATTATAAATTTAAATGTAAAATGCAAAACTACAATGACGTAGTTCTGACCTCACACCAGTCAGAATGGCCATCATCAAAACATCTACAAACAATAAATGCTGAAGAGGGTGTGGAGAAAAGGGAGCCCTCCTGCACTGTTGGCGGGAATGTAAATTGATACAGCCACTATGGAGAACAGTATGGTGGTTCCTTTAAAAACTAAAACTAGAACTACCATACAATTGTAGTGGGACCCAGCAATCCCACTACTGGGCATATACCCTGAGAAAACCATAAGTCAGAAAGAGACATGCACCACAATGTTCATTGCAGCACTATTTACAATAGGCAGGACATGAAACCAACCTAAATGTCCATTGATGGATGAATGGATAAAGAAGATGTAGCACATATATACAATGGAATATTACTCAGCCATAAAAAGAAACGAAACTGAGTTATTTGTAGTGAGGTGGTTGGACCTAGAGTCTGTCATACAGAGTGAATTAAGTCAGAAAGAGAAAAACAAATACTGTATTCTATTGCATATATATGGAAAGAGGTAGACATAGAGAATGGACTTGAGGACACGAGGTGGGTGGGGGAAGCTGGGGTGAAGTGAGAGTTGAATCAACATACATACACTACCAAATGTAAAATAGATAGCTAGTGGGAAGCAGCAGCATAGACAGGGAGATCAGCTCTGTGCTTTGTGACGACCTAGAGGGGTGGGATAGGGAGGATTGGAGGGAGGCTCAAGAGGGAGGGGATATGGAGACATACGTATGCTTATGGCTGATTCACTTTGGTGTACAGCAGAGACTGTACTATATTCCAATAAAGTTCAATTAAAAAAATAAAATAAAATAGCATCCAAAAAACTAAAATACTCAGGACTAATTGTATCAAGGGAGATGAAAGATTCATACAGTGAAAATGATAAAACACTGCTGATAGAAATTTAAAAGACCCCAATTAATCAAAAGCCATCTTGAATTAGAAGAAAATATTGTTTAGGTGGCGATAGTACTGAAAACAGTCTATGGATTCAATGTAATGTTGATCAAATCCCAATGGATATTAATGCAGAAATGGAAAAGCTGATCTTCAAATTTATGTAGGATTGCAAGTGGCTCCAGTTGGCCAAAACAATTTTGAAAATGAACAAAGCTGAATGACTAACTCTCCACAATTTCAAAAATTACTGCAAGGATATAGGAATCACAATAGTGTGATACTGACATAAAGATAGACATGTAGAACAAAATAATATAATTGAGTGTTCTGAAATAAACCCATACATCTATGACCAAGTTATTTTTGACAAGAGTACCAAGACCATTCCATGAAGGAAGAACAGTCTGTTCAACAAAATGTGTTGGGACAAATGGACATCCACATGCAAAAGAGTGAAGCTGGATTCTTACCTCATACCATGTACAAAAAGTAACTCTAAATAGATCAACAACCTGAATAGAAGAGCTAAGACTAGAAAACTATTAGAAGAAAACATAAGGTAAATCTTCATGACTTCAGATTTGGCAGCGGAATCAGATTTGACATGAAATGAGCAATAATTTTTTTTTAAATTAGATTTCATAAAAATGAAAAGTTTATGTGCATCAACAGACATTATCAAGAAAGTGAAAGCACAACCTACAAAATGGAAAAAGACGTTTACAAATCATACATTTGAAAAAGGGCTTGCTGTGGACTGAATGTTGTGTTCTCATGAAATTTGTACATTGAAGCCCTAATTCCCAGTGTGATAGTATTTGCAGTTGGGTGTCTTCTGGCACTAGTTTTAGATGAGGTCATGAGTGTGCCCCCCCATGATGGGATTAGTGCCTTTATCAGAAGAGGAAGAGAGCAGAACCCTCTCTCTTCTTCGTGTGAGGTTACAGAAAGAAAACAGCCATCAGAAAATCAGAAAAAGGGCCCTCACCAGATGCCAACTCTGCTGGTGTCTTGATTTTGGACATCCTAGCCTTAAGAATTGTGAGAAATAAATGTTTGTTATTTAAGTCACCCAGTCTATGGTATTTTCCTATAGCAGCCCAAACAGACTAAAACAAGTCTGATATCTAGAATATATAAAGAACTCATACAACCCAACAAGAATAGTTTTTAATTGAAAAATGGGCATGCAAATTAAATAGTCATTTCTCCAAAGAATATATTAAAATAGCCAATAAGCATACAAAAAGATGTTCAGCATTATTAGTCAGTGTGTAAATACGAATCAAAACCACACTAAGGTACCGATTCGTACCCACTAATGTGGGTTTAAAATTAAAACAGAAAGTAACAAATTTGGTTAGAACCTGGAGAAATTGGAACTCTGTGCATTGCTGGTGGGAACAGAAAGTGATTCAGCTGCTAGGGAAAACAATTTGGCAGTTCCTCAGAAAGTTAAACATAGAATTGCCATATGGCCTACCAATTCCATTCCTAGGAAGAAAATTGAAAACATGTATTCAAACAAATACACGTACACATATGTTCACAGCAGCACTATTCACAATAGCCAAAAAGAGGAAACAGCTCAAATGTCCACAAAATTTATGAATGGATAAACAAATTATGGTGTATACATGAAATGGGATATTATTCAGCCATGAAAAGAAATAAAAGTACAGGTGCATGCCATGACGTGTGTGAATCTTGAAAACATGCTAAGTGAATGAAGCCAGACAAAACATCACGTATTGTATAATTCCATTTCTATGAAATGTCCAAATAGGTAAACCCAGAGAGAGGTTTACACATTGGTGGTTGCCAGATGCTGAGGACAGGACAGAATGTTGAGCATCTGCTTAACGGGTATGGGGTTTCCTTTCAGTGTGATGAAGGGCTTTTGGAACTAAATAGAAGTGATGGTTACAAAACATTGTAAATGTACTAAATGCCACTGAATTGTTCACCCTAAAATGCTTAATTTTATGTAATGTGTATTTCAACTCAATATATTTTTTAAAGATTTATATTGCACCTACAAGAAAAAATATATATTTCCCATGTTGTTTACATGTTTTGAGGAGAAGGAAACACCCTGGACAGATTGTTTAAAAAAAGGAAAAAAAGAAAAGCACAGTAAGAAAACTGCAAACCAACCTAACTTAGGAATATGTATTAAAACAACAGCAACAAAAACTAAATCCAGAATTAGCTTAGAGTCCAGTCGTATATTAAAAACATATTAGCCTATGACCAAATGAGATTACTTTGAGAAATCCAGATCTCTGAAAATATAGGAAAATTCGTAAAAATAACTAGCCAGTTTAACACACACCAAAATACAACACTAAACTTAATCATGAGAAGTGAAAATAATTGCATTAACAACTCAAAAGAAGAACACATTACCACCATCCATGTAATAAGAAAGTGAAATGAAAGTTTATATATAGGAAAACAGGAGCAATATACTAACTGTATTCTGGTAGCATGATAATGTATTAGAAAACCCAAGTAAAGTAACTGAAAAGTTATTAGAAGAAATGATATATCATTAGAAGACCAGATTCATAAGGATGACGATGGTATTTAGTTTGATTTTTCTTCAAACTAAATATCAAAAGAAGAAAAAAATACCTTTCAAGTCCAAAAAAAAGTTATCTGTTGGCAAGATTTAACCATCAGTCTGAGAGTTGTTAATTTTTGGCAATGTGTTATTTCATGATTTCCCTACATTATAACATATAAAATTCATATTTAAAAATATTATACAACTTTTATAAACCTGTACTGTGTCAGAACCAGTGTTTATATCCTAATTTTTTCTGAAACCAAATAATGGGACATAATTATTAATCTCTGATCTAACAAGAAATGATTAAAGAAGACTGATTAATGGGTATTTATTCTTGTGTACTTGGGTAATTTTAGGAGAAGCTGAACCATTGGAACCCTACAGAACAAACTTCTTATACTTCTTGATTGTTTTAGTTCAGTCACAGAATTCTTTCCTTCCTTCCTCACTGCCTCCCTTCCTTCTTCCTAGCCACCCTTCCTTCATTCCTCCCTCCCTTCCTTCATCCTTTCCTCCCTCCCTTCCTTCCTTCCGCCCTCCCTTCCTTCCTCCCTTCTTCGCTCCCTTCCTTCCTTCCTTCATCTCTTCTTCCTTCTATCCCTTCCTCCCTTACCTCCTTCCTTCCTTCCTTCATCTCTTCCTCCCTTCTTCCCTTCCTTCCTTCCTCCCTCCATCACATCCGCCCTTCCTTCCATCCTTCCTTCGTCTCTTCCTCCCTCCCTCTGATCCTTCCTCCCTTCCTTCCTTTTCCCCTCCATCCGTTCCACCCTTCCTTCCTTCCTCCCACTCTCCTTCCTTTCCATCCTCCCTCCCTTCCTTCCTTCCTCCTTCCTTCCCTCCCTTCTTTCCTCCCTCCCTTCCTTCCTTCCTTCCATCATCTCTTCCTCCCTTCCTCCCTCTATTCCTTCCTCCCTCCCTCCCTTCCTTCCTCCTTCCCTCCACCCCTTCCTTCCTTCGTCTCTTCCTTCCTTCCTCCCTCCCTTCTTCCTTGCTTTGTCTCTTCCTCGCTTCCTTCCTTCCTTCCTTCCTTCCTTTTCGCTTCCTCCTTCTTCCCTCCCTTCTTTCCTCCCTCCCTTGCTTCCTTTATATCCTCCTCCCTCCCTCCCTTCCTTACTTCCTTCATCTCTTCTTCCCTCTCTCCCTTCCTTCCTTCCTCCTTCCATCCCTTCCTTCCTTCATCTCTTTCTCTCTCCCTTCCTCCCTTCCTTCCTTCTTTCCTTCTTCCCTCCCTCCCTTCCTTCCTTCATCTCTTCCCCCCTCCCTCCCTTTCTTCCTTCATTCATCTCTACATCCCTTCCTCTCTTCCTTACTTCCTCCCTCCCTCCCTCCCTCCCTTCCTTCCTTCCTTCCTTCCATCCTCCCTTCCTTCCTCCCTCCTTCCCTCCCCTCCTTCCTCCTTCTCTTTGTCACTATCTCCTCTATCTCTTTTTTTCTTCCTCTGCTTTTGTCTAGGAAGGAATTCTTTAGAAGAACTTCTCACTCTAGGCTATAGTCTCCAGGCCTAGGAAGTCACACAGACCACAAACTGATGCAAAAAATCTAGAGGTTACTATGAAAGAATGACAGCAATTGGGACAAATGTAGGAAAAGATGAGAGTGAATTGTTGATCAGAGCCAGAAAATTAAACAGGTTAAAGGCAAGAACTTCCTGAGACTTTGACACGAATGTGATCGTAAGGTACACTGATTTGGCTTAAAAGTCAAAGAGCCAAGTTCAGTGGTGCAGGCAAGTCATGCATTTAATGTTCACACTTTTGTTTAATATCTTTCCAGGATCTATGTTAGGAATTCATACTTCAGTGAGGCTGGGTACAAAAACTTACAAAGTTAACGCAGTTCATCAAGAAATGGACAAGAGTCACTAAAACAGTATAATGACCTAATACTTGGCAGTAGTATCATCCTCATTCTGGCAGTACGCTTCAAGGAGATGGAAAGGACCTTCAAAGAGTTACAGGAAAATCTGTGAAAGAGGGAAATTTTAGCTATAATTTATTTTATTATGATCAACTGACCTCATCTAAATGAAATCAGTCAATCAAAATAGCAACTTGTGTCATTCCATTTATCAAAACCCAATTCTAAAAGAAGATAATTCAGTATTTCTCCACCCTGCCAAATATGTAACCAAGTATTCATTTTTTTCAGAATTAAAATATATATGCTTTTTTGAGGAGGGTGGTTTAAATTTATATTTCTACATTTATCAGTTTCAGAAGTGGTGGTTTACTCCCCCTCATGAAAGATGAAGAAATTAGCATATTTACACTTCCTTCCACCCCCAAACCTGCTGGTTTTATGGGCTTTTAAGTGGTACTTTTTTGAAAGTGACAATTTAAAAATTATTTTTATGTCATATGGCCATTATTTTGAGTATTACAATATTTATACTATGTATTGTAATGTACCATGATTATATAAGCTTGGTTCCACTTTTAAATGGACAAAATGTTCTCTATAAGTTACTTTGCAAGCAAATCCCTAACTTTTCTCTGAATAGGTTTTTTGGATCATAGCTTGAAGTCCTTTTCTGATTGTTTTTTGGTCGTTTTTTTTCTTCCTGCATGAAAAAATCAGTGGTAATAAAGCTATTGGATCTTTTCATATGTGAGAGTGTCTTTGTGTTGTATTCATACATGTAAAACAACTAGATGTGGAAACGTCAGGTTAACACAGATATCTCTTCAAAGCTGTGGACTATATTCTATTTTACTCTGAAATATGAATATGATGTTGTTGAGTAGAAGTCTGAGAGCAACTCGTATTTGTTTCCTTTGTTACTTTAGTCCAGTCTTCATGTTTGTAGGATTTTTTTCATTATGCTTAAAAATAATTACTCAAAATATAGCTCATACTTTTTACCCCACTTCTTTTGGGGAATTACTAGAAGATGTTTATTAACAAATTCCTTTAGTACAAGAATTTTTTATCCTATTTTATCTTGGAAAATTTCCCTTTTCATTATTATGTTCTCTATTTGAGAAATTCAAACTTTATAAATTTAACCGGATATTGTCTGTTTTCCTTGAGATGCTTAACTAGTTCTGATTCTGTATTAAATTATGTGATCATGTTATATGTGTATTCCCCTATTTGCTTGTAGAGATACATTTTTAGTCTATATTCTTAACATCATGACTTTTATCTATTGTTTCATTTATTATTACTTTTATTATTATTGTTTCACTTTTATTATTTTCCTTTTTTTATTTTATTAATTTCCTCTAGAGTGGTTTCTGCCTAAAATTATGTTCTTTTCTAGAGTTGAATTGTCCCAACTATGTATATTCTTTGAAATTACACGATTTTTTTCTTTTTTGAAATAATTTTTACAAGTTTTGGGGAATACAGGTCAAAGACAAGTGCCATAAATTTCTAAGTTACATAGGGTAACACTGTGAGCTGTAACAATAAAGCTCCACATTTTGGTAGCTTAACAGAACTGAAGTTCATTTCCTGCTTACATAACAACCCAATGTTGGCAATCCTGGTCTGAGGTAATTAAGGAACCTAGGCCCCTTCCATCTTGAAACCATACTATCCACTTAGTGCCCTGCATTTTTTCTGTTAGCAGAAGGAGAAAAAAGAAGACATAGAGAAAATCCATCTGCTACTTAAATGTCATGTCTCAGAGCAACACTCATTGCATTTGTTAGCACTGTATTGACAAAATTAGCCCCATGGTCACAGCTAGAAATGGGGTGGGAGGCTGGTAAATGTAGTGTCTGCCTGGGAAGCATCTTTATATCTCTATACGTCTATACATGGAAGGGAGAGTAACCGTGTTGATGGGCAGCTACCACATCTGCCATATTCTGTCCCTCTGACCACTGATGATCAGTGAACATCCCTGTCACATGTAGTATATATTCACCATCTCGAAGGAAGATAACCCAAAGTCCCATATAGTCACAACAGCTAGCTCAGAGTTGAGGCTCTCTGGGTTATATTCAGCCCACTCCTTCATTTCTGGATGAGATTCTTTGTAGTCTTGACAAGTCACCTTATCCTTCAATATAATGGTAGGACAAAGACAAGATAACTGCCATTCAGAAAAGAGAAAAATAGGAAACATAAGTATCATGTTTCCATAGGGAGGGTAAATACCTGCTGGAGAAGTGTTATGAAAGCCTGTACACTGGCAATAGGGGAAACTACTTGTTTGGATGCCGGTTCTGCTCCCAAGGAATAACTACCTTTTCCAAGTTTCTCCAGATGCCCTTGATCTTGCCTTCTGGGTTATGATTCCTTGTCTCACCTCTAGTCATATTTGAGTTGGTCAGAGGAGGATAATAAGGCTCCTTCCTTGTGCCAGTTATGTACTTGCTTCACAGCTCCAAACCCACCCTTCTACCTTCTGCTTTGTTATACTGATGCTGGCACTATGGCTCCCTGTTAGTCTCTGCCAGTAGGGGCACTAGAAGGAAGCTGTTAGGGAGAAGCAGAGTGAAGAGACTTGCTCTTTTCTGTTTTTGCCCCAGTAATGCTTCTTCAACACAGCTGCAGTAGCACCTCCTTGTATAGCAGTTCAATCCAGTTTGGTGCCTGTTCAACACTTGCAGATCTAGCTGGGTTGCCCATCCCTCAGAGACACAAACACCAGCCCAACAGTTCCCCAGCCTCACAGGTATGGAGTCCCTCCCTGAAACATCTAAATGTAAGAATTTTGACCTCTTCCCTTTGTTTCTCCAGCTCTAGGGATAATAGCTGTTTCCTGAAGTGACTATCTCTAAAATATCTTAGTCTTTTCTCTTTTTTTAATTAAAACATTTTTATTGAAATATAGTTGATTTACAAGGTTGTGTTAATTTCTGTTGTACAGCAAAGTGATTCAGTTATACATATATATACATTATTTTTTATATTCTTTTCCATTATGGTTTATCACAGGATATTGAATATAGTTCCCTGTGCTCTACAGTAAGAATTTGTTGTTTATCCATTCTATCTATAATAACTTACATCTGCTAACCCCGACCTCCCACTCTTTTTAGACTTTTCAGTTATCTAGTTAACAGCTTCACATCTGATTAGTAATTCTTTATATTGTATTATCTCTCTTAAAATAACTGTGATGATTTCTACCTCCTGACTGGACTTTAGCTGATACAGACAATGGTACCAGAAGAAGTACTAGGAAGTAGAAATTCTGAGATGGGTCTGGAGAATTAGTTGG
Organism: Mesoplodon densirostris; assembly: GCF_025265405.1. Lineage (NCBI taxonomy): Eukaryota > Metazoa > Chordata > Mammalia > Artiodactyla > Ziphiidae > Mesoplodon > Mesoplodon densirostris. The sequence goes on along the minus strand of NC_082668.1, from coordinate 107,395,759 downwards.
GTTGTATCTTTGGGTTTGAACACAGCATTGGTCCCTTGCCAGTGGGTAATGGAATTCTCCCTAATGCATGGAATATCATGGCTCCATGATGAAGAAAATTTTCACCCATGCTTGATTTTTTGTGATAAAGTATAACTAAGGAAAGTGCCTTGAGTGATCAAATGGGCTGCTTTGTTGACTCATGGCAGTCATGATGACTACAACACCTGGCATGGGACAGATTTTTATGATTATTCTGGAGCATCTACAGAGAAAAAAAAATTACAAGCTCTAAGGTCATTAAACTCTCAAGTCACAGAGAACCAGAGTTCTTTGAAGGAAACCTTATATACTTTTTTTTTTTATCTTGTAGCCACAGAGATAATATTTCTGAAAATCAAAACCAAAATTTAATGGTGTGGGTTATAAAATTAAAATGAAATCTGAACTCACAGCCTCACCAATCTTTCATGTAGAAGTTAAAGCATTCCTGAAACCTGGAATAGGGACTTCTGGTAGAATTTAGATGAAGCTCAGAATCTTGGAGCTCCAAGTCATTCTGAGCATCCAATGCACATAGAACCATATTTCTCTACCAAGTCTGAAAAGGCTAGTCTTCCTTTTCCTTAAAATCCTATAGGGAATTTATAGTAAAACAGCTACTTTATTTAGGGATATAAATAATCTCCAAGATCCCATCCCAACCAAAATTGTTGCTGTTGAACCCACAACTACAGTCAGATATTAGCATGTTTCAGGGGTCTACACAGTCTGATCCCATAGGAGGTAGCTTACACATCCAAAGTATTGCAAGATTTTGTTAATTTAATTAAGCAGAAACCTGAGGAATATGTATGTCTCATTTCAATATGTCTCATTGAAAGGATGCTAGACCAGGGAGAGCAGAATACAACCAGTGTTGTTTGTTGCTGTTATGGTTGTTATTGTTGTTTTGATACAGGCGCACTTACTAGAGATACTGGAAATGGCTCCTCCGTCTTATTTGGTTGGTTGAGCTCAGGATTAACAATGATATTTAATGAGGTTGAGATATCAGAAGTTCCTTTGGGAACAATAGAGGAAAATATCTAAAATGAATTTATTTACAAAATAGAAATAGAGTCACAGATGTAGAAAACAAACTTATGGCTACCAAAGGGAAAGGGGGGGGGGTAAATTGGGAGATTGGGATTGACACATACACACTACTATATATAAAACAGATAACTAATAAGGACCTGCTGTATCGCACAGGGAACTCTACTCAATACTCTGTAATGACCTATATGGGAAAAGAATCTGTAAAAGAGTAGAGATATGTATATGGTTAACTGATTCACTGTGCTGTACACCTGAAACTAACACAACATTGTAAATCAACTATGCTCCAATAAAACTTAATTTAAAAAAAAGAGGAAGACATGTAACTGCTTATGAATATAGAAATGTTGGAGAGGATTTATCATATGCGTCACACTACCTCATTATTCCCCAAGACAGCCCAGAGACCACTCTCTTCAGTATAAGGCATTGAAAAATCTATTGAAGGGAAGCTCTGTGGTGCTGTCTTGTCCTGCCCACATGTGACAATGACAAAGGCCACCATTAAACTTCCTGACTTCAGTGGGACTGATAAGATCCCAGAGCATCAAAGGCCAAGTCACAATGTTGAATTATTAAAGATGAGGCAGGTGCATTTCTCTTCATAGTCAGCAGAGACTAAATTGTCATCAGACTGTTTTGAATTGCAGGGTCTTGATCAGTAGCTTAGTTATGATAGTTTTCCCAGGAATGAGATAGGTGAGGGTTTCCTTCTGTAACAACCACCAAAAACAGCTTCTCTCTGATGGCCAGAAACATGAACTCTTCACCACAGTGGAGAATCATACCTTCTCACCTTATTTTGAAAGCTAAGCTAGTTTGCAGAGCAGAGCCCCTTGACTCAAGGAGAGGCTGATTTCCACTGAGTAAACACTCTACAGCTCTGTCACTGTAAACCATCCTCTATGCCTTGTTCTAGGGAAATTGTGACCAATTTCTTGAACAACTGTGCCTTGGGGAAAAGGACTATGTGGCTTTCTCAGAGATTACTAGATGCTGGTTTTATTGCTAATCCCTGGGGACCGAGTCCTAGCTGCTGTGGTCCCCAGTTTAAAGTGAGGCTTTTGGTGGAGTTTTGACCCAAGTTCAAATAAGAGTGTGCCTAGTAGGTCTGCTTATCCCTTCTGTGATTATTCCCCCACTCACTGAATACATACTTGGAATGGCCATTCTTAGAAAAGAGCAGAATGCTCCAATTAAATCACAGGATTTTTATACCAGGTTCATATTCTCTCTGATAATTTATTTCTCTCGAGATCTATGTAGGCTTCTGATCTATTTGCATCCAATCCATTCAGTGTCCCAGGAACCACGTTAAAAGTTACCACCTAGACCTAAACAAAGTTCTCAAACTTTTTTGGCTTCTCTCCTTATGGGGCTTAGTTAGCCTAATAGGTGTTGTCACAGGGTCATCTAAAAGAAATAGGCCATAATGAGAAAGCAATACCCTTAATCTAATCCACCTTCCAAGTTATAGTAGGCAGACATTTTACCAAATATTTGGCCTCTTTATTCGAGCAGGCCTCTAACTTTAACATCTGTGGTTCTTTTCTCCCTGCCTGAGGGGAGGGTATGAGGAACATTGATTTGGGGACATATGCTTCCATAGCTGCTGGCTATGCTGTCAACAACTGGAATAAAAATGCATAGTATCTAAAGTCAGAGAAAGCTGTGGTCTGCTGGGGTGAACCTAGAACTGAAGGGAGTCTGGCAGTGCAGAAAAAAAAGGTGTTATTTGCAGGAGTGTAGTGTGCAGACGACTCTAAAGCCTGTAGGAGGGCCAAACCTGCCACCCCAAAATATGTCTTTGGCATGTGGATTGATTTGAACTGCAAACAACCCAGGTCCAAAAGACTCAGGAAGAAACTTTGACCTTCCCCCTAATTGCCTAAATTATTTGGATAGAATTGCTCTTCCCAGAGTAAAACTATCATTAGATATATCTCCAAAGAATATGGGCTAGGTGTGTTGGGGGAAACAGGGCCTAAATCTCGGAGCCCACTCTGTATCCCATTGTCTCTGCCTGGCTCAGCAAACATTTGTTTACCAAGCACGTGCTTTTCCATCTCCATGTGAATTCTCTTCTCCCGTTTTGATGTCCCAAACCACTACCCTAACATTCTCTTTTGTTTTTAGCTGAGGATGGTATTTAATTAAGGGATTTAACTGTTTTGGCGAGTTACTCAGTTTTCCTGGATCTCTCCAATGTAGATATGCTATTAAACTTTTGTTTGATTTTCTCTCTTTTTTAAAAAAATATTTATATTTTGGCTGTACTGGACCTTAGTTGTGGCACACGGGATTTTCATTGCAGCATGTGGACTTGTTAGTTGTGGCATGAAAAATCTTAGTTGTGGCATGTGAATGCTTAGTTGCGGCATGCGAACTCTTAGTTGTGGCATGCGTGCGGGATCTAGTTCCCCGACCAGGGATTGAACCTGGGCCCCCTGCATTGGGAACACGGAGTCTTACCCACTGGACCACCAGGGAAGTCCCTGATTTTCTCATGTTAATCTGTCTCATGTCAACTTAATTCTTAGACCATCCAGAGGAATCTAGAAGGGTAGAGGAAACTTTCTTCCTTCCTGAAAAACCATGATAAGAAAACCCTTCCCTCTTCTAGTATTCCCCCTGTGCTTTCTATTACAAGGCTTGGCATTATACTAATGGCAAGGAGAAATATTTGCAGGACTCAGCTCTATTACGTAGAAGCAGGCAAAGATATGAATTTATAGAGGAGAGGCAATAAATTGATCACTGGCAGAACTGGTAGTAATGCATCACCTCTGTCCACTTAACACTTGTGAAAACTAGTCATATGGTAACATTCAGTTAGGAAAGTGCCTGGAAAACGTGGTTCCTGGATAGGCAGCCATTTGTCAGTAAATGCTATGCCATGGGACTGAGAAATGGAATTTTGGTGTAAGTCATCATTTCTGCTACAATTCAAGTTATCCATATATTCATCAGCTTGTTTGAGAATCAAGAAGAATTGGTGTGAGCCATTCATGTCATTGAGAAGTTGAGTAGGGTAAAAAAATCAGAATCTCTGGCTCTTCTGAATAAGACTAGAATATATTATCTGGCATGTAGTGATCTTTGCTGCTTATAGTTTGCAGTTGTGACAATAGTTCCCAATAAATTATTTTCTGAATCTATAAGATTCCTCCACTGACACTGGATTTACCCACGTACCATCTTTAACTCCAATTCTGGGGATATTAGACATCTTTCTTAAATCCCTATACTTATTTCCTGCATCATATACTTCCTTTTAAGAAGAGGAATTGTATTCCTAATAAAATTTTAGTCCTATTTTTCCTTATGTTTGGGTGTGCATCCAGATTCTTGGGGGTGTGCCGTTTTTAAAGTCAGTTTTATCATTACTGTAACTACTAGGAATTATTCACTTATTTTCAATTAAGTTAATTCAATGAAATGCTGATTCTGGAAGAGACATATATTAATTCATGTTAAATTTGTGTAAAGAAGTAAAGTAATCCTCAATGATCTTATAATTCAGAAGAATCTATCATTAATTGGGGGGCATGTTTTTATAGTTCCTTTTTCTGTGAAAGTTTAATATGTTTTCATTGATGCTAAAAGTAAAGTTTATCCTTTTAAAAGTAGGGTATAATATTAAATCCTTGTCAACATAGTTTGTAATGTTTGCACAGCATTTACTAATAATGGTAGTGTTCAAACTAAATAATGTTTGAAGTAGTCACTCTAATACTTTTGGCATATCTTATTTTTTCCCTGTTACACTTAGCATTGTGATAGACATTTTTACAAATAAAGCAAAAAAAACCACCCCAAAAAACCGGTCTCTTCAAATTTAACTATCTAAAAAAAAGATTTATGAAAGTTGAATTTCAATATTAAAATTGTGGAACTTTTAGGTCCAGATATATGTTGACAGTCATTTTGTAAAATAATTTTAACCATCTTAACCAGAATTATGATGGTATCCTTTTAATGAAACCATCACTAGCACCAAAGCATGTTTTTATTGTCTACCTGCTTCAACTGATATTGTCAACTTTGTGACGTGCTGGGTGCTCAACATCACTGTAAACACCTGGTGTTAAAACTTTCTATCATGTGACATTGCAATTGTCTGCCACCGGAAGTTCCCACATGCCCCCCATTTGAGGGAGTGTCTCATATTTGCTCTTTAATATTTTCACTGATATTTTGATTTCCTTCTTGAGAAGTAAGCAAGAAAATAAAACTAGTACTTCTGACATTAGGCGTTACTTGTTTTGTTTCCTCATGTGTAAGCAATTTTCTGACATTTCTGATACTTATAGATGCCAAAACTTCTTGTATGAAATCCTATATGAGAGTGAAAGAACAAACTGTGTCCTAGAAAAATGCAGGATGCATGGTAATTACATTAACTTTGGTGAGTACCCATTTGCCAAGCACTTGGCAGAAATGTTCTCATTTAAGTTTTAAATAACTTTGAAATAGTATTAATTCAGGTACTTTATGTGCTGCTTTTTCACAAACACCAACATTCAGTGGCACAGTACAGTGTAGTAGTCATCAACTTTTTTCTCAGCCTCCAGTGTTGGCTCACATGTCTGTCATTCTCTTACTTGTAACATCTCTTGTAACCCTCAGTGATTTTCAGCTAGGAAATGATGCCGCCTTTTTCAGGTTGTAGTATCTACTGCATGGTATTCCCTCCACCCAATTCAGAAAACAAAAACAAGAAAACAAAAACCAAACTCATAATCCTGTGAATTGGCTGGATGGATCTTCTAGGTTTCTCCTGGCAACTCATGCAGCTACTGAAGGGTAAATCTGGAAAGATGACCTTACCTCCATGTCCAAAAGTTGGTGCTGGCTGTTGGCCAGGAAGTTTTGGTTTCTCTTCCATGTGGCCTCTCATACTCAGTTAGTTGGCTAGATTGCCTTCTGTTCAGGTAGGTCTTAGAACAGCGTTCCAAGATATTGAGAACAGTAGATGTAAGGTCACTTAGGGTCTAGTCTCAGAAATTGTGTAATATAACTTTTACTATATCATTCTGGTCAGTCAAAGTAAGTCATACAAGCCAGCACATATCCAAGGAATGGGGAAAAATACTTCACCTCTGGATTAAAGTAATGGCAAAGTCACATTGACATGGTCATGAATACCCAGTTGGAAAGAATTTGTGGCCATATATTGCAATCTAACTGAGACTCTCTCTGACCACAATTATTTAGATCCCTTCTTTATGAAAAATTCACTCACCTGCTCACAGGACCCCAAAAGTATGGCATCAGACTCAAAACCTAGTATCTTTTTTTTTTTTTTTTTTTGCGGTACACGGACCTCTCACTGTTGTGGCCTCTTCCGTTGCGGAGCACAGGCTCCGGACGCACAGGCTCAGTGGCCATGGCTCACGGGCCCAGCCGCTCCACGGCATGTGGGATCTTCCCGGACCGGGGCACGAACCCATGTTCCCTGCATTGGCAGGCGGACTGTCAACCACTGCGCCACCAGGGAAGCCCGTAAACCTAGTATCTTATTATCTGACTCTGACTCAGATACAGATGAGTCTTCGTGGGTGTGGCTTCTCCTGATCCAATACCTATAAATTAGAAAAGCAGGTTATCTACACCACTCCTTTTCCCAATACACAGTGATAGACTGGGGACAGGATAATCATCAGACACTCATATTCAGAAAGGGGAAGAGTGGGAGAACATAGCAGTCAGTGATCTGTAGCAATTCTGAATTTCAGCCAGCCACATATAGCCAGTTTCCCCTACTATGGGAGCAGAGAATCATCCTTGATAAAGAACTGTTTTTTAGTTCTTTGTGAATGCTTTTCTGGTGCATTTTTCCAAATATCTCTTGACTCTGCCCTGTTGAATCTTGGCTTTACCTTCTAAGACAGTTTTGTTTTTAACCATGAGAAATAGCTTAAGTTTATTGCTGCATTGTGCTCTCAGCCTGCTTTCTGACCATATAAATTTGGTGAAAAGAGGCCTCTTTTCATTTTGAACTATCTCAGTTTCTTTTAATCTAAGTGGACACTGTTTTTGCTAATACAACGTTATTTTGAATATGTGAGTTTCCTAGGTATCTGATGATAGTTTCTTCATGCCTCAGTAAAACCATCCACAGTTGTTTTGGAAACAGTAATTTCTGCACTTTGGGTCATGTGATACTTTGGGGTGACACACTGAGTTTCTATTCTTATAAACCTTTTTTTTTTTTTTTTTTTTTAGCTGTAATGCTTTACTTGGCAATTCTTAAATCTCTCAGGGGTCCTAACAAAGAGTTTTCTGCATTTTTCCCCTCATAGCTAATTCTTTCTTACTTTGTGAATCTCTTCAGGGCTGATGGAAATGCCAGTGATCAGAAACAGGTTTATTTCCAGTTCAAACAGATATTGAGTCCTCTTGATGTTTTTCTGTATTGTGCTTGAATACTAAACATTTCCTTTCTAAGTTCATTTTCACTACACTGGCTTTATAACAGGCATCCTTAAAAAGTCAGCTGCCACTTTCAGAAGTCTGCCTGGAAATCTCTTTAGTCGGCTTCCCACATGCATTAAACACGTGTTCAATCGTCCAAACTACGGCAGAAGGCAATTTGCCAATTGTTCTGCCACCATTTTAACCCCAGAGGTCCCTTTTTCAGTCTCAGACAACAGCCTTCTCACCACTCTTGCAGCTTTTACCCACTTGCTGGTCCCAAAGCCAAAACCACATTCTAAGATTTTTGTTAAGACAGTCCCCTGTTTCCTGATACCAACTACTATAACAGTATGTAAAAAACATCTCAAAACTCAGTGGCTTAAAATCACAACTACCATTTATATTTTCATAATTTTTCATTCAGTCTTAGCCTTAGCTGGGTGTCTTTCCTCTGTTGCATTTGGCTCACTCAAGCCTTTCTAGTGATTGTCTGGAGTATCCAAGATGGTATCACTCACATATGTACTATGTCGTGTGGGATGACTGGCAATTCCTGTCTCTATTCCTGTGTACTTTTACTCTCCAGCATTTCTCTCTCCACATGGTGTCTCATCTTCTAGGAGACTCCTTTAGATGCAATCTCCTAGCAGCAAGAGAGCAAAAGTGGTAGCTTCAACTACTCTTAAGGCCTAAGCTTCAAATTTTCACACTGATATTGTTATTATACATTCTGCTGTCCAAATAAGTCAAGGGTCGCCCCTACCACAATGTGGAAGGGGACCATACAAAGAGGTGAATTCAGCAAGATTCAATTATTTGATGACAGTTTTCTAACAATCCATCATATCACCTTAGAACAAAGGAATTTTATAGCTCTCTAAGAGATATATATAGTTTTAAATATCTTCCTAGCAATTACACAAATAGGAAAATTTCATTATAAGCAATTCTCACATACCCTGATTAATAATATCAATCAAGTAATAAAATATCTGTGGAGAAGCACAGTGGTTAAAGTCACAGGCTTTAGACTCAGAACACTCAGATTCACATCCTGGGTTGTCTGCTTGTTTGCTGCATGCTTACGTGTATTGTTCTTTGCCCATTTTATCTGCACGTTAGGATGGGGAAGTTAATAATAGTAACCTCTGTCATAGATTAAATTTAAAAGTGTAGAATAGTTTCTGGCATATGGTAACCTTCCTTAGTTGCACACATATAATTGTATGAATAACATTTAGAAGTAGATGAGGAAGAGCAGAAACAAAATTAAAGCTGAATGTTTGTTTTGACAGATGTATTTTTGAGATCCTAGGAAAGTTCAGAAGTGACTTGATTGAGATTGAAAAGATGATTCTAGGGACTTCCCTGGTGGCGCAGTGGTTAAGAACCCACCTGCCAATGCAGGGGACACGGGTGCGAGCCCTGCTCTGGGAAGATCCCACATGCTGTGGAGCAACTAGGCCCGTGCACCACAGCTACTGAGCCTGCACTCCAGAGCCCGTGAGCCACAACTACTGAGCCTGCGAGCCACAACTGCTGAAGCCCACATGCTCTAGGGCCCATGCTCTGCAACAAGAGAAGCCACCACAGTGAGGATCCCGTGCACTGCAACGAAGAGTAACCCCCCTCTCGCTGGAACTAGAGAAAGCCCGCGTGCAGCAACAAAGACCCAATGCAGCCAAAAATAATTAATTAATTAATTAATTTTAGAAAAGAAAAGATGATTCTAAAAATATGAGTAGGAATGGATGGAAGGAGAAGTGGTACCGTAAACTCTAGGCAGAAGGCTGAGCTTGTGGAAAGGCATGATGGGGAAACTGACAGGGGAGGGTCGTGGTCCAGCAGCAGCAGGAGAGGATCAGAAACAAAGGCAAAAGGGCTAAAAGAGGCTTGTGTTCTGGGTGAGGTGTTTTATCTCCCTACTGGAATTTATGGGGAGCTATGGGCATATTTTAAGTGGAGTAATTCCATGCATAGATTTGTATTGTAGAGGAACACTCTACAAACAAAGTGATAAAAGTTTTAAAAGACCCTTTGAGAGAGAATCTCTATAACTTGGTACCTGGTTCGATGGTGCTGGCAGCAAGTGAGAAGAAAAAGTTGATGTTTTTAGCATATTAAAAAAAAGAAAATGATAGTGACACAGATGCTGCATAAAATGAAGAGTCTGTGTACACTCATGAATATGAAGGACTTTCCCAACAGTTAATACAGGCCTATAACAATTTATACAAAATTCTGAAATCCATAAAGCTCAGAAAACAAAAACAATTTTTTTTTTTTTGGCAACAGGAGAAGCTCACCATATTTGGACACATTTGAGGCAAAGTTGACTGGAATGGATATGAAATATTATTTTAAGTTTTTCACTTAGGTAATCTTTATATTTTTTGTGATTCCCTTTTTAATATAGGGCGGGTATACTACAAAATATTTCATATATATACTGTATTACGATTCTAAAATACTTCTGATCCCTGGAGATACAGATAAAGGATTATGGCTCTGTGCTATATAATTATAAGAAATTAATAGCATTATTATTCAAATCATAGCAAGAAAAGTAGTCAAAATATCTAATTAAATGCATTTCAAATGGAGAAAAGGAATTATTGCTCTACACCTTATGTCATCTGGAGCCGGATATTGTTAATTTCCAATCTAGGAGGCAACACCAAGTTCTGCCTAACCTTGTTACACTCTATCATGACTCCAGTGAAGCAGTTTGAATAAACAAGTCTGTTATGACTGTCATATCTTGTTAAACAAGATAAAAACAGAGGGCTGGAGCAGATCACTGCATATGGTCAGGAGATTGTAAAAGCAAGTGCTAAGTAGAAACGAGAACAGCTCACATCTTTGTGCTCAAATCATCTGTTTGCAAACCGACACTCCACTGATGGCAAAGTTATTATTTTATCAATTTAGAAAGATCCCTATATATTTTCGTATCATTTAAAAGAGTTAAGGACTTCCCTGGTGGCACAGTGTTTAAGAATCTGCCTGCCAATGCAGGGGACAAGGGTTCGATCCCTGATCCAGGAAGATCCCACATGCCATGGAGCAACAAAGCCCATGTGCCACAACTACTGAGCCTGTGTTCTAGAGCCCACAAGCTACAACTACTGAGCCCATGTGCCACAACTATTGAAACCTGCATGCTCTAGGGCCCGTGTATCACGACTACTGAGCCTGCATGCTGCAGCTACTGAAACCCGTGCACCTAGAGCTTGTGCTCCACTACAAGAGAAGCCACTGCAATGAGAAGCCTGCACACTGCAACAAAGAGTAGCCCCCACTCACCACAACTAGAGAAAGCCTGCACACGGCAATGAAGACCCAAAGCAGCCAAAAAACAAAAAAAAATAGTTAAAAAGTAATTAATATGGGAAGCATTTACAATGATTGTATGTAGGCTCTGACTCCTCCAAAATTTAAAATGTCTCAGGAGAATGACCCTAAGATGCCTTTAACCTATTTTGTGTTTTCCATAGAACCAGCATAGTATTAGTTGCAAGTTTGGCATCAGCAAACCTATACGGGGTGCATTAATCTTCAGGCCCTCTTAGAGGCCTTCAAGGGGTTGTTAGAATCACACACAGGCTGTTAACTATTAAAATATATGATGTTCACTGTATTCATCTCTTAGCCATGACCGTGTGAGCTGTCCAGTTTTGCAAAGTCCATGTGAAGCATAAGGTGCTCACACATGCCCCTTTTGTTGTACTCAGCGGTTCCCAATTTCCCCATCACTGTAGCATATACTGAGTCCTATAACTTACTGTGATTTTATTCAATCACATGAAGTCATTCTTTATCTAGAATGAGTTGTGCATATCTTTCATAGCTAGGAAGAAACATGGGATGATGGTTGGGTGTTGTATTATTAGGAGCCATTCAAATCTGAGAATCTCCTTATGTAACTTTCTCATTTGAGTGACACCTTGGCTAGGTAAAGCATTTTTGAGATGTATCATTTTCCTCTCAAAATTTATAAATCAATTCATTGCTTTCCTGGAAATGATGCTGTAGAGAAGAAGTCTAATGTTGCTGTGATTTTTCCCCTCTGAGCTTTTTTTTTTTTTTTTTTTTTTTTGCCTGATGCTTAAAGAACTCATTACTTAATCTTTTTTTTATTACTTAATCTTGATGGTCTTAGATTTCACAAAGATATACAGTGAATACAGTGTGTACAGTGAAATGTATACAGTGAAACAACATATCCAGGTGATATATTTGAAAAAAAAAAGTTTTTAGGGTCCAGTAATTTGGTAGGTGGAATATACTGTACCATCCTCACCATCCTCCCTGAAGAACCATTGTGCACACTTGCATGTCAAGACTCTGAGAAATCCAGTGGTCAAGGAACCTGGCAGATTCTGCTCCATCCAATGCTCTCCAGACTCATTTAAATATATTTGAATACTTGTTTCCTGTCACTTCAAGCCACATGTATGGACATACAATTCTTTTAGGAAATATTTTATAAATATTGATACCTTCTAAGTAATTTTTCTGATACCTTTTGAGTTTTCCCAATATATAAATTTTCACATTATGTTTCAACAGAAAAGTTTGTTATATTGCATTATTGATTATTGCTTCTATGTTGGTTCTTATCTCTTCAGAAACATTTGTTATCCATTTCTTTTCCTTCATTCCCAACATCATTTCCTCTCTGTACATTTCTATAATTTTCTGAAATTTTTTCACCAAATCACATGAATCAAATTTCTTGGTTTTAGGAGACAGAAATGAACTTTCACAGTATTCAGTAGAAAAAAGAATTTGTAGAAAGCATTTCCAAATACTTAAATCACTCCTGGAAGCTGTAAGTGGGCTGCAGAGGTAGACTCAAAAAGGGAAGCCCTCAATTAACTTTTTACCTAACACTGTTATCCTATCTTATCTCTCGTTTTATAGAATCCATGCTCCATAAGTTTGACTAAGATAAGAGCAGATGCTATTTAAAGTTTACTCCTGGGCTTCCCTGGTGGCACAGTGGTTGAGCGTCCACCTGCTGATGCCGGGGACACGGGTTCGTGCCACAGTCCAGGAAGATCCCACATGCCGTGGAGCGGCTGGGCCCGTGAGCCATGGCTGCTGAGCCTGTGCGTCCGGAGCCTGTGCTCTGCAACGGGAGAGGCCACAACAGTGAGAGGCCCGCATACCACACACACACAAAAAAGTCTTTGGGGTAGACATATCACTGGAAACATAGCTATGAGCTAAATGTGAAGAAGGAGCAGAAAACCAGGAAATTTGTGAGTGAAATTGCCATGAAGAGATGGAGAAGGTGTGGAGAGAATATCACAAGCAGCAGGGAAGTAGTTCTGAAGGAGAATGGAGTCCTACCTTTAGCATTTTCATTAGTAACCATCAGTAAGAGTCTGTAACCTAAGCTAACACATCCCCAGAAAACTGTGCTTATTTTCTGTACACATAAATATATATTTACTCATAGCAACAAACATTTAATTAAACTCAGAAGTATTGACAGTATTATTAGTAATAGTACAAAACTAGAAATAAACTAAATGTTTAACAATAAAAATGTATAACAGCATGTACACTCAATGAACTATTAGGCTGTTGATTCAAGTGGTCATTCATATCTGATAATTACATGTGAACATAGTTATGATGTATGATTATAAAGTTAATATGGTTGTATTTGGATATCAAACTATGATCTTTTTTAAAAATTTGAGGGTACTTATCCAATTATTTTAACAAATTTTGAATGAAATATATAGTAGCAGTAAAAACAACATAACATGTTGAATGTATATTCAAGTGAAAGAAGCTAATTAGAAAAGGTTACATACTGTATGGCTCCAACAATATGACATTCTGGAAAAGACAAAACTATGGAGATGGTAAAAAAACAAATCAGTGGCTACCAGTGGTTGGAGGAGTAGGAAGTGAAGGATAAATAGGCAAATAGGTGAAACACCGAGAATTTTTAGGGCAGTGAAAATACTCTGTATGATTCCATATGATGAATACATGTTATTATACATTTGTTCAAAATCTTAGACTATACAACACCAAGATAGAACTGTAATGTAAATTATGAACTTCGGGTGATTATGATGTGCCCATGTAGGTTCATCAGTTGTAACCAATATGGGGAATGTTGATAACAGGGGGGCCTGTGCATGTGCGGAGGCAGAGTGTATGTGGGAATCTCTATATCTTCCCTTCAACTTTTCTGTGAATCTAAAACTGCCCTGAAAAGTAAAGTATTACTGAAAAACAAAAACAAATGTTAATATGGATTTCATTAAAACACATTAAAGTTATAGCTCTAGGTGCTATTCCAAATAAGCCCCCAAACCCTAGGGTTTTAATATAAAATTTTATAGTGATTTTATACTATTTTCATTTAAAATAATTAATATTTATTTATTTATTTGTTTGTTTATTTATTTATTCATGTTTTGGCTGCATTGGGTCTTTGTTGCTGTGTGCAGGCTTTGTCTAGTTGTGGCGAGCGGGGCCTACTCTTGGTGGTAGTACGTGGGCTTCTTATTTTGGCGGTCTCTCTTTGTCACAGAGCATGGGCTCTAGGTGCATGGGCTTCAGTAGTTGTGGCACATGGGCTCAGTAGTGGTGACTCACGGACTCTAGAGCGCAGGCTCAGTAGTTGTGGTGTGTGGGCTTAGTTGCTCCACGGCATGTGGGATCTTCCTGGACCAGGGCTCGAACCCATGTACCCTGCATTGGCAAGCGGATTCTTAACCACTGTGCCAGGGAACTCCCAAAAATAATATAATTTTTTAATTGTGGAAATCAACACCATCATGTTTCTAGAGCCTAATATAAGTGCTTTACATATGATCTTTACAATTTCAGAAACACATGCCAATACAGGTTATTACATGTTCTTTACAAATTAGGAAACAAAGCCTTGAAAACCTTAAGTAACTTACCCGTGATCACACTGCAATTAACTAGCAAAGCCTGGATTCAAATCTCTATCTGTGTGACTCCAAGTTCACGTCTCTCTTCACCCAGAATCATTGATTCACTGTTCATCCATTCATAAACCAGTATCTTCACAGTGACAAACAGGAAGCTCAAGATGACATTGCTCAAGGCTTCATCCATGATGCTTTTAGAAAGAACACAGTCTATCTTCACTTTAGCCAGGGTTGGGAATTGTTTTCACAAAACTTTAACTCCCCACTGCTATCACCATCACTTGATTTACAATAACCATTCTTTGGGGTTGTTCAATTTTATAGCCATCCACATTCCAGTGAAGTGATTTGTCCATGGCCATATATAATTATAGTCCAATTGGTTCAGGTACAGACCATCCAACTGCCCAGACATTCATTTTATTATCAGCCTTGATTTGAGCTTTAATTAAATAATAATTTATTCAGTCCCTCCTTCAAAGAAGTCTGCTGTGATTAATATCCATATATCTCTCCAAGTGTCTATATATATATACTGTGGAAACTCAGTAAATGGTGCTAACTTCAGGCTTGGCAGAAAGAGAAATGCTGTTGAGGCAGATGAGGTGGAAACAAACCCAGCAGTGTGATACATGCAACTGAAGCAGTTGATCTTTCATTGGTTAATGCAGGGACACAGCCAGGCATCAGATGAGAGACAGCAATCCAGAGCCGTGTGATATCAGAAACAGCTGCATAACCTTAACTATTGTGCCCACTGGCTTACTTCCCTTGTCATTGGAAAGATCAGCTATGGCATCTCCACAAGCATACTAGCGTTTGACATAGCAGGCTTCCCTGGAGGTTAGTTGTGTGGTGGTCCTGGGCTTAAGCCCTAACAGCCACTGCAAGACAGCATTCCTTTTCCTCAACACCGGCATCCACACGAGAAACATGGCAAACGCATGCTGTTCTCGTTAGTGACACCACGCTGTTTATTTCTAGGAAAAGGAGTTAAAATGCATCTGTAGTGGAGGGGGAACACTAGCCTAGTGCACACCATCTGCATTCTGCAGATAAGAATATAAACACCCAATTATAACTAAAACAAATGAAGGTAGTCAGATCACATGCATGCCATACATACAGAGGCACAAAACATTAACCGTTATAATTGATAAGTCTAAATGGCAATGAATATTTAAGAAGGGACTTACCTATATCAATGGGTCAAATAGATAAAGAGCGTGTGATTTATCACCAGAATTATTCTTAGGTAAATATACAGCACACGAGAATGGATTAATACACAGGGCCATCTCTTATCTGCACCTTTCAATGCTTTGCTTCTGGGGAATGCAGAGATTATTCTACTCCCTTATTTACCATTCCCAAGATCGCCCTATACTCTCTCTCACCAAAGAAAACTATGATTCCTCTTGCCATAGACAAACATCTCATGTTTCTTTTTTTTCCTCTCAGGTCAGCCGTCAGCTTTATTTAATCAGAGTTCCATGAACTCCTGAGAAATGGGGCTAAGGAAAGTGGTAACAGAGCAACATTGGATTCTTTTCTTATGTGAGGTTAGAGATCCTTGGAAAGTCAGGGACTCCAAAGCCTTATCTCTGTCCTGGGTTGTCTGTTTTCATACCCTTCTTTGCAATGATGCCTGCCATACTCCATTCAGACCTACCCCAGTTTTCAGTCCTCACCCTAAATCTCCACATGGTTGATTGAGCTCTGGCTACCCACAATCAGAATTCACTGGGTCCTGACAGTGACAGCCTGCCTGGGTCTTTGTATAATCTGTATATATTAATACAGTAACATTCTTGTGTTTCAATTGTATACAGAGCATCTTCAGCACTTAAATTAACATCCTGGATGCTATAGAAAGCTTACCCATCCTACCTGCTGTTAATGGCCACAACTTCCAAGCAATGAATGTGTTCTGACTTTTGGATGAGATCTCTCTCTCTCTCTCTCTCTCTCTCTCTCTCTCTCTCTCTCTCTCCCTCTCCCTCTCTCCCTCTCTCCCTCTCTCCCTCCCTCCCTCCCTCCCTCTCTCTCTCTTTCTCTCTCTCTTTCTCGCTGTCTCACTCTCCCTCTATCTCTATATCTATTGTTTTTAGTTTTTTGTTTTTTTGTTTTTTTTTTTCAGAAAACTAGCCCGGCTTCTGCCTACCTAGATAGTTCTTATAAGCTCCTGAGAAATTTATCCAGAATTACAAAGCTGTGGAGGTCATTGTGAACTCCAGAGAGGCTAACCAGAGAGTATAATAATGGCCATCGGGACTTCCCTGGTGGTCCAGTGGTTAAGACTCTGCGCTCCCAATGCAGGGTCACAGGTTTGATCCCTGATCAGGGAACTAAGATCCTGCATGCCGCATGGCCAAAAACAAATAAACAAAAAAATATATGTATGCCATATGAATACATTTGGAAATTACACTGAGAATTAATGGAACCCATTGAAAAACTTAAAAAAAAATAATAATGACCATACCCTGCCTTTTGCTCTAACATTTATTCAAACTTCACAACAGAAGGACCTATGACTAAGATGATTGTTTGGAATCCGTAAGCATAACAGTAATAGTTTACAAGTTATGGAATTCTCTAAAAGTTCTCCTTTGCCAGTAGTCCTCATTTTGGTAAAGGGCAATTCTATTTTACCAGCTGTTCAAAGTCAAGAACACTGGAATCCTTAATTCCTTTTCCTCTCACTTACCATGCATCAGAACCATCAGAAAATCCTGCCAGCTTTGCCTTCAGAGTGTGTCCTCCATTGGTTTAGTCCTCCCTGGGTACCCTGTCGCCAGCCTAACTCAAGCTCCTGTCATCCCTTGCCTGGGCTGTTGGCAATGACATCCAAACTTATCTTTCTGTTTCTAACATGGCCACCCTACACTCTGTTCTCAACATATGATCAAGCACTCTTCTTTTAAAACATCGATTATATTTAGTGACCCATTTGCTCAAAACCCTTTAAGAACTTTGATCCCATTTAAAGTAAACACAAAGACCTTATCATGATCTAAAAGACCCTCAAAGATCTGGCCCCTGCCTGCCTTTTGGACCTGACTTATGTGCCCTTGCTCCCCCTTGCCATCTTACTCAGACGGGTCTCCTGTCCCAGGCATTCTCCCACCTCAGGGTTGTTGTTGTTGTTGTTATTTTGTATTTTATTTTCTAAATACGAAAGTCTTCTGCAAGGGGCATCTACACATTCATGAAGTTGTGCATTCATCCCTACTCTCTATTTCCAGAGCATCATCCCAAGCAGAAACTCTGTATCAATTAAATAATACTTCCCTACTACTTTCCTCCCCCAAGGATCTCACAATCTCTATTCTATCTTCTGCCTTTATGAAGTTACTTCTTCTAGGTATCTCATGTAAGTGGAATCATAAAATATTTATCCTTTTGTGTCTAACTTATTTCACCTGGCAATTTTTTCAAGGTTCATGTATGTCAGATCATGTATCAGAATTTTAAGCATTTTTAAGCCTGAATAATATTCCATTGTATGTGGATATCACATCTTGTTTATTCATTCATTTGTTGATGAGTATTTGGGTTGTTTCTAACTTTTGGCTGTTGTGAATGATGTTGCTATACATCACATAAGTATGTGATCAAGTCTCTGCTTTCAATTCCTTTGGATATATACCTATAAGTGGAATTGCTGAATCATATGGTAATTCTATGTTTAACTTTTTGAGGAACAATGAAACTGCAGCTGCACAAGGGGTTCAATTTCTTCATATCTTCATTAACTCTTATTATTTTCCATTTTGTTGATAATGGTTATCCTAAAGGGTATAACATATTATAATATTGTGGTTTTTATTGTTATTTGTATTTACTTAATGACCAGTGATGCTAAGCATCTTATCATGAGATTACTGGTCATTTGCATATCTTCTTTAGACAAATATCTATTTAAGTACTTTGCCTATTCTTAATTTGGATTATTTGTTCTTCATCATTGAGTTTTAGGATTTTTTATATAGTTTGGTTTATAACCTTTATAATATAAGTGATTTGAAAATATTTTTTTCCATTCCACAGATAGTTTTTTCCCAATATTGATAGAGTACCTTGAGGCACAATTTTTTTTCCTTTTTAAAAATTTTGATGACTTTCAGTTTATCTTTTTCTCTTGTTGCTTGGGCTTTTGGTGTCATATCCAATAACTCATTGCCAATTTCAATGTCATGAACATTTTCCCCTATGTTTAATTGTAAGAGTTTTATACTTTTACTTACACTTTGGTCTTTGATCTATTTTCAGTTTTGTGTGTGCCATCATATAAGAGTTCAAATTCGCTTTTTATATGTTGATATCCAGTTTTCTAGGTTACCTTTTCCCCATTGAATGGTCTTGGCACCCTTGTTGAAAATCTTTCTTTCTTTTCCTTCCTTTTCTCCTTCCCTCCCTCCCTTCCTCCCTCCCTCCCTTTTTTCTTTCCTTCCTTCCTTCCTTCCTTCCTTCCTTCGTTCTTTCTTTCGACTAATTGTTGTGGCTAAAAATCTCAATACTATTTTGAACAGAAGTGGTTAAAAAGAGCATCCTTATCTTGTTTCTGAACTTGGGGAAAGCTTTCACCTCTCACCATTGTACATGATATTGGCCTTTGACTTTTCATAGGTGATTTTTATCATGTTTAAGTAATTTACTTCTACTCCTAGTATGTTGAGTGGTTTTTTTTATTTTAAAATTTTCTTTAAGGTTTTTTATTTCTTTATATTTTAGTTTTGATGGATTGTGTTCTTCTAGGAATTTGTCTGTTTCATCTTGGTTATCCAATTTGTTGGAGTAGATTTGTTGATGGTATACTCTTATAATCATTTTTATTTCTGTGAGTTCAGGATGACTGTACTCATATTCACTTCTGATTTTAAAAATTTGAGTCCTCTCTCTTTTTTAGTCTATCTGTTTTTTAAATATTGTTGATCTCTTCAAAGAAACAACTTTGGTTTCATTGATTTTTCTCTATTTTCTATTCTTTATTTTATTGATCTTGCTCTAAACCTATTGTTTTCTTTCTTCTGTTAGTTTTGGGTTTAATTAGCTCTTCTATTTCTAGTTCACTATGGTATAAATTTAGGTTTAACTTATGCATTTACAGATATAAATATTCTTCTCGTCACTGCTCTCACTGCATTCCATAAGTTTTGGTGTGTTGTGACTTCACTTTCATTTGTCTCCAGGTATATTCTAATTTTTATTGTTTTTTTTTTCTTTGACTAATTGGTTATTTTAGGTGTGTTGTTTAATTTCAATATATTTGTGACTTGCCCAGTTTTCTTCTGTTACTGAGTTTTGGCTTCATTTCATTGTGGTCACAAAAGATACCTTTTAAGATTTCAGTCTTTTACAAATTTTTGAGACTTGTTTTGTGGCCTAACATAAGATCCATCTGGAGAATGTTTACAGTGCACTTAAAAAAAGAAAGTTGGGTGGATTATTCTATATATGTCTGCTGGGTCTACTTTGTTTATAATTGTGTTCAATCCTCTATTTCCTTACTGATATTCTGTCTAGGTGTTCTATCCATTATGGAAATTTGCGCACTGAAGTTTCTAACTTACTGTAGAACTGTCTATTTCTCCCTTCCATTCTATCAATGTTTGCTTCATGGATTTTGGGGCTCTGACATCTGACATATATGCTTGTTTCATTTTCTTGGTGAATTGACCCTTTTATCAATATATAATGTATTTTTTCCTTCTTTAAAAACGTTTTAATGTAAAATCTATTTTGTCTGATAGCCACCACAGCTATTTTTTCGTGATTATTTGCAGGGAATATATTTTTTAATCCTTTCACCTTCATCCTATTTGATCTATTCAGATCTATTTAGATTTATTTAGAACTAAAACACTTTCTTGTAGACAGAAGATAGTTGGATCATGAATATTTGTCTATTCTACCATTTTTGCATTTTCACTGTAAAAAATACATTTCCATTTTAAGCAGTTACTGATACAGAATAAATGACTTCTGCCATTTTACTATTTGTTTTATGTATGTTTTATAGTTTTTGTCCTTTAACTCCATTACTGCCTCTTCTCATGTTTAGTTGTTTCTTACAATAATATATTTTGATGCCCTTCTCATTTCATTCCGTGGATATTCTATAGATATTTTATTTCTGGGTACTACGGGGATGACATGACATCTTAAAATTATAACAATCTATTTTGAATTGATGCCAACTTAACTTTAATTGCATACAAAAACTGTACTCCTGTTCAGCTACTTCCCCATCCCTTTGTGTTATTGATGTCACAAATTACATTTTTATACATTGTGTGCCTGATAACACTGACTAATAATTATTTTACATATTTGTATTTTAAATTCTATAATAAATAAAAAGTGAAGTTACAAAACAAAATTGCAATAATATTCACTTTTTCATTTGCCCATGTATTTATCTTTACCATAGATCTTTATATCTTTAGATGGATTTGAGTTATTGTGTAGCATCCTTTCATGATGTAGCTTATGTAGCTGATAGGCTAGGTCTTGTGGTATTGAACTCAGTCGCCTTTTATCTGGGATTATCTTAATTTCTCCTTTGTTTCTGAAGGACAATTTTGTTGGATATAGAGTTTTCAATGGCAGACCTTTTCTTAGCACTTTAAATACATTATCCCACTGCCTGCTAGCCTCCAAGTTTTCTGATGAGAAATTGACTGAAAATATCATTGACAATCACTTGTATTTAAGTCACTTTTCTCTTGCTGCTTTCAAGATTCTCACTTCATCTTTAGTGTTTGACAATAATGTATCTTGGGTTATAATGTATCTTGGTGTGGGTATCTTTGAGTTTATTCTAAGTGGAATTTGTTGAGCTTGTTGAATTTGTAAAATTTAGCCTTTCATAAAATTCAGGAAGTTTTCAGCCATTATGTCTTCAAATATTCTTCTGTCCCTTTATCTCTGTTTCCCTTTTGGGATTCCCACAATGTGTGTTGGTCTGCTCTATGGGATTTTACAAGTCACACAGCCTTTCTTCACTTTTCTTCATTATTTTCTCTTTCTGTTCCTCAGACGTGGCAGTTTCATTTGTCATTCTACTTTAATGTTTGTTTCCTTCTCTCAATTTCTCTAATCTTCTTCTGAACTCCTCTTATGTAATTTCCATTTCAGTTATTGTGCGTTTTAGCTCCAGAATTACATTTTAGCTCCTTTTAATAATATTTATCTCTTTATTAATATTATCATTTTGTTTATACATTTTTCTGTCTTTGCCCATGTCTTCCTTTAGCGCTTTGAAGGCTTTTTTTTTAATCAATTAATTATTTTTATTTTTTTTCTTTCCTCTTTTTTTAAATTAGTTTCTGCTTTATAACAAAGTGAATCAGTCATACATATACATCTGTTCCCACATCCCTTCCCTCTTCCGTCTCCCTCCCTCCCACCCTCCCTATCCCACCCCTCCAGGCGGTCACAAAGCACCGAGCTGATCTCCCTGTGCTATGCGGCTGCTTCCCACTATCTATCTACCTTACGTTTGGTACTGTATATATGTCCATGCCTCTCTTTTGCTTTGTCACAGCTTACCCTTCCCCCTCCCCATATCCTCAAGTCCATTCTCAAGTAGGTCTGTGTCTCTATTCCCGTTTTACCCCTGGTTCTTCACGACATTTTTTTTTCTTAAATTCCGTATATATGTGTTAGCATACAGTATTTGTCTTTCTCTTTCTGACTTACTTCACTCTGTATGACAGACTCTAGGTCTATCCACCTCATTACAAATAGCTCAGTTTCGTTTCTTTTTATGGCTGAGTAATATTCCATTGTATATATGTGCCACTTCTTCTTCATCCATTCATCCGATGATGGACACAATTGTTTTGATGTCTTTGTCTAACAAGTCCAATATCTCAGTTTCTTCACATATATTATCTGTTGATTTATTCTGTTCCTTTGAATGAGCCAAGCTTTCTTATTTCTTTGCGTGTATTGTGATTTTATGTTGAAAACTGGACATTGGAACCTTATAATGTGTAACTCTACAGATCAGATTCTCCCTGTTCCCAAGGGTTTGCTGTTTGTTGACTGTTATAGGGATCAGCCTGAGGTGAAAGTTTAAGGTCTTCTCAGGTTTCTTCTGAGCCTATGATTCTTCCTCAGCACTTAACAGTGCCTTTATAAAATCCCTATACACATTGTTATTTTTGAATGTCCACTAAAACAGATATAGCTCCTTGAGATCTTCTGGAAGCCACTTCAGTTGGTGTAGGTTGACACAGTGGCAGTCATCCTCTGTATCTGCACCCTTGTGATCAGAAGCAGGAGTCTGCAATTGCAGCACAGAACTCCAACATTTAGAGGACACGGTGCTTATTGCCCATGCTGCCTCCAGCAAGCCATGCCAGAAACATGATGCCCATTCCCACAGATGCCCACCACAAGCCTGTGGGGAAGGGGATGAGTAGGTGCTACCACTCTGAAGGCTCACATTGACCAGGCTCAACCACAGATTCCTATCCAGGCTTTCTTTAGAAACTGCCGGTGCTCAAAGGAAGTAAAGAGTTCCAAAACAGTCACTTTTGACAATTTCTGCCTGGATAACTGATGCTTATTTTGTTTGTTTGTTTGTTTTAATTTTTGAATTTTATTTAATTTATTTTTTATACGGCAGGTTCTTATTAGTTATCCATTTTATACATGTTAGTATATATATGTCAATTCCAATCTCCCAGTTCATCCCACCCCCCCGCCACTTTCCCCCTTTGGGGTCCATACATTTGTCCTCTACATCTGTGTCTCTATTTCTGCCCAGCAAACTGGTTCATCTGTACCATTTTTGTAGGTTCCACATATATGTGTTAATGTACGATATCTGTCAATGTTTTTTTCAATGGTTCTGTATGGGAATGAGAATTTGTAGAGTCTTAGTCTGCCATTTTGCTTTTTGCTTACTTTTGAATTTATTCAGATCTCTGTTCAAATGTCATCTTAATAGATCTATCTTCCCTAAAAATTCTCTATAAAAAAATAACACTTACTCTCCTTTGACATGCATGTTCTTTTGCTGCTTCATATTTGTTTTTTCTCACATTTGTCCTACCGTGTATATTTATCTGTTCACTGTCACCAATTTCTCTAAAATGAAAGCTTCATGCAGGCAAGGACATTTTATCCTCTTTCAACAGCATAGCTCAAAGACCAGAAGAGTGCCTGACTCTTCCTGGGCACTCAGGACAATTTTGCTGAATGATGATCATTGTTACCTGTGACAAATACCTTTGCCTTTTTTGAACTGCATGTGTTTAGGCAAAACAAGTTTTTTTCTTTTTTTGTTTCTCTTTTCACCATTTTTCACTTTCCATTTCACTCCTTCACATACACATTAATGACTAAGTTTAATTCAGGGGTATTAGAGGCAGAGTCGAAGATATATTTTTAAATTTAATTTTGTGGGAGTTATCAGTTGCTTGCTCGTCAGTGAGTCAAGTTGATATATAAACCTCATTTGGCTTGACAAAACTTATCCTGAAACTCACACAAAATTTATACTAAACTAAAAGATATTAGAAACCCAAGAAAAAGATAAGGAAAGATCCGTGAGTTAAGATAAATATTCAGTAGTGTTTGGCAGCACTGGCCAATATAATTTGAGGAAGAGGAAATGAGGTTTAAATGTTGGTAAGAGAAGGCTATCATTATTAATAGTTATCTATAAATATTCAAGACTATAAACTCTAAGCTATTAGAACTAATGAGTATTTAGTAAATTGCCAGAATATAAGATAAATCTTAGGAGAATCAAAAGCTCTCATTGAGGGCCTCCCTGGTGGCGCAAGTGGTTGAGAGTCCGCCTGCCGATGCAGGGGATACGGGTTCGTGCCCCGGTCTGGGAGGATCCCATATGCCGCGGAGCGGCTGGGCCCGTGAGCCATGGCCGCTGAGCCTGCGCGTCCGGAGCCTGTGCTCTGCAACGGGGGAGGCCACAACAGTGAGAGGCCCGCATACCGCAAAAAAAAAAAAAAAAAAAAAAAGCTCTCATTGAAATAATCAATTATAATTTTGAACTTCAAAAAGATGTAATTTAGACCCCGGAGGAAGATGGCGGAAGAGTAAGACGCGGAGATCACCTTCCTCCCCACAGATACATCAGAAATTCATCTACACGTGGAACAACTCCTACAGAACACCTACTGAACGCCGACAGAAGACCTCAGACCCCCTAAAAGGCAAGAAACTCCCCACATACCTGGGTAGGGCAAAAGAAAAAAAGAATAAACAGAGACAATAGGATAGGGACGGGACCTGCACCAGTGGGAGGGAGCCGTGAAGGAGGGAAGGTTTCTACACACTGCAAGCCCCTTCGCGGGCGGAGACTGCAGGTGGCGGAGGGGGAAAGCTTCGGAGTAGCGGAGGAGAGCACAGCAACAGGGGTGTGGAGGGCAAAGCGGAGAGATTCCAGCACAGAGGATCGGTGCCCTCAGGCACACACCAGCCCAAGAGGCTTGTCTGCTCGGCCGCCGTGGCGGGCGGGGCTGGGAGCTGAGGCTTGGGTATCTGCTTTCAGTCGGAGCGCAGGGAGAGGACTGGGGCTGGCGGCAGGAAGAGAGCCTGAAGGGGTTAGTGCACCACGGCTAGCCCGGAGGGAGTCCGGGGAAAGGGTCTGGAGTTGCTGAAGAGGCAAGAGTCTTTTTTCACTTGCACTTTCGTTTCCTGGTGTGCGAGGAGAGGGCATTAAAAGGGCTGCTTAGGGAAGCGCCGGAGACAGGCGCGAGCCCCGGGTAAGGCGTGGACCTCGGAGACGGGCGTGGGCCGCCGCCGCCGCCGCCGCCCACCGCCCGCCGCGGCCCGCCGCTGCCCGCCGCCGCCGCCGCCGCGGCCTGCCGCGGCCCACCGCCGCCGCCGCCGCGGCCCGCCGCCGCCACCGCCTGCAGCCGCCCGCCGCCGCCGCCGCCGCGGCCCGCTGCCGCCGCCGCCCCCGCGGCCTGCCGCCGCCTGCCACCGCCCAACGCCGCCGCAGCCGCGGGGCCTGTGTGCGAGCGCGGGTCACTGTCCGCCCCGCCTTCCGGGGGACCTGTGCACCCCGCCACTGCCGGGGTCCCGAGACCCGGGGACGGCTTTCTCGGGAAAGCGCACGGAGCGCCACGGGCTGCTGCAACGTCACGCCGGCCTCTACCGCCGCAGGCCCGCCCCACACTGCGCGCCCCTCCCTCCCCTCTGCATGAGTGAGCCAGAGCCCCCGAATCAGCGGCTCCTTTAAACCGGTCCTGTCCGAGCGAAGAACGGACGCCCTCCGGTGACCTACGCACAGAGGCGGGGCCAGGTCCAAGGCTGAGACCCAGGAGCTGTGAGAGCAGAGTCAGGGAAATCTCTCTGTGCAGCCTCGGAGGCAGCGGATTAAAGCTCCACGGTCCATTTGATGTGCCCTGCGTCTGTGGAGTGCATGAATGGACAGCGAATCATCCCAAATTGAGGAAGTGGACTTTGAGGACAAGATTTAAGACTTTACCCCCTTTTCCTCTTTTTACAACGAATTATCCCAAAGTAAGGAGGTGGACTTAGAGAGCAAGATTTCAGACTTCTTGCCCTTTTCCTCTTTTTACAACGAATTATCCGAAATTGAGGAGGTGGGCTTGGAGAGCAAGATTTTTGATTTTTCCCCCTGCTCTCTTTTTGTGAATGTGTATGTGTAATCTTCTGTGTAAGATTCTCTCTGTATAGCTTTGCTTCCACCATATGTCCCAGGGTTCTATCGGTCCGTTTTTTTTTTTTTCTTTCAATAATTACTTTCTAATTTTAATAACGTGACTATATTTCATACTTTATTCTATTTTACTTTACCTGCTCTTTCTTTTTTTCCTACCTTCCCTTCCTCCCTCCCTCCCTCTGCTCTTCCTTTCCTTCTTTCTTTTTCTTTCCTCCCTCCCTCCCACCCTTCTTCTTTCCACTTTCTTTTTCTTTCCTTCCTCCCTTCGTCCCTCCTGTCTTTCTTTCTTTCTTTCCTTCCTCCCTCCCTCCCTCCCTTCTTCCATTCACTCTTCCTTTTGCTTTCATTGCTCCCTCCCTCCCTCCTTTCTTTCCTTCTTTCTTTCCATCCTTCCTCACTCCCTCCCTCCTTTCTTTCTTCCTTCCTTCCTTCCTTCCTTTCTTCCCTTCTTCCTTTCTTTCCCTCTCTCTTTCTTTCTTCTACTAATTCTTTCTTTCTGCTTTTTCTCCCTGTTATTCTGAGCTGGGTGGATGAAAGGCTCTTGGTGCTGCAGCCAGGAGCCAGTGCTGTGCCTCTGAAGTGGGAGAGCCAACTTCAGGACACGGGTCCACAATAGACCTCCCAGCTCCACATAATATCAAGCAGCGAAAATCTCCCAGAGATCTCCATCCCAACACCAGCACCCAGCTTCAGTCAATGACCAGCAAGCTACAGTGCTGGTCACCCTATGCCAAGCAACTAGCAAGGCAGGAACACAACCCCACCCATTAGCAGAGAAGCTACCAAAAAACATAATAAGGCCATAGGCACCCCAAAACACACCACCAGACGTGGACCTGTCCACCAGAAAGACAAAATCGAGCGTCAACCACCAGAACACAGGCATTAGTCCCCCCCACCAGGAAGCCTACACAACCTACTGAAACAACCTTAGCCACTGGGGTCAGACACGAAAAACAACGGGAACTACGAATCTGCAGCCTGCAAAAAGGAGACCCCAAACACAGTAACATAAGCAAAATGAGAAGACAGAAAAACACACAGCAGGTGAAGGAGCAAGATAAAAACCTACCAGACCTAACAAATGAAGAGGTAATAGGCAGTCTACCTGAAAAAGAATTCAGAATAATGATGGTAAAGATGATCCAAAATCTTGGAAATAGAATAGACAAAATGCAAGAAACAGTTAACAAGGACCTAGAAGAACTAAAGATGAATCAAGCATCGATTAAAAACACAATACATGAAATAAAAAATACTCTAGATGGGATCAATAGCAGAATAACTGAGGCAGAAGAACGGATAAGTGAGGTGGAATATAAAATAGTGGAAATAACTGATGCAGAGCAAAATAAAGAAAAAAGAATGAAAAGAACAGAGGACAGTCTCAGAGACCTCTGGGACAACATTAAACGCACCAACATTCGAATTATAGGGGTTCCAGAAGAAGAAGAGAAAAAGAAAGGGACTGAGAAAATATTTGAAGAGATTATAGTTGAAAACTTCCCCAATATGGGAAACGAAATAGTTAATAAAGTCCAGGAGGCACAGAGAGTCCCATACAGAATAAATCCAAGGAGAAATACACCAAGACACATATTAATCAAACTGTCAAAAATTAAACACAAAGAAATCATATTAAAAGCAGCAAGGGAAAAACAACAAATAACACACAAGGGAATCCCCATCAGGTTAACAGCTGATCTCTCAGCAGAAACTCTACAAGCCAGAAGGGAGTGGCAGGACATAATTAAAGTGATGAAGGAGAGAAACCTGCAGCCAAGATTACTCTACCCAGCAAGGATCTCATTCAGATTTGATGGAGAAATTAAAACCTTTACAGACAAGCAAAAGCTGAGAGAGTTCAGCACCACCAAACCAGCTTTACAACAAATGCTAAAGGAACTTCTCTAGGCAAGAAACACAACAGAAGGAATATACCTACAATAACGAACCCAAAGCAATTAAGGAAATGGGAATAGGAACATACATATCAATAATTACCTTAAATGTAAATGGACTAAATGCTCCCACCAAAAGACACAGAGTGGCTGAATGGATACAAAAACAAGACCCATATATATGCTGTCTACAAGAGACCCACTTCAGACCTAAAGACACATACAGATTGAAAGTAAGGGGATGGAAAAAGATATTCCATGCAAATGGAAACCAAAAGAAAGCTGGAGTAGCAATTCTTATATCAGACAAAATAGACTTTAAAATAAAGACTATTAGAAGAGACAAAGAAGGGCACTACATAATGATCAAGGGATCGATCCAAGAAGATATAACAATTGTAAATATTTATGCACCCAACATAGGAGCACCTCAATACATAAGGCAAATACTAACAGCCATAAAAGGAGAAATCGACAGTAACACAATCATAGTAGGGGACTTTAACACCCCCCTTTCACCAATGGACAGATCGTCCAAAATGAAAATAAATAAGGAAACACAAGCTTTAAATGATACATTAAACAAGATGGACTTAGTTGATATTTATAGGACATTTCATCCAAAAACAACAGAATACACATTTTTCTCAAGTGCTCATGGAACATTCTCCAGGATAGATCATATCTTGGGTCACAAATCAAGCCTTGGTAAATTTAAGAAAATTGAAATTGTATCAAGTATCTTTTCCGACCACAATGCTATGAGACTAGACATCAATTACAGGAAAAGATCTGTAAAAAATACAAACACATGGAGGTTAAACAATACACTACTCAATAACGAAGTGATCACTGAAGAAATCAGAGAGGAAATTAAAAAATACCTAGAAACAAATGACAATGGAGACACGACAACCCAAAACCTATGGGATGCAGCAAAAGCAGTTCTAAGGGGGAAGTTTATAGCAATACAATCCCACCTTAAGAAACAGGAAACATTTCGAGTAAACAGCCTGACCCTGCACCTAAAGCAATTAGAGAAAGAAGAACAAAAAACCCCCAAAGCTAGCAGAAGGAAAGAAATCATAAAGATCAGATCAGAAATAAATGAAAAAGAAATGAAGGAAACGATAGCAAAGATCAACCAAACTAAAAGCTGGTTCTTTGAGAAGATAAACAAAATTGACAAACCATTAGCCAGACTCATCAAGAAAAGAAGGGAGAAGACTCAAATCAATAGAATTAGAAATGAAAAAGGAGAAGTAACAACTGACACTGCAGAAATACAAAAGATCATGAGAGATTACTACAAGCAACTCTATGCCAATAAAATGGACAACCTGGAAGAAATGGACAAATTCTTAGAAATGCACAACCTGCCAAGACTGAATCAGGAAGAAATAGAAAATATGAATAGACCAATCACAAGCACTGAAATTGAAACTGTGATTAAAAATCTTCCATCAAACCAAAGCCCAGGACCAGATGGCTTCACAGGCGAATTCTATCAAACATTTAGAGAAGAGCTAACACCCATCCTTCTCAAACTCTTCCAAACAATTTCAGAGGAAGGAACACTCCCAAAGTCATTCTACGAGGCCACCACCACCTTGATACCAAAACCAGGCAAGGATGTCACAAAGAAAGAAAACTACAGGCCAATATCACTGATGAACATAGATGCAAAAATCCTCAACAAAATACTAGCAAACAGAATCCAACAGCACATTAAAAGGATCATACACCATGATCAAGTGGGGTTTATTCCAGGAATGCAAGGATTCTTCAATATACGCAAATCAATCAATGTGAAACACCATATTAACAAGTTGAAGGAGAAAAACCATATGATCATCTCCATAGATGCAGAGAAAGCTTTCGACAAAATTCAACACCCATTTATGATAAAAACCCTGCAGAAAGTAGGCATAGAGGGATCTTTCCTCAACATAATAAAGGCCATATATGACAAACCCACAGACAACATTGTCCTCAATGGTGAAAAACTGAAACCATTTCCACTAAGATCAGGAACAAGACAAGGTTGCCCACTCTCACCACTCTTATTCAACCTAGTTTTGGAAGTTTTAGCCACAGCAATCAGAGAAGAAAAGGGAAAAAAAGGAATCCAAATCGGAAAAGAAGAAGTAAAGCTGTCATTGTTTGCAGATGACATGATACTATACATAGAGAATCCTAAAGATGCTACCGAAAAACTACTAGAGCTAATCAATGAATTTGGTAAAGTAGCAGGTTACAAAATTAATGTACAGAAATCTCTGGCATTCCTGTACACTAATGATGAAAAATCTGAAAATGAAATCAAGAAAACACTCCCATTTACCATTGCAACAAAAAGAATAAAATATCTAGGAATAAACCTACCTAAGGAGACAAAAGACCTGTATGCAGAAAATTATAAGACACTGATGAAAGAAATTAAAGATGATACAAACAGATGGAGAGATATACCATGCTCCTGGATTGGAAGAATCAATATTGTGAAAATGACTCTACTACCCAAAGCAATCTACAGATTCAATGAAATCCCTATCAAACTACCACTGGCATTTTTCACAGAACTAGAACAAAAAATTTCAAAATTTGTTTGGAAAAACAAAAGACCCCGAATAGCCAAAGCAATCTTGAGAACGAAAAAAGGAGCTGGAGGAATCAGGCTCCCTGACTTCAGACTATACTACAAAGCTACAGTAATTAAGACAGTGTGGTACTGGCATAAAAACAGAAAGATAGATCAGTGGATCAGGATAGAAAGCCCAGAGATAAACCCACGCACATATGGCCAACTTATCTTTGATAAAGGAGGCAGGAATGTACAGTGGAGAAAGGACAGCCTCTTCAATAAGTGGTGCTGGGAAAACTGGACAGGGACATGTAAAAGTATGAGATTAGATAATTCCCTAACACCATACACAAAAATAAGCTCAAAATGGATTAAAGACCTAAATGTAAGGCCAGAAAGTATCAAACCCTTAGAGGAAAACATAGGTAGAACACTCTATGACATAAATCACAGCAAGATCCTTTTGGACCCACCTCCTAGAGAAATGGAAATAAAAACAAAGATAAACACATGGGACCTAATGAAACTTCAAAGCTTTTGCACAGCAAAGGAAACCATAAACAAGACCAAAAGACAACCCTCAGAATGGGAGAAAATATTTGCAAATGAAGCAACTGACAAAGGATTAATCTCCAAAATTTATAAGCAGCTCATGCAGCTCAATAGCAAAAAAACAAACAAGCGAATCCAAAAATGGGCAGAAGACTTAAATAGGCATTTCTCCAAAGAAGATATACAGACTGCCAACAAACACATGAAAGAATGCTCAACATCATTAATCATTAGAGAAATGCAAATCAAAACTACAATGAGATATCATCTCACACCAGTCAGAATGGCCATCATCAAGAAATCTAGGAACAATAAATGCTGGAGAGGGTGTGGAGAAAAGGGAACACTCTTGCACTGCTGGTGGGAATGTGAATTGGTACAGCCACTATGGAGAACAGTATGGAGGTTCCTTAAAAAACTAAAACTAGAACTACCATATGATCCAGCAATCCCACTACTAGGCATATACCCTGAGAAAACCATAATTCAAAAAGAGACATGTACCAAAATGTTCATTGCAGCTCTATTCACAATAGCCCGGAGCTGGAAACAACCTAAGTGTCCATCATCGGATGAATGGATAAAGAAGATGTGGCACATATATACAATGGAATATTACTCAGCCATAAAAAGAAACGAAACTGAGCTATTTGTAATGAGGTGGATAGACCTAGAGTCTGTCATACAGAGTGAAGTAAGTCAGAAAGAGAAAGACAAATACCGTATGCTAACACATATATATGGAATATAAGAAAAAAAAATGTCATGAAGAACCTAGGGGTAAAACGGGAATAAAGACACAGACCTACTTGAGAATGGACTTGAGGATATGGGGAGGGGGAAGGGAAGCTGTGACAAAGCGAAAGAGAGGCATGGACATATATACACTACCAAACGTAGGGTAGATAGATAGTGGGAAGCAGCCGCAGAGCACAGGGAGATCAGCTCGGTGCTTTGTGACTGCCTGGAGGGGAGGGATGTGGAGGGTGGGAGGGAGGGAGATGCATGAGGGAGGGGATGTGGGAACAGATGTATATGTATGACTGATTCACTTTGTTATAAAGCAGAAACTAATAAAAAAATGGAAAAAAATAAATAAAAAAAATAAAAACAAAGTTACAGGAAAAAAAAAAAAAAGATGTAATTTATAATGAAGTTAAAATCAGCAGGGTTAACAAATGTTAAAGATTACCTGTCAATAAAATTGAAAAGAAGATCTAAAGAACTATTAAATATAGTAAAGACAAAAAAATAACTTAATAAACAGAAAAGTCATCATCTTTCTACATGAAAAATCTCAATGTTAAAATATGTTAAATATTTCAAAATCTATAAATGTATGTACTTCACATTAAAATCTTTGTAATATTAATTTATGAAATTTGTATGATTATTTATGTAAGAATATCTACATTTTCTTAATAGAATAATACAGAGAATTGCATTTTCAAATATTAACACACAGTATGAACCTATGTTAATTAAAATTGTGGGATATGATTCAAAAACTGACAATTTTGTCAATAGAACAGATTAGAGAATCTAAAATATGTAGAATTAGCTGCATTATAATGATGGCAATTATAATTAGTGGCAAGTAGATTGACTTTTCAATGTATGTCATTGGGATATTTGGATAAATTTTTAGAAAAAAATTAATTCCTACGTTACCCATACTCAAAATAAATGGTGGATGGATTTTAAAAATGTAATGTAAAAAACATAATCATAAAATCATCAAGAAAAATTTAGCAAATTGCACATTGAGCTTGAGGATAACTAAGGCCTTAGCAAGTAAGACAAAATTTTAGAAACCATAAAAAAAATTAAGAGATTTGACTATAAAAAAACTAAAAGAGCTGGGCAGTGAAAGGTACCATAAATAAAATAAGAACCCATATACTGGAATAAAGTACTTTCTTCTGGTACAGCTAATGGCTATGCAAATTAATATCTAAACTTATAAAATAATTCTGTAAATAAAAGAAGAAACACAAATAACCCAAAAGGTAAGTCAACAAAGGATAAAAACTGACAATTCGCAAAGTAAGACGTTCATATGGTCAATGAATAGATGAAAATATGCCCAACTTTACTAGCAATTAAAGAAAAGCAAATTAAAATAGCAAAGTCTATGCAGATTGGTAAGAGTTTTTCAGAGTTTGACAATATTGAGGGTTGCCATAGGGATGTGGAGGTGGTGTCACTATATTCACAAACAGTAGATGAAAAGTGAAAATTAGTTCAGCCCCTTTGGGTTTTAGATGTGCATAGCCTTTGACTCAGAAATTGTATTTTTCAGAGTTCCTCTAGGGAAATATGTATGCAGGTGAACATGAATATGTGTGTGTGGTACCCCATTGTTTCTAACAGTGAAATTGGAAATAATCTGTGAGAACAAACTGAGCACAGGAAAATAAATTATAATACGGCTGTTGTTAGATATAATATGGAGTCATTAAGAGGAATATATTGTCTGTATGTACTGACACAGAAATGTAGGTAAGCTTTAATATTAGAGTATAAAGCAGAGTGGTAGAGGTATGCAAATACCAAGATCCCCTCTGTGCCTAGAAGAAAAAAGTTCAGAAAGATGTACTCCTATTAACAGTAGTTACCTCTAAAATTAGTGTTTGAAGACAGAGAATAGGCTCGAGAGAATAGAAAAGGAGCTGAAGAGAAATTATTATTTTCTCTCTAGATTTTTCTACATCATTCTTACCATAAGCATGTATTTGTCCTATAATTAAAATGAAAAAGCTCACAAATTAAAAAACAATATGAACTAATGACAGGCATGTACTGAGTGTTGGTAAAGGACAGAGGAGATCTCAGAGGAGGAGAAGAAAGTTCCCAGGAAAGTTGGTTTAAAGATAATGCATGTGGCTGATTCACTTCACTGAACAGCAGAAACTAGCACAACATTGTAAAGCAACTATACTCCAATAAACAAATAATAATAATAATAAAGATAAAGAACAGGGAATTCCCTGGAGGTCCAGGGGTTAGGACTTCATGTTTCCACTGCAGGGGGCATGGGTTCAATCCCTGATCAGGGAAATAAGATCCCAAATGCTTAATTACCTGTGGATGAGTATATCCTAAGTTCCTACTTGCCTATATCCTTGCATTTTATCATACATTCCTGTATGACATTACAGAATTTGTCTGTGAGCGTGATTCTGTTGGTGTGGGTTCATGAATTGAAGAATTAGAAATTTTCAAAGATATATTGCTTACTTATCACTTATTGTTTCAAGGCAGCAATTAGGCAGAGCCTCATAGCATTACCTCTTTAACCTGTGCCCCTTCAACTTTACTCTTGAGCACTGGTAATGTTTATTTGCAGTGTAAATTATGGGTATAAAACAGCAAAGGAATGATGTTTCCCCTAAATATGTAGCAATTACAAAAGCAGCTTTTGATCATTTTGGAAAAACTGAAATTCTTCTGTCTCCATTAAATGAGTGTATTTTTTTCCTCTAAGACCTTTTACTATGTAGTTGTAAGATTGACTACCACCAGCTCTCCCCAGGTGTATTTATTGAATTTAATAATTTCATTTTGTTGCCAGAAATGTCATAATTGTGGAGAAAGGCAAGAGATAATAAAATATAGATAAAACCAGCCTAATCCTGTCATCCCTGGAAATGTTTTTCATATACCTTAAATTTGGATCCTGGCTCCATTTCAGTCTGTTCAATGTTGATGGAACAATGAAATGCAGACCTTACTAGCCAAGGAAAATACTACTTGAATCATCAGGTAGGTGTGTGGCAGGCAGCCATACAGGAATTCAAACCCAATAAATCTAAAACTCCATGCAAACAGTGAGACAGGAAGCCCCAGAACACTGCTGCCTTCGACAGCATCTGTTCATTTTACCAATCACCGAAGGCAAGTTCAATGCTCTACAGCTTTTGGGATAGCTGAATACACAAGATTTTTCACTTACTTCAAATAGATCTAGCCTAGAAGTGTTACCTGTCTCTTACTCAGTTTCTGACCCAAACTGCTTCTCTGTAGTGTGAAAATTAGTTGGCTTACAGTGACTTCTTTTTAGTTAAATATTTCTCAAAGTGCTAACATTTCAAATCTGTGCAGTATCAGGAAAAATTATTTATCTTCCATATTTTAGAGGCAGGACACTCCCACACATTACAGTTTACATGGCTTGCCTAGAATAATAACAGAAAGTTTTGTCTCATAGTCTGGAACTTTCTTTGGAACCACACTAGTTTACCCTAATGAAGTGTAAAGTCCCCAAAGCATTAACAAACAGCAAAAAACAAAAGAATGAATTGAGAGAAAGGGGGACAGAGAAGGAAGGAAAAAAGCATAATGGGGGAAAGGGAAAATGAGAAGAAAAATAGGAGGAAATTCGATCATAAATTTGAAACCAAAATGAAATAAATCCATTATTAGGTGCTGTTACAATAATAGAATATAAAAGCTTAGGCATCGTTATTTAATCCATAATTAACTCCAGAAAACTGTACTGAGGACCCATGATGCTGGATAAAATAGATAACAAAAGAACCCCAAAATATAAGACTAAGATACAATCCACCCAACAAGGAAGACAAACAGCAAGACAGAAATTTTATGTCCAATCAATGTCATCAAGCCTTTCCAAATAATTCAACTTAGTTTTTATAACATAAAAAAGTAAGAAGAAGAAGGGCAGAAAGGAGAGGCTGTGGGGAGGAGAGAGAGAGAGAGAAAGAGGAGGAAAGACATCTGTTCTTTAATGCACTCATTTGAAATTTGTTTATGTAATGTTTAATTAAATTATGTAAAGCACAAAAGTTTTGGAAACAAGCACATCCAATGAGAGGAAGATGGTTCAGCCATATTAGACAAGAACTTACTAGCAGGGAGTATTCAGGATTCCATTAACATCTGTCTGTAAGGTTTATGGAGTGTAGATTACTTCACTGCATTATTAAATTGAAGTCAGTTCAGAGAGCTTCTACTGTAAATGACCGATAACAATCTGTTGTCCTTTCAGCACTCGCTTTCTGAAATTGTTCTGGAAGTGAACTCAGTTGGGAGGCATTCTTCTAAGTGATTTAAAGTAATGGATTTAGAAACCTCAAATGTATGCCCAATGTGAATAGACCCTCTTGTAAATCCAGAAAGGATAATTTTCTCCCGTAGATAAGATTCCTCATTGAAGGAAACCCCGTCTTCTACCAGCCATTCAGGGTAATTCAGCAGCACCATCAGCACACAATTAGGATTGTAGGCTCTAGGTGGGGAATTCTTTCCTATGATATCTGTTAGATGAGAACCAAGCTTTTTCATGCTTTTCTCCAACTTTAAGGCAACGTAGCTGAGTTAAATGCAAGATGAGTTGTCCAAAGTTATTCTTGGATCACGGGTCATTCTTGGTGATAGAAAACATAAATTTGATAGAAATTAGCTCAAAGCTTCCAAAGAAGGAGGTAAAAAAACAATGTTTTCCAGAATCTGAACACTATGGCCAAATATGTGTGCATCTGTGTCCACACCTGTATGTGTCCATGTGTGCATGTGTGTTTGGTCTTTTCTTTATAAAAGCCACTACTTAATAATCCAAAGAAGCTAAGCAGTAATTGAGGAAAATAATCGTTTTACAAAATATTCATTAAATACTTGTTGAAATAAAAAGCTCATATATATACTTGCTGTTTGACTGAAACACAGCTTTCTAGCACATCAGTTTAAATAATTTGGACTTGATGCCCACCATTAATCTTACCTAGCCATCCACAGGGAATATAACTGAAGGATAATAAACATTAGGGAGCCACATCTCCATTGGAAATATTTGCCCTGGACCCTTCTTACTTTACTTCTATTGTTTTCTTTTTTCTTCTCCAATCCAGTCTCATCATGCATTTGAATGGGATTATTTTTCAATTACCAATCATTGAGCACTAACTACTGTACTGAGTAGTTGAATAATACATATGCCTTTGATTTTTAAAGAATTTTGAGACATACCTCATTTTCTAGTTGAGGGGAAAAAAAGCAACTTGTCTGATGTTACACACAACCACGGCTGGAACCAACATCCTCCTAACTCCAAAACCCATGGTTTCCCAGGTCGATCCTTAGCTTCCCCAAGGACTTGGGATTTCACTCACTATTTACTTTCCCTAATTTAGATGCATATGAATAATTTACCTTAATGCCAGCCTTCTGGAAAGGAAAAGTCTGGCTCTATTTCTATATTTCTTGTCTAAAAGGTTCCACCATTGTAGGACTAGAATAATAAAATACAGAACATATTTGCAATTTAAAAAAAAGCCCTAAGTGCATTCTGAGATTTTCCTTTGTTTGCTATATAATAGACACAGTTAAATTCCCCGCTATTTGTGAATCTGAGGTATATAGGGATGTGGCAGAAAATGATCAGGTCATGATGCTTTTATACAAATTGTTCCAAAAGATTATACTTGGGTTAGTGCTTTTAATTCAGTTTTGTCCCATAGAGTTCAAATATGAGAGTTCTATCTACAACTTATGCGAAATAATTCATCAAAGGTAAAGGGATTAATGGTATGTCTTGCTCTATACTCACTCCTACGTTTGACATTCAACAAATGTGCATGACTGTCTCCTAATTTGGGGATGGCATCATGTCCAGGGGCTTAATATGGCTACATTGCTTATATTGAGGTTCACCTAAGAGCTGTGCTGGTCAAAAGTTAACTTAAAACATAAGCTTTGGGGGCCTCCCTGGTGGCGCAAGTGGTTAAGAGTCCGCCTGCCGATGCAGGGGATACAGGTTCGTGCCCCGGTCTGGGAGGATCCCATATGCCGCGGAGCGGCTGGGCCCGTGAGCCATGGCCGCTGAGCCTGTGCGTCCGGAGCCTGTGCGTCCGGAGCCTGTGCTCCGCAACGGGGGAGGCCACAACAGTGAGAGGCCCGCATACCGCAAAAAAAAAAAACAACAAAAAAAAAACATAAGCTTTGGGCTTCCCTGGTGGCGCAGTGGTTGAGAGTCCGCCTGCCGATGCAGGGGACACGGATTTGTGCCCCGGTCCGGGAGGATCCCATATGCCGCTGAGTGGCTAGGCCCGTGAGCCATGGCTGCTAAGCCTGCGTGTCCAGAGCCTGTGCTCCACAACGGGAGAGGACACAACAGTGAGAGGCCTGCATACTGCAAAAAAAAAAAAAAAAAAAAAAAAAAAAAAAAAAAGTGCTGGGAAAACTGGACAACTACATGTAAAAGAATGAAATTAGAACACTCCCTAACATCATACACAAAAATAAACTCAAAATGGTCTAGAGACCTAAATGTAAGACTGGACACTATAAAACTCTTTGAGGAAAACATAGGAAGAACCCTCTTTGACATGAATCACAACAAGATCTTTTTTGACCACCTCCTAGAGTAATGGAAATAAAAACAAAAATAAACAAATGGGACCTAATGAAACTTAAAAGCTTTTGCACAGCAAAGGAAACCATAAACAAGACGAAAAGACAACCCTCAAAATGGGAGAAAATATTTGCAAATGAATCAACGGACAAAGGATTAATCTCCAAAATATATAAACAGCCCATGCAGCTCAATATTAAAAAAAACAAACACTTCAATCCATAAATGGACAGAAAACCTAGACATTTCTCCTAAGAAGACATACAGATGGCCAAGAAGCATATGAAAAGCTGCTCAAAATCACTAATTATTAGAGAAATGCAAATCAAATCTGCAATGAGGTATCACCTCACACCAGTTAGAATGGGCATCATCAGAAAATCTACAAACAACAAATGCTGG
Organism: Mesoplodon densirostris; assembly: GCF_025265405.1. Lineage (NCBI taxonomy): Eukaryota > Metazoa > Chordata > Mammalia > Artiodactyla > Ziphiidae > Mesoplodon > Mesoplodon densirostris. The sequence continues at coordinate 107,356,845 of NC_082668.1, read as the reverse complement.
AGAGGGTGTGGAGAAAAGGGAACCCTCTAGAGTAGTAAGAATCACATAGACAGAAAGTAGAATGCTGGTTGCCAGGGTCTGGAGAAAGTAGGCATGAGTCGTTATGTTTAATAGGTACACAGCTTCAGTTTGGGAAGATGAAAAAGTTCTGGAGGTGGATGATGGTGATGTTCACTCAACAATGAGAATATACTTAATGCCAGTGCCACGCTAAAGAACAGTTAAAATGATAAGCTTAAAATCCATAAACGTAACTCATATAAAGGAGTTTGCAATCTATTGGGAGATGCAGATGCATCTTCTTCAGGGATTAGGGGATGGAGCACAGTGGAACAATAAGGATGATGTGTTATAAATGAAGAATGATTTTTCCACTTAATAGCACTCCATCTGAAACAAACAAACCCTGTATCAGCTAAACAAAATAAGGCAGTAGATTATATTCAACTCATAAGTCTTAAATTTAAGCCCCCTAGTCTAGACTTAGTTTTAAAAAGAGAGAAATAAAAAGGAGGTGTAAAGTGTGTGTATGTAATTAGTTTCAGGAAAAAAAAAAACTGTAGTGATACAATGCTGAATGCATTCAGAAGAGGGAAGGGAGCTCACTCCAGGCTGGGTAGCAAAGTTTTCTGGCAGGCTGAGCTCTACACTGTGTCCTAATGGGTTGTCCAAACCTTTTCTCCTCTGTATCTGGTGCAGTGCAAACAGTCTTTTGCTAGATCTAGGTCAGGTAATATGTATTGGATTGTATATATTGAATTCCATCTGTACAATCACTTCTTGACATCCATGCCTGATTCAATTCCTTTACAGCTCATCCTGTTTCTCTGCAGCTAAAGACCTAAACTCTAAATTGACAATTCCCCAAATCATTCTGAAATCCTTTAATGTGAAAAAGGCCCAACATAAACCCAGCTCCCTCTTGCTCCATTCTGGGCTCACATAAGCAGCTCTGTGGGGTTAATAATGTGACATAAAGAGACATTTTTTCAGTGTTTACAGTTTAAAGGGTCTTTGTGTAAAACAAGTAAAATTAAACTCACGGGGGTAAAATTCAGGCATTAACAGAGCTGTACCATTACTCACTCAGTTCTACCCTCCTTTAAGCAGAGATTTTTAAACATACTCTGCCTATTTCTTGGTCTATTAATAAAGAAAATTATAGAACTCCCTTTATAGTTGATACTTAATTATAATGACCCTTGAAATGTACAGATTAGGCCATTGTGGAAAGGACCTTAGTAATACTGCTTCCTGTCTGCTTCAGAAAAAAAAAAGTCAAGGCTGTAAATATGGCTGTTTGATGTCCAGGAGGTAGGCATCATAGCTTTCTGCCCCTTGCTCTTATTTATTTTTATTTTAGAAAAACATTTACAGAAACAGCATGCCTACTAATCCTTCCCACCCAACCTCGCCCACTAGAATTAATATCAATGTATTTCTTGATTTGATCTACGTCTCTCTGGGACCTTTGGCATGACTCATTCCCAGAGAAAGTCCCTCTCCCCTCAACACTGTTCTTGCTAACCCTCATCACATGTGGCAAAAAGAGGTAATTCTGATGCAAATTTGAGCTTGTAGACACTGCTTTACTTTGCACTGAGTTCTCAGACAGGTTTCACATTATCATCTGCCATCCTTCCTGTACTCCTGAGGTCTTATTTGCTAATTCATTAGAAGTATAGTTCTTATTAGTATATAGCTCTTGAAAATATATTCATATTTATTTTTATTGGGTATACTTTATAATGTTGTGTTAGTTTCTGTTGTACAATGAAGTGAATCAGCTATATGTATACATATATCCCCTCCTTCTTGGACCTCCCTCCCACCCCCACCATCCTATCCATCTAGGTTTGCAAATAAAGCAACTTACAAGGGACTAATCTACAAAATATACAAACAGCTCATGTAGCTCAATATCAAAAAAACAACCCAATCAACAAATGGGCGGGAGACCTAAATAGACATTTCTCCAGAGAAGACATACAGATGGCCAAGAGGCACATGAAAAGATAATTATTAGAGAAATGCAAATCAAAACCACAATGAGGTATCACCTCACACCGGTCAGAATGGCCATCATCAAAAAAGTCTACAAACAATAAGTGCTGGAGAGGGTGTGGAGAAAAGGGAACCCTCTTTCACTGTTGGTGGGAATGTAAATCGATACAGCCATTGTATTCATGTTTTAAGAAGAAAAAGTATAAGAATCTAATCACTCAGTTCTGGGGATTAGAGACAGCATAGATTTGGAGAGATTTAGGGGCAGAAAAGCCTTCACAAAGTGACATGTTAAAGCTTGCCTCTTTCCCCGAGAAGTCAATGTTGCTTGACTATTATTAATTTTGGAGTCAGACTGTTTGGGATTACTTCCCTGAGCTAACATTTCTAGATGTGTGACCTTGGCAATGTTGCTTGCCTTCTCTGTACCTTATTTTCTTCACCTATAAGGCTAACCACAATAATAGTTAGATCAAATGACTTTTTAACAAGGGGCCAATGAGTAATTCACATAAAAAATTTTAAAGGGTGTTTGATAGAGGACACTCTCAGTAAATTTCTAGTTGCAGTAATCATACTTATTTTCTAATCAGACAGCTTTGGTTCAAATCCCAAAATAACTTCCTATTAATTTAACTGCATTAATCCTTAGTTTTCTCATCTGATAAACAGACAAAAAAGGTTATCTAAGGAGTCAATGGGATAAGATTTTTAGTACAATGATGGACATCCAATATTGAATCACTTTTGATCAACATGATGACAATGTATTTAAAATAAGAGGTCGGTATGAAGTCAGTACTCAATAAATATTAGTTTTCTGTCTCTGTTGTTCTAACCTCCTGCTCTGTCAATAACTTCGGTCTATGTAAAAGCTGTGACACACAGAAAAACAGATTATTTGACCCAGATTATCTAAGATATGTTGTAAATCAAAATGAACCCATTTTTGAAATTAATGAGTATATTAGTCACCACTTACTGATCATCCTCTTACTGCTTCAAACATCACCTTGGTGCTTCATAGAGTCTTAGAAACTGATTATTATATAATAATTATTAGGCCTGCTTTTCTTATAGATAAACCAAGATTCGACAGTGAATCAACTAGTGCACAGACTAATGCATGGCATAAATTGGCTTTAAAGCAGAAGTGTCTATATTCTTTTTGTGACACCTGCTCCTAATTGAAAGTAAATGGCCCATTTAAAGTAAATGGCCTCTTTAAATATTATATATATTTTTAAAAATAAATTTATTTATTTATTTGTTTATTTATTTTTGGCTGTGTTGGGTCTTCAGTGCTGCGCACGGGCTTTCTCTAGTTGTTGCAGGCGGGGGCTACTCTTCATTGCGGTGCGTGGGCTTCTCATTGAGGTAGCTTCTCTTGTTGAGGAGTATGGTCTGTAGGCGAGCAGGCTTCAGTAATTGCAGCACACAGGCTCAGTAGTTGTGGCACACGGGCTTAGTTGCTCTGTGGCATGTGGGATCTTTCCGGACCAGAGCTCGAACCCGTGTCCCCTGCATTGACAGGTAGATTCTTAACCACTGCACCACCAGGGAAGTCCCTATATATATATATATATATATATATATATATATATATATATATATTTATTTATTTATTTATTTATTTAATAAATTAAATATTCGTGTTCAGGCCCTACAGCCCTTTTCTATAAATTTTCCCAAATATTATAAAAATAGAGACTAATTCCATTCTGAAATACTAGCAGTGCATCTAGGAAGCAAGTGAACGTATTTAATTAGATTGTGACAGAGAAAGAATCATAGAACCACCTTCGATTGGTAATTATCTGTGGAACAGCCATCTTTCTTTAAGCAAACAGGCTGGCTGCAGATTATGAAATGATGGCCAGCTCAGAGAAAATCACGACTGTTGAACAGTTAAAAGTGACTGGCTCTCTCCACTGTTTGAAATGTCTGTAAGCTTGGAGAAAGTAGTAGCAATTATAAAATGTCTTTTTCTTTCTAATACTGAGACCTATTGATGAAGTGAATAGTATGTAATTACTGACAGCTCCCTTCATACACTAAGAAGGGATAGGTTGTGAAATTTTAAAATTACAGTCAGAAACAATTGTGATATTTGAATTAAATTGAATTAAAAACAACAAAAACAGCTTTGAAGAACAGAGAGTCTGGCCTACCTTTGAATAAGTTTTAAAATGGTCTTTTGAATAAAAGTGTCAGAGAAGAAGATCAAGTCTTGTATATTTATACTTAGGTAAATCAGGAGGAATTTAATTCCACCTCTGACCAACCCCCTTTAAAGTTGGTCACTTGATCAAATCTACCCAACCCTAACATAATTCAGTTCAACCACCATTCAGTGTTGGTTTTACTGCCAGGCATCTGCCATTCTGCTTGGCTGTAAGGATTCAGCAATGACTAAGACAGTGTCCTTATCCTCAGGAAGCAGACAGCCTGGTTTGGCAGAGTCTCTAGTCTGCTAGAAATAAGTGCGAAGATTTTCCTTCCATCTGATATTTGCTTTATTGAAGGAGGATGGAAATATTCATAGGCAAGTTCTCAGGATATGCTGCTGAGATGACCTGAAATTCCATATTGCCCTATTAATATTCCCTTTCATGTAGTGCTTAGGTCTTGGAGAAATTTAGCAGGTCAAGGGCAACTGAGAACTTAATTCTTCTGATAAGCATTTAAGATCCATTGTAGAATTGATGGAATGTGTTGCCAAGGTTATAGTGAAACAGGGCAACTCTGATGTTAATGTCCCCATCCCTTATCGTCTACAGAGCATTGTTCACACTCCCATTCCATCCCCTGTAGAAATGTTCCTACTTTCTGTATATTCCCAGGAATTTTCTGTTCCTACATTCATCCTGGTTCTGAGTTCTTTACATAACTGTGTGTCAGGTCAAGGTTAGGTCCCCAATGGCCCCTTTCCAATCATCCCTGCTTTTTAGCTCTTTCTACTGAAAGTTTGTGGATGTGGAGAGATTATATTGCAGCAATGTCAACAACTTTAAATTCAGTATTAGTCATTTCCATAGGTGAAAATCCAGTCTTGCTTCCCAAATTCAAACTACAGATTTTTTACATGTCCTGTTTTCTCCTTCCATGTTTTAATCTTCTCTATTAACCCCCAGGCTCCAGTACCTGTTCATTTCTAATGCAGGTGATTTATTCTTATATTAATGTTGATTTATTCCTTTGTCCAAACTAGAGATAATTTAGGCACCTCAAGTTGCACCTCCTCTTTCAAAGCATCATTTAATTATATTTCTAAAAGAGAGAGAAATTATGAACACTCATTCAAGATAGTATATGGTTTTGCTCTTCTACAATATGGAAAACACAGATGATGGAGCCATAAAAGTCACATATATACCTTGTCTCCCAGATGGACTCTAAAAATTCATATGTTAAACTCCTTTGAATCCTCTTTTCATTTAATGTAGCACTCTCAGTGTGCTACTCATGGAAGGCAGAGGATAGTCTCTAGGCTAAGAAAACTTACATTGTCCTTTCGGTTGCAACAGCAGAATGTAGAAGGTAAAATGCTATGGAAAATCAGGCTTTCTTGGTAAACTCTGTTAGCTGCTTACTGCACAGATTTGGGGTACATCATATAACTGTACTGAGTTTTAGTGTCTTCATTTGCCAAATTGATTTTATATGTCACAGTAATGTTGTGAGCACTAAATAAGGTAAGAAATCAAAATAGAATGTTGTGTCTTCTCTTCACAGTATATAGTTTTGTGAATGTTTTAAAAAGTATAAAATGAAAAGTTTGACGTACTCTCCATGCCCATCATGCAAATGTAAAGGGAAACTTCCAGTTGATTGAGAGTCTGGGTGTTACGTCTCAGTTGCCCTTCAACCAACTTGGCTTTATTTCTAGTGGACAACGGGATATTAACCATGTTTCTAGTCCGTCAACTTGATGCTTTAACAGCTGCCCTACAAGTATATGCCAGACACACTTGTTCTGGGAAAACTGATAATATGCTTCAGTCACCTGGTTCGGGCTCCCTTTCTCCTTAGGAGGAGCCCTTCACAGGAGGGCATCGTTTTCAGATACAAAGCATCCAACCTAGAGTCTGCATCCCCAGCCACCTCCTTTATTAGGCTCTCAAACTCCAGCCACCATACACCTGTACTAATCACCCTAGGGTCAGGTACCAAACAACTAGAGACAACTCCTGTGCCCTAGAGCCTGTGAGATTATTCAAATAGCTGATCCAGAGCCTGCTCACCTTGCCTCACATGTTTTGTTCCTGTGGAAATGACAATAAAGTCTCTTGCCCATAATTCTTCCCACTCCGCCTACCTCGCAACCAATCCTGGTGATTTCCCGTTTGCCCCCCACCCCGCCATGGCATGATATGTACTCCTTCTTTTGGGATCTTTAAACACAGCAAACTGTCTTTGCAATAACAGTTGTCCCTCGATCTGTGGTCTTTACCATGTCTTAAATTTTCTAGTTATACCATTTATTTTTAAATGTCAGCATATTTTAAAATGTCAGCATAATGGGAACATCTGATTCTTGTTGTGCCATTAAGCCAAATGGTCCCACTGACTTTTTCTCTTAGCTAGATTTCTGCAAATGAATTAGACTGGCTTATGGTTACATGCTTTGTTTATAAAGAACTCTCAGTAGTTGGTTGCTTGTTGGACCTTAATATTATTATTTTATTTATTTTTGAATATATAATGAGCGCACAGATTCTCATGGAACTCAAAAACCAGGAGGGGAAACAGAAAAATCAAATACCAGACAAATATATGTAAACATACATTTGTGAAAATTGCTCCAAAGAAGAGTCATGTGAAATATGGGGATTTTTTACCTCATTTGGAAGGTCAAGAAAAAATTCCCTGTGGAGGTGACACCTGAGCTGGGATCTGAAGGATAAGTAGGACTGAAGTGGCAAGAAAAGGGAGGTCTCTCTTCACTCGGTATATGACAGACAAAAACGCTTTGCTGCTTCTCCATCGTCATCCATAGCGTCTTCTATAAAACCAAAACCAAAACCAAACAAACAAAAAACTTAGAAAGCAATACAACATGTACAGTTTAAATCCACAGAACTTTGCTCAACTGGTACAGTTTTGATATGAAATTTGATAATAAAGACATCTTTGTACGAATTAATGACCAATGGCCCATGTCAGTATAGTCTGAAATAAATTTAAAAAAACTATCTAAATTAACACTAATACAATATTATAATACTAAAGTTGAAAATGGAACTAACTGGAAATATAATAAAATATTTCTTCTTATATTGTCCTGGGCAGATGTTACAATGTATGTAGTATATGTTCAATGTGCAGGTACCACCATATCCATTCACCTGCTCATATATAAAATATTTACTGAGCAGCTACTAAGTTATAGATATACCGGATGTGATGAAGGGTCAGATTTCCTAATCTAAGGAACTGACAACAGAGGTGAGGGTACAAAGAGACACAGGATTATAACACAAGAAGAGCTGTATGCAAAAGGTTTCTGAGGAGACCCCAAGAGAGAAAATTATATCAGAGAGCCTCAATGGACTTTCTAAAGGAAAAGACACTTAAGATGAGCCTTAAAGAATTAAATGATGTTATGCCCCTAACACCTAAGCCAGGGAGACAGGCTGTGAACGCAAGGAAACTAGGGATATCTTTTAGAGAAATGTTCATACGATTTCATAGTCAGAACCTCAGCAACTCATTCCTCGTTTTGCAGATGAGGATTTGCTGAGACCTGATGAGGTCAAGTGCCTTGCTACAGACTGCACAAGTAATTAGCTCCTTAGCCAGAACCAGACTCCACCTTCTGACTTCACAGCTTGGGTCAGGAACTGAGGCCACACAGGAAAAGTGAAAGGGCTGTAACATGATGGTGAGGTATTTTACGGACATGTTCTCATCTTGGAGTCTTTTTCAAGGCTTTGTGCTGTCAAGTGTGTTTGGGAATAGATTTGTTTCCCTGTCCCTGGGTAGCCACAGAAGGTTACTCTGCAATTGACCCCACTAGGAAAAATCCACAGGTGACAGGAAACTATTACTCTACAAAGAAATTAGCTCACCCGGGGGGTGGTTACTAAAGGGAGAAAATAAAACTTTAAATAAAGGTTAGAGGAGTTTTCTTAAACAGTCAGAAACTTGGAAAACTAATATTACATTGACTTCTTAGTTTCTTCTGTCATTCTCTCCATAGCATATGTTAGCACAATAGAGGAACAGAAAGTAAAAGTTGTTGTTTGCTCGTTTCCATTTTTGCCCACAGGTCCCATGTAGGGACTGGAATTTCATCTTAGTATTGTGAGCTGCGTCTTCAGAAGAGTGAAATCAAGTGTCTTGAATAGCGTATAACTGTCCCTTACCTAAATAGCACTTCTGTCAATCAGTTAATGTATTCACTCAGAAAATAGTAATTGAGTACTTACCATTGAAATTAACATTGTGCTACCATTTAAGATAGACCATGGTTCTTGATCACTGAGAGCTTGATACCTCTTAAGGTTGGAAAGAAAAAAAACAAAAAACTAAAGCAATCTATTTCTCAGCCTGTGAAACCATCCCATCCTGGTCAGCCCTGGTTGGGCTTACTCTTATGATTCCTTAAGGTTCAGCTCTAAGTATCACCTCCTCTTTCTTTTCTTTCTTGGCCTGACCTTTCCCAAATGGATCATGTGTTCTTCATCCCTTCTCTGTCATCACACTATATTTCAAATATAGTACTAGGCACATCATATTTTGATCATCGACTTATGTGCTTTTCTCCCTCATTAGACTGTAGACTTTTTTTTTTTTTTTTTTTGCGGTACGCGGGCCTCTCACCATTGTGGCCTCTCCTGTTGTGGAGCACAGGCTCCACATGCGCAGGCTCAGCGGCCATGGCCCATGGGCCCAGCCGCTCCGCAGCATGTGGGATCCTCCCAGACCAGGGCACGAACCCGTGTCCCTTGCATCAACAGGCAGACCCCCAACCACTGCACCACCAGGGAAGCCCCAGACTGTAGACTCTTGAAGGTCAAAGACTACATTTTATTTATTGTTATGTTTGAAATATAAGAATATAGAGCATTGTAGATGTTCAAGCAATGTTTATGTGAAGAAAATTAAACACATGCCAAATAGCTGCACCTTTCATAGGAGTGGGTATCATGTCATATTCATGTTTTCATCCAGAAGTATTCTGGACTTGACATAGAGTAGGGATTCATAAGTTCAATGAATAAACGTGAACGAATAGAAGGTAGACTGAGGGGGAAAGTATTATATGTAACTAACAATAAAGAAGGAAGATATCTATGTTAACTAGAAAACACAACAGAAAAGAAAGTCTGTAAATAATAAGAAGGTGTCGACTGGACTTTGGAAGACCCTAAATTTTTGTGGAGATCAAGGAAAGAAGCAGGAATTTCAAGTGGGAGAAAACTTATATGAAGACATATTAATGAGCATTAACCTAGCATATTTGAAGACAGGTCAGTTAGAATATTGCCATATGGATGGGCAAGGCCAGTCAGTCAAACCTACATGAGATTCACAAGGCATAATTTACAGGCCCTTGATGTTATATTTTAAGAAATATTAAGTAAATACATATTAATACTCCAACTTTAGTCAATCAAGCACAGTTATTGCCTAGTGAAGCAACTACAAGTTTCTACAACAATCTTCAGATGACTTTAAAGCTTTTCTCTCCTAATTAATGCTAAATGGAGATGCAGATTTTTTAATGACAGGGTTTTCACACTCCACGAGGTATAGCAATGTAGACAATTTGCAGTTATTAAAATGTCTTTGGCAATATTATCTAAAAATACATAAGGTCTTATGAGCATGATTTAATGAGACACTTGACTTTTTAGCCCAAACATGCAGCTTCTGCTAAAGTCAATTAAAGAAATGTATGAAACAAGAAGATTTAGATCTTGCCTCTCCATGACTGTACAATCTAACTATGCTATCTCTAAGGATATTAAGGATATCTTAAGTAAAGATACTTACTTAGAAAAGTATACCTAAGGATATACTTCCTCCAGAAAAGCCAGTGTATGCACTGGAACCAGATGGGTCTTCATTTCAGTACTTTCTTTACTGCTTACTAGTACAAAAGATATTTAGCATTCTTGAGCCTAATTTTCCTCTAAATGCCTACCTTGCAATACTTACCTCAAATACTTACCCTAAAGGATTGCTGTTAAGAGTAAAAGAAATAATTTGCACAAAGTGTTGAATATAGTATCTGGAATATACTAGATAGCAGTAAATGCTATTTTTAACACTTCATTGATTTTATTTATTATAGTTCAGTATTCATTGCCATTCATCTATTTCTTTATGCATTCATACATCTATTGTGTGATAACTGTGTGTTTGGTTCTATTGTATGTGCTAGTGATACGTCAGTCAATTAAACCAACAACAGCAAAATAATCCCTATTCTTATTTGCTTAATCCCTAATCTTGTTCTCTCCTGGGGAGAGGGAGAAGAAATAACAATTAGGCAAATAGAGAAGTAAACTATATAGTATCTAATATAACTGATAATTACTGGGACAGCAGAGCATCTAAGGAAAGGAATAGAGGGTGTCAGAGGTAGAGGAGTTAATTTTAAATAAGGGAGTCAGAGAGTGATTTGCTAAAATATGACACTTGGCCCAGATTGTTAAGAGGATGCAAGGGTGGGAATTCCCTGGTTGTCCAGTGGTTAGGTCTCTATGCTTCCATTGCAGGGGGCACAGGTTCGATCCCTGGTCCAGGAACTAAGATCCCACAAGCCACATGACGTGGCCAAAAAAACCAAGAAAACCCCAAAAAAACATGAAGCAGTGAGCCATTCAGGTGTCTGAGAAGATGCATCTGAGTCATAGAAAAAAGCAAATGCTGCAGCCATGAGATGGGGTTGGTGGGGGCCTAATCTAAGAACAGCAAGGAAAATGGCATGGTTGGAACAGAGGGAGCTAGGGGAAGCTGAAAATGAATTCAGAGAGGGATTGGGCCAGACATCTAAAAAGCTAATGACTTTGGCTCTATTTCTGTGTGACATGGGAAGAATGGAGGGTGTTGAGCTGAGGAAGCATGATCTGACAGCTGACATCCTTTAATAAGGTGGTTTGGCTCCCCTGTGAAAACAGACTGCATGGGAGCAAGAACAGCTAGTTGGGGTCAGCGGGGGGGCAAAGGAAGGACTGAACGGGGGTCAGGCTCTGGATACATCACAGATATAGTAGACAGGGAGTGTGAAAGAAAGAACAGTACAAGAATGATATCAGGTCATTGGCCTCACCCACTAAAGAATGGGGAAGATGCTGGAAGGAACAGCTATGTCCTTCTACAGCCCCAGCCTTTCCCAGGAAAACTGTAAGTTCTGCAAAGGCCACCCCAAGTCTATATCCCACTTATATGGCTAACAGGCCCAGAAAAAAAACATGAGTCTTATGTAGCCAGGGGTCAATAAATACTTCAACAGAAAAGGAACTAACTTTTGCTATGACTTCTCTATGTCACCTCAGTATGTTAAACACTTCAGATACATTATTTTATTTAATGTTTGAAGGGTTTTGTGACTTTTTTGTTATTAAGTAAAACTTGAGATTCTGGTCTGCCTACACTTTCCACTGAAATTATCTGTGAGCTCTGGCTTTGGAAGCATATGTTATTGTTTCAATGCACCCTAGATCTATAGAATCAGAATTCCTTCTTTTGAGCCTGAGGAATCTGAATTTTTAACAAGGATGTATGATGACTCTAATACACACTGAACATTTAGAATCATTATTCCAAAGCTGGATGACTGATTGATAATTGAAGAAGAATAAGGTGATAAAGTAGATACATCTTCCATGGTAACTATAATTGCACTCCACTACTGCTCTGGTTCTAGCCATTTTGTTTGTATTTCAAATATTTAAATATTTAAATATGGATGTCTGTAGAACATATCTGTCATGGTTCCTTACTTCACCACCAAAAAGTTGTGTCAATATAGGTAAATCGGGCTTCCCTGGTGGCGCAGTGGTTGAGAGTCCGCCTGCCGATGCAGGGGACGCAGGTTCGTGCCCCAGTCCGGGAAGATCCCACATGCCGCGGAGTGGCTGGGCCCGTGAGCCATGGTCGCTGAGCCTGTGCGTCTGGAGCCTGTGCTCCGCAACGGGAGAGGCCACAACAGTGAGAGGCCCGCGTACTGCAAAAAAAAAAAAAAAAATAGGTAAGTCACAATCTCCCCAAAGAAGGAAGAATAATACCTCCTAGATTTGTTAAGTGTAAAGTGACCAAACCATACCTCTGTTTACAGCTGAGAAAAAAATAGTTGGCTTACCAGATAGTATATTTTTCTTGTAAAGGAAAAACAAACTCACAAGTGATATCTGTTCTTGACATTATTTTATAACAATCAATGTTTAATAGACATTAGTAGCTTCAAAAAATAACCAAAACTTCTGAAAAATTTCAATGCAACATTTTTTTTTAAAACACCAGAATTAAGTATTAACTTTTGAGGAAAAATAATAATTCATCATAAAGAAACAGAAGGTAATTATGACATAAAGTAAAAATAGAGGAACTATCTTTAGTTTTGTTCTTCTGGCTGCTTTGTTAATCACTCCCTGTCTACCACACATCATGCTCACTCATTGTTTGAATTAAAAAACCACAGGCCTATCTTGGCTGCAGATTTAACTCTGCAAACAATCCAGATAGTTTTGATAACGTTAGGAGTTTAATGAAAATCCTTCTAACATGCTCACCTAGGGCAGTCTGATATTGGAAGACTGAGTACAGTCTGTGCCTGTAACCTCTCCTTCTAGATCCAGATCAAGCTTCAACAATGATTGACATTCTCCCCTGCACTTTATAGTTTCCACTCAGCAAGACCTTCATTTATTTACTAGAGCAGACTTTTCTGATTCGTGTTCTAAAGAGACACTAGTTCCAGACAATGCCCTGAGGTCAAGAGAAATTAGGAAATAGATTTTTCTCTTAGAGTATACCATACACTTCAGCAAAATAAAGGATCTGATACATCCTGCAGCAAAATTGTTTACCCCATTGTTACCAATCTTACTGTACCAGGGAACCTTTTTCTTTGTTTTTCTCCCAATACGGCAGTGAAACTGAGTATATTTAAACACACTTGGAAAGCACTATTGTTCTTAGCTTAATTTATAGGTAACTCTTAGGGCTGGTCTCTGCTCTTTCCCCCTAAGGGTCCTGGGCACACAGACACACACACACAGAGGCATGCACACACACATCCTGAAACTAAACCAGGAGCTGTTGCTGCTCCTTTGGCCGGACTCTCCCATGGTAGCATTTGAGCAAGCTGCTCCAATCTGCTCTAGACGTAGTGTCCATAAAGGAATTATATGGTTTCTTAGTCATGTGAAGAATTCTTTTCCAGTCCATGGACTTTTGGCAAATTGTTCTGTTACCACCAAAGTCGGGGACAAGACAGGTCTTTCCATGTACCTCCCATTTTCTTTTCTTCGGGATATGTTACTATATTGACCCATAGTGGCCATCAGAGAACTCTGTTTGCTAGGTTGGAAAAGTAAATGTGTTCGACACTGATACACTTCTATTATTCTCTCTTCTGGTTGTTATATCCCCAGGTCAGTTTGAGAAGGGTGTGTCTAGCTGCTCCCGGTTCCCTAAATCCCTCTGCTTTGGGGATCTACTCAGTAATCTTAACTTTACTGGTGTGTCTGTTCTAAAATTTCTCTTCTCCTTTTCCTCTGTCTCAAATGCTCATTTCTTTGATACGGTGCTATAAAGAAATATGGTTGATTAAACTAGTTTGTGTTAAGGTGTGAATGACTCATAACTCATTTGGTGCACCAATGGATAGCGCATCTTAATGAACACCTTTCTGGCAATGATAATGAAAGTAAAGAATTTCATGAGAAGGGAGCAGAAAGTACCTGCCTGAAATTTTCTAAAGTGTGTAACTGAACTCTATTTTTCAAAGTGTTTGTCTTTAGTCCAGGACTTCACAGTGAATACAAAATTTGAGGTAACTTTAAAGAAAAAGGGAGAGAGGAAGAGAGGGAGAGAGAAAGAGAGCTAGAAGAATTTGCATCCAGAATGATCTATATAATTTTTTCAATTCTGTTTTATTTGGGCTTCTCATAACTGACTTTACCAAGAAAAAGACTTCTGCAAGAAGCAAAAATTAACAATTCCAACAGAGCAGTGAAACTCTAAGAAGTATAGCTAATGGGGAAGCTATACAAAAATAATGAGCTATGAGTTTCAATCATTGTCAAGCTAATGTTGCATCCTTATGAAGGAAACACTAATCAAGTTTAGAACATCAGGTTCATTTCCAATTTTTTTCTTAAATAACTAAATTAGTCACCCATACAATATTAAATCTCCTGTTCATTATCCATAAAATGTTTTGCTTTATTTGGGGATAGAAATTAATTGCTGAAATTAAACAGAGAGTGACACATAAAGTTATAACTAGTTTTCCTGTAAATGAATGTCTTAGTATGGCATATTTTTTCCCTTTCTTAAGTGGAATTGGCCTCACACACATCATAATTCCTGCAGCAAATTCAATTTTGATACTCGAAACAGAAACATTCCTGCAAGTTTTATTGCCCTGTATTATCTAGTGCAATTTTCTATCTTTCTGAAGATTTAGTTGCTTTGCTAAAAAAAGGAACCAACTGAATTGGTTATCCTCTTGCTAATTTAGGTGTGAGTGTGCATGTGTATGTTGGATATTTAATGGAGGAACAGAGTTAGACTTGGGTCAAAGTCAGGACCATGCCTCAACATCACTGAAGCTAAGTCAGGATCTAATTCTCTGGGCTATCACTGCATGTGCTGGAGATTAAGAGAAAGGAGCGGAAGTGGATAGCAGAGTAGGAAGCTATGTTTTTGCAGTGCAGGCTTGGGATAGATGAAGCAGCTGATACAGGGCAGGAGGCCAACTCGCTTCATACAAGGGCTGTGGTCAAGAGAGGCTGTCCTTTCTGCACTGTTTGCTGGAGGGTGGAGCGTTGGGTAACCCTGCACGTCTGATAGTGGGAGAAGATTGCTGCTCTGAGTCTCTGCCTAGTGCACCTTTGAAAGTAATTAATGCGAGCAAATGAAAGATATAAATTTACGTTGTGTATCTATGAAGAGTTTCCAAATTGCCTCCAAGGCTGTACTTCCTGAGAGAGGAAGGAATGGTTAGTCACAAGGAGAATTCCACACCAGCTTTTGTCCCAAGCAACATATCAACTACCAAAGGACTCCTATTTGTTGACTTGAATGCATGTATCTGCCATATTGAGCACCTCTCTTGCACGGTATAGCATATGGTGCTGCTCTTGCCTCTTCGTTTGTTTGTTCTTGATGTTTCCTGCCCCTACCCGATACTCTTTCTTTAGTTACATTAAGGTCACTCTTTAAGCTACAGCCAAGTAGCTGTTTCTGTCCATTCAGGAGATGCTCTGATTCTTCTTAGATATTAAGAAATTACTTTGGGAAAATGGCGACAATATTTTCTTTATCTCTGAGTGTTTGGAAAGCACCAACTTTTATCCCCAGATATTACACTTGGTGGCCAAAATCCTCTGGTTTCTAAACAGCATTATAGATACTTAGATTCCCAGTGCAATCAGAGCTGCCACATTCTATTGACAGACTAGAGGGTTGTTCCATTTTAGATACAGCTTTAGTGAACAGCATTATACACTGCCCACTGACCTCATAAAAACATCCGATGTCATCCATCTTTCCTTTTGCAACCTCTACGCAAGGTTGATTGCCATAAGAAGTTCACAGAGAACCCCAGACTATTGGATTATACTGGAAAATGTCATCCACAACTGGTAACACCATAAAATTGCACTAAAGGCAGCTGGGCCCCACTGAGCCTCAGCATCCATTTCATTCATCCCCAGTTGGCTTCTGAACACCTCTGGCAGGGGTGACTCACTATCCCCAATGCTGAGATCTTCTCCCCCTGGTGAGGTAACACTTTACTAGCACCTTCTTTAGACTCCCTAGGTCTTTCTACATAACTTTTCTACATCAAAATGATTTTTCTTATCTGTTTTATCTTTCCTTCAATCCTTCTTTTCTTCCCCCTCCTCTGTTTTTCCTTTATGCTTCATTCCATTTTTAATTTAAATTTAATAAGCATCTATTCTGGCTTTATTAATCCAGGGATTTAGAATCTGATGCAAATTCCCTGCTGTCTCAAAAGAAGTCTTCCTCTTCTTCCTAAAATGAGACTTAAAGACTCAAATCAGGTGAAATTTCTTCTGAGAAGTGTGCTCTGAGCTCTTTAGGCTAACTTGGTTCTCCCTTTCTGTGCAACTGGAGACCACAGGCTGACCTCTTCCTTTATGAGGCTCCACTGCAATTGGCATTTACTGTTCTGCTGGCTTCACTCACCTGTGATCTCATGGAAGAAAGCACCTGCCTTTGGTCATTCCTATGTTTCTCATAGCATTAGGTACAAAGCAAGTTCTCAATAATATTTATTAAGGAATAGTGACTTTGTGCAGAAAGCCAGCTGACCAAGAAGAAGGTGGATGAGTGTCCGAAATAACCATCTTCTCCAAGTCAGAATTCAGCTTCTTTTGTACTAAAAGGGTAGGGGGTGTGGCTGGTTGTTGCAAACTTCATGGTGCCAGAATCCTTTGTTTGTGCAGTTGTCCAAATTGATCAGGTCACCATGTTCTTGTAAACCTCCAGTAAGACGAATGCTATTCTCTGTTTTGCAACTTTTTATCTCTATGTGAATGAAAACATGTTATACCTTTAAAGGTCAAGCCTGGGAGGCAGAGCTTTGAGAATGGATTATCCTGTATATTTCAGGCTCTAGGCAACATTCTTTTACAAAAGGTGCAGAGCCAACATGGCTAAGCACGGACAAGAGGGCACAAAGGTTAGAGCTCAAGGACTAGATCCAATATGGAGTCAGGCTTGTTCTTCTCTGTTACACTACCATCCTTTTTATTTTTCTTTAACTTACACGTGTGCTTAATTTTCCCCTATTAAAAATACCTTTTCTTGATTCTCCTAATAACTCAAATTGTCCCTCATTTGAGGCGGGGGGGATAATTTGTATTTGTTGCCTCTAATTTATCACTTATAATTCATAACTGGAAAAAACGAGTAGAATTGTGAATTGTGGTTCCCAGATGGTCATCAGTGACATCCCTGTGAAATTGTTACACATGCAAATTTTTGGTCTCTATCCAAGAGCTAATGGATCAGAAACCCTAGGGTGGGGCCCAACTGTCTATGTTTTGTTACCTCCTCCCAGTGATACAAGTGCATGCTGATGTTTGAAAACCACTGCCCTTGAGTTGTTTTTCCTATGAGATTAGAGACTTTGATTTGGTTGTCAAATTAGATACCACTTTTTAGTTCTCCTCCTAATGGATATTTAGAAAACATTCATACAGCTCGATAACAAAGCACACACTACAAACAATGCTTATGACATACAGCTAAAATAGTACCTAGAACATTTGTGCCATTAATTAAAATTATCAAAATACAGATTATTTTTCTCCTTAAGCATTTATAGTGACTTTAAGCTTCTAAATGTTTGAGGGAAGTTTTTTATTGTTTTCTAACTTTATTTTATTGTGATCAGAAAACTATATGTGTATGATATTTATTCTTTGTTGGTTTTGGACATTTTCTTTGTGACCAGTACATGATCATTGTTCCTTTGGTGCTTGAAAAGAATGTGTATTCTATGATTGTTTATTATAGGTCTCTATCTATGCTATATTAAGCTTGATGATAGGGTTGTTCAGACCTTCTGTGACCTTACTAGGTTGTTGTCATATGAAAATCAATATTATTCACAATATTAATTGTGGGTTTGTTAATTTCTACTTCAAATTCTGTTACTTTTTGCTTTGCATATTTTGAGACTTATTATGTATATACAAGTTCAGAATTTTCGTATTTTATTGATACATTTCTTTTTCATTATTTAGTTACCCTCTTTAAATATATTTTGCCTTACTATTATTAATATAGCTATGCTAATATTATCTTGGTTGTTATTGTCTTGCTAAATCTTTTTTTCACCTTTTATTTTTATATGTGTTTTAGAAGAAATCGGTAACATGAATTCAGTAAACAAGTGCTTAACCTAAAAAATAATTGCATGCTAAGTTTAAAAATGGAGAGTTTCTTCTTGGTGGAGGTATTAGAAAATGAAAAACAAAGTACTCTTATTATAAGAATAAAAGTTAAAATCAGTAAGGGAAGAAATGGGTGCACTAAAAATGGAAATGCTGAAATAGAAAAGGGGCTTGAAATGATTAAAGTTAATGCAGAGGAAAAGGACAAAGAGATTAATGGAAATAGAATATAATAGATGTGGAGGCCAAGAAAGAACAAATGGTCGACTTTATCCCCAGCTCCTGGCACTCCAAATGAAATAAGCACTAAGAATTAAACCTTGGATGTGATGAGGGGAGTCCCAAGTGGTCAGAGCTGTTCTTTGGAGGAGGACGGATGTGAGACTGAACAGCAGTCATGGGAGAATGAGAAACATGCAGACAGCAAGTACAGCAAAATTTTATAAACTTCCAAAATAATTTTTTATAAATGTTTAAGTTATTCAGTCATATAAATTAACTCACTTCTAAGGAGAAACATAAGTGTAGTCTGCCAGAAGAAAGTGGATTGACATGAAAGGAAGGAAAATAATTGTGGGCAAATGATACTCCCAGTCAATCTTTTATTGATTAATAAAGGTCATAAAAGATATAATGAAATGTGTAATAACTTGGTAGTACAGGCTGTGTGCATGCCACTTTCTTAAAAAAAAAAAGACAAAATCCAAACAACCTAAATGGCTGTGGTAAAAGTGCTATCTTAACCACAGAGAACATGAGACCACATGTCTAAGTATCTAAGCAATTTTAAATGGTCCAAGAAACTTTTATTTAGACGTTTTCCTTTTATGTAAAAAACAACATACATATAGTCTTAATAATGCAAGAATTCATTATATACCAAATATGACCTATTTTTAAAATAGCTATATTGTGATAAACTAGAAAACATATAAACCAAAATAAATGACTGAGGAATGAAAAAGCTACAGCAAACAAACCAGCAAAGAATATTGAATCCTGTGAGATTTTGAAATTAGATTAAAACCATCTGGTAATTAAACTTATAGAAAAGGAAGCAAATGTACTGAGATCTAACAGAGTTAAACTTTTTCTTAATTTAGCTAAAAAAATACAAAAGTCAGAGGATGAAAGATGTGAGAAATCTTAAGGAGGCTATTTCTTCAAGTTCTGAAGTAGGAAGAAAATTGCTATTTGTAAAATTGAAATGTAGTTAATGTGAAATCATTGTGAGTGTAAAATACTAATAATTTTCATAATAATTAACTTTAAGAGATATTTTAGAAATCAGTATTTTTGCTTTGATTAAATATTTATCTTAAGTTTATCAATTTTTTTAAATTCATCTCTGATTATCAAGTTAAAATAAATGTGATGATGTATATGAAGTCATATAATTTATTTTATAAAATTATTTTGAAATGCCTATTAAGGTATTTACAAATGCTTATAAGTCTCTTTCAGTATATGCCCATTAAAAAGATTTTTGGAATGTTAATAATAATTTATACCAGGTGATGAGTTTTTTTTCCCCTCATTTTTTGGTACTTTTCAATACTATTGAGGTTTTTGTTATTGTCCTGGTTAATAACGAGCAGGAGTCAACTTTATAAAATTATAGCATCAATTTTTATTAAAAATAATTTGTTGTCAAATAAATTTTGAAAACACAAAGAAAAGAATACAAGCCTTTTGTATTCATTTCACCTGTCACCAGATTTACTTTCTTAGCAAATTCCAGCTTCCCTCCACCATCCTCAGGATAAAGCTACAGTGACTCTCCAAGTCAAAGGCAAGGCTGTCAAACCCATTTCATCTCTCCTGGTACTGAAATGGGTCAATCTGCATTGAGTTGGTAAAATTAGAATGTATTTATTCAAGGGACTGTAGAGCTACTAACTCCCTTCCACTCATTTTTTTTTAAAGATAAATAGAGATGCCACTTACATACGTCAGTTATTCAGGAGATGAGCTCATATTGGCAGAGAAGAAAGAAGGATAACATAAGTTTCTGCTCCAGTGGACTCAAGGTGATGCTAGAGAAGAAAATGGGTGTCGTGTGGGCAATAGAAAATGCAGGGTAGGGTGGGAGGTCAGGGCTGGCACTCTAAATTAGAGGCTGTGAGAACAGTGAGTTCTCCCAAGGTGTCCAACTACTGTGTGGAGGTCGGGTCAAGTGGGGAGAGTCTCCAAAAGCTACTGGCTTAGGTGAGCATCACAGGATGTAATGATATCCTACTTCCTATAAGTAGCTTCTTCCTGACAGTCATTAGAGGGCTGCCCCATATGTACATTCTAGAGGTGATCTTCAGCCTTTCAGACACCATGGACAAGTGTGTAAAATTACCACATATAAACAAACATCAGTGGAAAACAATTGTATTTTTATCAGAAATTGTTACCGAAAAAAAGCTTGTGTGCTCAATGAACAGTGAGGCCAAACAAACTGAAATGTCAGAGTTTGGAGCAGAGAAGGGTTTATTGCCAGTCCATGCAAGGAGAACGGGTAGCTAATGCCCCCCAAAACCCCAAACTCCCTGAAGGCTTTCAGCAAAGCATCTTTATATATTTTTTAAAATTTTATTAGAGTTGATTTACAATGTTGTATTAGTTTCTGCTGTATAGCACAGTGATTCAGTTATACATATTCATGTATCCACTCTTTTTTAGATTCTTTTCTCACATAGGTCATAACAGAGTAGTGAGTACAGTTCCTTCTACTATACAGTAGGTCCTTATTAGTTATCTATTTTATATACAATAGTGTGTATATGTCAATCTCAATATCCCAATTTATACCCCCCCCCAGTAACCATAAGTTTGTTTTCGACATCTGGGACTCTATTTCTACTTTGTAAGTTCAGTTGTATCATTTTTTTAAATTCCACATATAAGCAACATCTCAGCAAAACATCTTTAAAAGCAAGGTGAGGGAGGGTTGTGGTTGGTTGGTGCAAACTTCTTGGTGTCAGAATCCTTTGTTCTTTCAGCTGTCCACCTTGGTCAGTTCACGATGTTCCTGTAAATCTCCAAAAAGACAAATGTTATTCTCTGTTTTGCAACTTTTTATCTTTGTATGAATGAAAAAGTATTATACCCTTCAAGGTGAGAGCCTTGAGAATGGGCTATCCTGTATATTTCAGGCTATAGGCAACATTCTTAACTCAAAGCAAAAGCAACAGAATACAAAGGTTAAAGTAAAAGAAACAGATTTAATATGGAGTCAGATTTGTTCTTCCCTATTACAAAATTTTAAGTATTAGGTTAGTCTTCTTTTTCTTGTGGTAGTATATATAATACTTTTAATATTTCTTTCACATTTTGTAGATCTGTGTCAGGATAATCAAAGAGAAAAGGCATAAACATTTATTTGATTCCATTAAATATCATGTATATAGGAGTTTCTGGCATTCTTGTGTGTTGACTGAAAGTTCATATTTTCTAGGGAATCAGAATGATAGAATCAGAATTGGTGAAGAAAATGATGATGCTCCCAGATGAAGCTTTTATGGACAGTAATGCTATTAAAAATAATTATTAAAATAATTTACTGGTTTCACTTTAATTTCTTCTTTTCTCACTCCAGTTTAACACTTTACTATGCTTCATGGTGTTTAGTAGTTTGGGCCTCCAAAATAATGGCACCAAATAACAGCACCATTTGGTAGGACAAATATGGATTTCAGTAGGGATGAAATAACTGAACTAGATTCAAATACCAGTTCCATCAGTTAATGGCTTTGTGACCTTGGGCAGGAAACTCACGTTTGTGTTACAGTCTCCTATGTAGCAATATGGGGGACAAGCCTGTCACACAGAGGGGTTGTGAGGATGACATGGGACAATGTTTGCAAAGAGCTTAAAATGTAGTAAGGTCTCCATGAGTGGCAGCTACTGTTACGATAGAGTGCAGAAAAAAATCTATTTTGAAAGTTTTGCCTCTTTCAGGGATGCATAATTTGATGTTCCAAAATCCTTATAGATTTTAACATTTTTTTAATATTAGCATCCTCATTTCATTAGCAGATGTACTGTTATTGACACATGCTGCTATTTCTTAGGTAGGAACATTTGTTTTCAGCCTATTTGGCTGACATTCTGAGTTATATCCTAGCTGACTGTGATCTCACATTCTGTTCCTGAAGTACAAAGCACTCAAAAGCACACTCATTTTGTTTTTCATGCAACAGACATGAATATGATTGCACAGTTGTTGATGACATAAAACAGTCATCAATATGGTTTACTCCTCTGGTCCAAATAAGTTATGTATACTGGATCAGATTCAACTAGACAAATCTCCATTTCAAGCCCAAAGCCTTAAGATGATTTGGATAAAGGGTAAAGCATGGATCGGACCATGTGTTCTCCCTGCCTGCAGTTTCTCTCCCACTTTAAAGCTAGAACAACAATGTTTCTATTCAATATCTTAAAAATTTTTAAATTACCCATGTGTGAAGCAATGTGTTAAACGATTTATAGAATTAATATATTCAATCCTTACAACAACCTTGAAAGATTAGTATGTCTATTTTATTTCTTTAATTTAACTTTTTATTGAAGTATAAATGATTTACAATGTTGTTAGTTTCATGTGTACAGCAAAGTGATTCATATATATATCTATTCTTTTTCAGATTATCCACTTATAGGTTATTATAAAATATTGAGTAGAGTTCCCTGTGTTATACAGTAGGTCCTTGTTGGTCATCTATTTTATGTATACTAGTGTGCATATGTTAATCCCAACTCCTAATTTATCTGTACCCCACCTTTCCCCTTTGATAATATAAATTTGTTTTCTAAATCTGAGTCTATTTCTGTTTTGTATGTAAATTCATTTGTATCTTTTTTTTTAGATTCCACATGTAACTTATATCCTATGATATTTGTTTTTCTCTACTTGACTTACTTAACTTAGTATGTTAATCTCTAGGCCCATCCATGTTGCTGAAAATGGCATTATTTCATTCTTTTTTATGGCTGAGTAATAGTCCATTGTATATATGTACCACATCCTCTTTATCCATTCATCTGTCAATGGACAGTTAGGTTGCTTCCATGTCTTGGCTATTGTAAATAGTGCTGCAATGAACATTGGTTTGCATATATCTCTTTGAATTATGGTTTTCTCCAGATATATGCCCAGGAGTGGGATTGCTGGATCATATGGTAGCTCTTTTTTTAGGGATTTTTTTAACTTTTTATTTTATATTGGAGTATATTTTTAGTTTTTTAAGGGATCTCCATACTGTTCAACATAGTGGCTGCACCAATTTACATTCCCACCAGCAGTGTAGGAGGATTCCCTGTTCTCCACACCCTCTCCAGCATTTGTTATTTGTAGACCTTTTGATGATGGCCATTCTGACAAGTGTGAGGTCTATTTTAAAATGAGAAAGTTGAGGTTCAAAAGGTTGATACAATTTGTCAGATACTGTGCAGCTAGAAACCCACAGAGCTACACTTTAAGTTCAGGTCTTGCTCCTAGATGCAGAGGTTTTACAGTCCATACAACTGCAACATTACAGTTACAAAAACATTGTTGTTGTTTTTCCCCATATGAGGTCCCAATCAAATAATCCTTCACCGCTTCACTGACTCCCCATTGTTTATTAGGTAAAGGTCATGTGTTTAGATTGTTCATAATCTTAAAGTTTGCTTCAGTTTGGATTTCTGCCTGCATCCCAACAAGCTTGTGTCCCCAACTCTCGTGAGCATCTGGCAGTCTCAGCCTGCTGAGGAGAGAAGTGTGTAAATCAAATCCATCCCAAAACAAAATGACTCAGATAGTAATATTAAAGGAAGTGAAGAATTACAGAAAATGTTAGGGTGAAATTATTAAGTAGAACATTTTTAGAACATTCTATAACTATATTTTGTTTCCTTTTTTTTCTTTCTTAAGGTGAGTACTTTCAATGTTATTTTCATCTACAATAGGCAGGGAATTTGCTTGATATGGAATGATACAACATAAAAACACAATCTTTGGACCCTATTAGGTTTGATTCATTTCACATTTGTATTAAGTCCACAGCACAAGTGTATGCTGGCTTCCATAGGGTTCATGGTTAAATTAAATAGTCTCTTTTACTTAAGGAATGGGCTACAAAGGAAATGTTATTATTAGACATATAAATTATTTTTGTTTTGTTTTGTTTTTTTGTTTTCATATATTTTTTCTTCCAATTTTATTGAGATAAAATTGGCATACAGCACTATATAAGTTTAAGGTGTTGAAAAAATAATTTATAAAATTCATGTAAAATTTGAACAAATAAGAATATCAAAATATAGTAGAGTCATCCCTTGGTATCTGTGGGGGATTTGTTCCAGGACCACCCTCAGATACTGAAATCTGAGAGTACTCAAGTCCTTTATATAAAATGGCATAGTATTTGCATATAATCTATATACATCTTCCTGTATATTTTATTTTATTTTTAAATATAAATTAATTAAAAATTTTAATTTCAAAATACACTTGAACTAATCAGATATTAAAACCCTTTTTGAAGAGGATATCTGCACTTCTGTAAACAGAAATTTTAAACAAAAGCGTATTGCTATGGGATAGTTTCATCCTAACAGTCTGACCTCTTATCTCTTACTTTTAGATCTTTACTTAAAGCAGGCATATATATATATATATATATATACACACACACACATGTATATTCATATGCATACATATACATATATCTATTCTTTTTCAAAGTCTTTTCCCATTTAGGTTGTTACATAATATGGAGCAGAGTTCCCTGTACTATAAAATAGGTCGCTGTTGGTTATGCATTTTAAATATAGCAGTGTGTACATGTCAATCTCAAACTCCCTAACTATCCCTCCCCCCACCCTTACCCCCTGATAACCATGAGTTTGTTCTCTAAGTCTGTGAGTCTGTTTCTGTTTTGTAAATAAGTTCATTTGTTTCATTTTTTTGGATTCCACATATAAGTGATATCATATATTTCTCTTTCTCTGACTTACTTCACTCAGTATGATAATCTCTAGGTCCATCCATGTTGCTGTAAATGGCATTATTTTGTAATTTTTTAAGGCTGAGTAATATTCCATTGTGTATATGGACCACATCTTCTTAATACATTCCTCTGTTGATGGACATTTAGGTTGCTTCCTTGTCTTGGCTATTGTAAACAGTACCTCAATGAACAATAGGGTGCATGTATCATTTTGGACCATGTTATTCTCTGGATATATGCCCAAGAGTGGGATTGAAGGATAATATGGTAGCTCTATTTTTAGTTTTTTTAAAGTAACCTCCATACTGTTCTCCCCATAGTGGCTGTATCAATTTACATTCCCACCAATAGTGTAGGAGGGTTCCCTTTTCTCCATACTCTCTCCAGTATTTTGTGGATTTTTTGATGATAGCCATTCTGCCTGGTGTGAGGTTGTATCTCATTGTAGTTTTGATTTGCATTTCTCTAATAATTAGCCATGTTGAACATCTTTTCTTGTGCCTCTTGGCCATCTGTATACCATCTTTGGAGAAATGTCTATTTAGATCTTCTGCCCATTTTTTATTGGGTTGTTTGTTTTGATGATACTAAGCTGTATGAGCTGTTTGTAAATTTTGGAGACTAATCCCTTGTCAGTCACATCATTTGAAACTATTTTACCCTATTCTGTGGGTTGTCTTTTTGTTTTGTTTATGGTTTCCTTTGCTGTGCAAAATCTTTTAAGTTTAATTAGGTACATTTTTTAATTTTTGTTTTTATTTCCATTCTCTGGGAGATGGAATGAAAATGATATTGCAGCGATTTATGTCAGAGAGTGTTCTATGTTTTCCTCTAAGAGTTTTATAGTGTCTGGTCTCATATTTAAGTCTTTAATCCATTTTGAGTTTATTTTTTTGTATGGTGTTAAAGAATGTTCTAATTTCATCTTTTTACATGTAACTGTCCCGTTTTCCCAGCACCATTATTTAAGAGACTGTCTTTCCTCCACTGTATATTCTTGCCTCCTTTGTCATAGATTACTTGACCATAGGTGCATGGGTTTATTTCTGGACTTTCTATCCTGTTCCATTGATCTATATATCTATTTTTGTGCCAGTACCATACTGTCTTGATTACTGTAGCTTTGTAATGTAGTCTCAAATCAGGGAGTCTGATTCCTCCAGCTCCGTTTTTGTTGCTCAAGTTTGCTTTGGCTATTCAGGGTCTTTGTGTCTCCATACAAATTTTAAGATTTTTTGTTCTAGTTCTGTGGAAAATGCCATTGGTAATTTGATAGGGATTACATTGAATCTGTAGATTGCTTTGGGTAGTATATTGTCATTTTGACAATAATTATTCTTCCAATCAAAGAACATGGTATATCCTTCCATCTGTTTGTGGCATCTTTGATTTCTTTCATCAATGTCTTACAGTTTTCAGAGTACAGGTCTTTTGTCTCCTTAAGTAGGTTTACTCCTAGGTATTTTATTCTTTTTGATGCAATGGTAAATGGAATTGTTTCTTGAATTTCACTTTCTTATCTTTTTTTGTTATTGTATAGAATTGCAGCAGATTTCTGTGTATTAATTTTGTTACCTGCAACTTTACCAATTTCATTGATGAGCTCTAGTAATTTTCTGGTAACTATTTCCAACTATATGCATAAGATACCATGCTCAGTTCTAGGTGCTACACTGAGGTATCAGTACAATGAAAGGAATGAAAAAGAAAGAGATGGCATCCATAGTGACCACACAGACATATGCTTCTAGTCAACACCTGGTTGGGTACCACATTCCAGTGATGGTTTCCAATTTTTTTTTTATTTCAAATTGACTTCATCAGAGCCACTAATGATTGGATTAAAGGGTACTTATGTAAACCAACTTTACTGTTGTATAAACTATATAATGTTGTATAAACTATATAATAGATGTATAAACTATATAACAGAGTGTCTTTTATAATTGTTGCTTCTCCTTTCCTCTGGCTGCAGTATTTACTTCCATATTCAGGGCCTTTCCATTTTGAAGTCACAGGCTCTAAAACTTGAATTCACAGTCAAAATGTTGACACAAAGAAGAATGGCTAGTGTTTAGGTGTTATTTCTTGAATATAGGGTTAGCTTTGGTCAAAAAGTTTTCCCCACAATAGGATATACCATCACAGGGATTAGAATATCCAGACCAGGACAATCCCCTTTATTTTGTAAATCACTACCTCTATAATGATAGTGCTGTGTTAGAAATACTTTACTGTTTGTTTGTTTTTTTTAACAGTCTTTCCAAACTTAATTTTGAGAACCAGATCTTGCTGGTTTGGGCCTGTCTTTTCAGGGATTGAATCTCATTGCCTGTGAAAAGAGTATGTGGGGGTCCACAGAGCTGCCCAGTTGAAAGTGGTTCTGGTACAGTGTTTACTGTGGGGCCCTCCCAGGCTCTCTCCTCCTGGTCACACCAAAGAGATTCTAGCTTGTTCTGCAGCAACTGCTTCTCTTTCTCCCTCTTCCAAGGTGGTTTCTATTTTGTCAGATTGACTCCTGACCTTTTGCAATGGAGAATAGAGGGAAAATGTGGAAGCAAGCAGGAAGGCACTGAAGAGGTGTGACAGCACAGGCTAGAGAGGAGTTTTACAGGGTCATTGGAGAAAGCATCCTGGTAGAAATTGTATAGTCCCTGTAAGAACCCCTTACATGGCATTTAGCATGTATCAGCTTTATATTAAAGAGAAAGTGACTTGATTTTTAATAGCTTACAAAAGAAGGATTTTTTGTTGTGAAATTATACATCTTTTCTATGAAGAAATGCAAGTAGTACCCATACATCTGAGATCACATTTGATTGCACAGACTGTAACAAAATTAAAAGTTAATCCTTTACTACCTTTTAGACAATTACTACATGAGAATTCCAGTTGCCTACAACAGGTGGTTTTATCAAAGTGCTTAATATGTATTTTTATTGTTTTACCTTGTTGCAAAATGTATGTTGTTTGCATACTTTTAAATTTATAACAAGAGCATATTGCTATATAGCACATTTTTCTTAGATGTTTTTATTCATCACTTAGAGTTTAGATTCATCTGGGTTCCAATGTGTACACCTAATGTATTGTGTTCATGATATAATCCTAATGTAATGCTGCATAAAGCTCCAGATGTTTACCTGTCCAATCTCCTGGTGCTGGCCACACAGTTTGTCCCCTGTTCTCAACCACCATACATAATACTGCAATGAACATTTTTGTATATATTTCTTTATGGACCTTTGCAAAAATTTGAGGTGTATATTTGAGATACATATCCGGGAGTGGAATTGCTAACTCAAAATATATGCATATATTTAATTTGACCATAAGTATCCATCCAGGACAGAAACTCCATCTCCAGTCCCTGCAGCGCTAAGAGAGGGTTTCTATAGCCTCCATTACTGCAAACAATGGGCTCTACCCGTCTTTCTAATCTTTGTCAGATTAATAGATGTAACCTGCTCTTTTAATAGGTATCTTAATTCTAGACAGTATTATTTTAACTGTCTTAATACTTTTAAACTGAATTATGTGGGTTATAGCTTTATAAGTACTACAAACCTATACTTTCCACTTAAAGTAAAGCAAATAAAGATTACACCCGTCAAGAGAAAGGTAAAAGTCTTCATTTAAATTGTTTTGCTTTGGAAGATAAAAATGAAGGTAAGGGGACCTTCAAGATGGCAGAGGAGTAAGATGTGGAGATCACCTCTTCTACACAAATATGTGAAAAATAAATCTGCATGTGGAACAGCTCCTACAGTATACCTACTGAATGCTGGCAGAAGACCTCAGACTTCCCAAAAAGCAAGAAAATCCCCACATACCTGGGTAGGGCAAAAGAAAAAAGAAAAAAAATAGAGACAAAAGAATAAGGATGGGACCTGCAACTCTGGGAGGGAGCTGTGAAAGAGGAAAAACTTCCACACTCCAGGAAGCCCCTTCCCTGACAGACGGGGGGTGTGGGTGGGGGTAGGGGAAGCTTCGGAGCCACGGAGGAGAGTGCAGCCACAAGGATGCAGAAGGCAAAGTGGAGAGATTCCCACACAGAGGATCACTGCCAACCAGCATTCACCAGCCTGAGAGGCTTGTCTGTTCACCCACTGGGGCGGGTGGGGGCTGGGAGCTGAGGCTCCAGCTTCGGAGGTCAGACACCAGGGAGAGGACTGGGGTTGGCTGCGTGATCACAGCCTGAAGGGGGATAGTGTGCCACAGCTAGCCGGAAGGGAGTCCGGGAAAAACTCTGGACCTGCCTAAGAGGCAAGAGACCATTGTTTTGGGGTGCGTGAGGAGAGGGGATTCAGAGCACTGTCTAAACAAGTTCCAGAGATGAGCGTGAGCCATGGCTATCAGCGCAGACCACAGAGACGGGCATGAAATGCTAAGCCTGCTGCTGCTGCCACCAAGAATCCTGTGGGCAAGCATAGGTCACTCTCCACCCCCCACCTCCCCCACCGATAGCCTGTGCAGTGCGCCACTGCCAGGGTCCCATGATCCAGGGACAAGTTCCCTGGGAGAATGCACGGCCTGCCTCAGGCTGGTGCAACGTCATGCTGGCCTCTGCCACCACAGGCTTACCCCGCATTCCAGTTATACTTACCATACCCCTTACTCCCCCTGGCCTGAATGAGCAAGAGCCCCCTAATCAGCCACTGCTTTAACCCCATCCTGTCTGGGTGGGAACAGATGTCTGAGGGCGACCTACACACAGAGGTTGTGCCAGACCCAAAGCTGAACCCCAGGAGCTGTGCGAACAAAGAAGAGAAACGGAAGTCTCTCCCAGCAGCCTCAGGAGCAGCAGATTAAATCTCCACAATCAACTTGATGTACCCTGCATCTGTGGAATACCTGAATAGAAAATGAATCATCCCAAAGTTGAGGAGGTGGAGTTTGGGAAGAATGTAGACTTGGAGTTTGCTGTCTGCCACTGATTTCTGACTTTTATGTTTATCTTAGTTTAGGTTTTAGTGCTTGTTGTCATTGGTAGATTTGTTTATTGGTTTGGTTGCTCTCTTTATTATTATTATTTATTTTATTTTATTTTAAATTTATTATTGAAAAAATTTTTTCTTTCTTTTTTTCTCCCTTTTCTTCTGAGCCATGTGCCTGACAGGGTTTTGGTGCTCTGGACTGGTGTCAGGCCTGAGCCTTTGAGGTGGGGGAGCTGAGTTCAGGACATTGGGACACCAGAGACCTCCCACCCCCAAGTAATACAATCAGTGAGAGTTCTCAGATAAACCTCTGTTCCAATGCTAAGACCCACATCCACCCAATGGCCAGCAAGCTCCATTGCTGGATGCCCCATGCCAAACAACTAGCAAGACAGGAACACCACCCCACCCATTAGCAGAGGCTGCCTAAAGTCATACTAAGTTCACAGACACCACAAAACACACCACCAGACACAGCCCTGCCCACCTAAAGGACAAGATCCAGCTCCACGTACCAGAACACAGACACCAGACCCCTCTACCAGGAAGCCTATACAAGGTGCTGAACCAACCTCATCAACTGGGGGCAGACACCAAAAACAATGGAAACTACGAATCTACAGCCTGCGAAAAGGAGACTCCAAACACAGTAAGTTAAACAAAATGAGAAGACAGAGAAATATGCAGCAGATGAAGGAGCAAAGTAAAAACCCACCAGACCAAACAAATGAAGAGGAAATAAGCAGTCTACCTGAAAAAGAATTCAGAGTAATGATAGTAAAGAAGATCCAAAATCTCAGAAATAGAGTGGAGAAAATACAAGAAACACTGAACAAGAACCTAGAAGAGCTAAATAGCAAACAAACAGTGATGAACAACACAATAAATGAAATTAAAAATACTCTGGAAGGAATCAATAGCAGAATAACAGAGACAGAAAAATGGATACGTGACCTGGAAGATAGAATAGTGGGAATAACGGCTGCAGAGCAGAATAAAGAAAAAAGAATGAAAAGAATTGAGGACAGTCTCAGAGACCTCTGGGACAATATTAAACACACCAACATTCGAATTCCAGGAGTCCCAGAAGAATAAGACAAAATGGTCTAAGAAAATATTTGAAGAGATTATAGTCAAAAACATCCCAAACATGGTAAAGGAAATAGTCAGTCAAGTCCAAGAAGCAAAGAGAGTCCAATACAGGATAAATCCAAGGAGAAACATGACAAGACACATATTAATCAAACTATCAAAAATTAAATACAAAGAAAAAATATTAACAGCAGCAAGGGAAAAGCAAGACATAACATACAAGGGTATCCCCGTAAGGTTATCAGCTGATTTTGCAGCAGAAACTCTGCAGGCCTGAATGGAGGGGCAGGACATATTTAAAGTGATGAAAGGGAAAAACCTACAACCAACATTTCTCTGCACGGCAAGGATCTCATTCAGATTCAACGCAGAAATTAAAACCATTACAGACAAGCAAAATTTATAGAATTCAGCAGCACCAAACCAGCTTTACAACAGACACTAAAGGAAACACAAGAGAAGGAAAACACCTACGAAAACAAACCCAAAACAATTAAGCAAATGATAATAGGAACATACATATCGATAATTATCAATAATTAAATGTAAATGGATTAAGTGCTCCAACCAAAAAAAATAGACTGGCTGAGTGTATACAAAAACAATACCCATATATATGCAGTCTTCAAGACACCCACTTCAGACCCACACACAGACTGAAAGTGAGGGGATGGAAAAAGATATTCCATGCAAATGGAAATCCAAAGAAAGATGGAGTAGCAATTCTCATATCAGACAGAATAGACTTTAAAATAAAGACTACTACAAGAGACAAAGAAGAATATTACATAAAAATCAAGGGATCAAACCAAGAAGAAGATACAACAATTGTAAATACTTATGCACCCAACACAGGAGCACCACAGTATATCATAAGGCAAATGCTAACAGCCATAAAAGGGGAAATCGACAGTAGCACAATAATATTAGGAGACTTTAGCACCCCATTTGCACCATGGACAGATCATCCAAAATGAAAATAAATAAGGAAACACAAGCATCAAATGACACATTAAACAAGATGGACTTAATGGATATTCATAGGACATTCCATCCAAAAACAACAGAATACACTTTCTTCTCAAATGCTCATGGAACATTATCTAGAATAAATCATAGCTTGGGTCACAAATCAAGCCTTGGTAAATTTTAAAAAATTGAAATTGTATCACGTATCTTTTACGACCACAATGCTATGAGACTAGATATCAATTACAGGAAAAAAACTGTAAAAAATACAAACAAATGGAGGCTAAGCAGTACGTTACTAAATAACCTAGAGATCATTGAAGAAATCAAGAGGAAATCAATCAACAAATACATAGAAACAAATGACAATGAAAACACGATGACCCAAAACCTATGGGGTGCAGCAAAAGCAGTTCTAAGAGGGAAGTTTATAACAATATAATCCTCCCTCAAGAAATAAGAAAAATCTCAAATATACAACCTTACCTTTCACCTAAAGCAATTAGAGAAAGATTAGAAACAACAACAACAAAAAACCCTCCAAAATTAGCAGAAGGGAAGAAATCGTAAAGATCAGATCAGAATTAAAAAGAAATGAAGGAAACAATAACAAAATCAATAAAACTAAAAGTTGGTTCTTTGAGAAGATAAACAGAATTGATAAAGCATTAGCCAGACTCATCAAGAAAAAAAGGGAAAAGACTCAAATCAACAGAATTTGAAATGAAAAAGAAGTAACAACAGACACTGCAGAAATACAAAGGATCATGAGAGATTACTACAAGCAACTATATGCCAATAAAATGGACAACCTGGAAGAAATGGACAGATTCTTAGAAAAGCACAACCTTCAGAGACTGAACCAGGAAGAAATAGAAAATATGAATAGACCAATCACAAGCACTGAAATTGAAACTGTGATTAAAAATCTTCCATCAAACAAAAGCCCAGGACCAGATGGCTTCACAGGCGAATTCTATCAAACATTTAGAGAAGAGCTAACACCTATCCCTCTCAAACAGCAGAAGGAGGAACACTCACAAACTCATTCTATGAGGCCACCATCACCCTGATACCAAAACCAGACAAAGATGTCACAAAAAAGAAAACTACAGGCCAATATCACTGATGAACATAGATGCAAAAATCCTCAACAAATACTAGCAAACAGAATCCAATAGCACATTAAAAGGATCATACACCATGATCAAGTGGGGTTTATCCGAGGTATGTAAGGATTCATCAATATACACAAATCAATCAATGTGATACACCATAGTAACAAATTGAAGGAGAAAAACCATATGATAATCTCAATAGATGCAGAAAAAGCTTTTGACAAAATTCAACTTCTATTTATGATAACTCTCCAGAAAGTAGGCATAGAGGGAACCTACCTCAACATAATAAAGGCTATATATGACAAACCCTCAGCTAACATCGTTCTCAATGGTGAGAAACTGAAACCACTTCCTCTAAGATCAGAAACAAGAGAAGGTTGCCCCCCTCACCACTATTATTCAACATAGCTTTGGAAGTTGTAGCCACAGAAATCAGAGATGAAAAAGAAATAAACAGAATCCAAATTGGAAATGAAGAAGTAAAACTGTCACTGTTTGCAGATGACATGATACTATACATAGAGAATCCTAAAGATGCTCCCAGAAAACTACTAGAGCTAATCAATGAATTTCGTAAAGTAGCAGGATACAGAATTAATGCACAGAAATCTCTTGTATTCCTATTCACTAATGATGAAGAATCTGTAAGAGAAATTAAGGAATCCCTTCCCTTTACCTTTGCAACAAAAAGAATAAAATACCTAGGAATAAACCTACATAAGGAGACAAAAGACCTGTATGTAGAAAATTATAAGACCCTGATGAAAGTAACTGAAGATGATACAAACAGATGGAGAGGTATACCATGTTCTTGGACTGGAAGACTCAGCATTGTGAAAATGACTATACTACCCAAAGCAATCTACAGATTCAATGCAATCCCTATCAAACTACCAATGGCATTTTTTACAGAACTAGTACAAAAAGTTTCACAGTTTGTATGGAAACACAAAAGACCCTGAATAGTCAAAGCAATCTTGAGAAAGCAAAACAGAGATGGAGGAATCAGGCCCCTCACTTCAGACTATACTGCAAAGCTACAGTAATCAAGACAGTATTGTACTGGAACAAAAACAGAAATATAGATCAATGGAACAGGATAGAAAGCCCAGAGATAAACCCACACACATATGTCCACCTTATCTTTGATAAAGGAGGCAAGAATATACAATGGAGAAAAGACAGCCTCTTCAATAAGTGGTGCTGGGAAAACTGGACAGCTACTTGTAAAAGAATGAAATTAGAGCACTCTCTTGCACTGTATACAAAAGTAAACTCAAAATGGATTAAAGACCTAAATGTAAGGCTGGACACTATAAAACTCTTCAAGGAAAGCATAGGCAGAACACTCTATGACATAAATTACAGCAAGATCCTTTTTGACCCATCCCCTAGAGAAATGGAAATAAAAACCAAAAGAAATAAATGGGACCTAATGAAACTTAAAAGCTTTTACACAGCAAAGGAAACCAAAAACAAGTTGAAAGAACAACACTCAGAATGGGAGAAAAATGTGCAAATGAAGCAACTGACAAAGGATTAATCTCCAAAATATTCAAGTAGCTCATGCAGGTCAATATCAAAGGAAAAAAAAAAAAAAACACAGTCCACAAATGGGCAGAATGCCTAAATAGACATTTCTCCAACGAAGATATACAGATTGACAACAAACATATGAGAGGATGCTCAACATCACTAATCATTAGAGAAATGCAAATCAAAACTACAATGAAGTATGACCTCACACCGGTCAGAATGGACATCATCAAAAAATCTACAAACAATAAATGCTGGAGAGGGTGTGGAGAAAAGGGAACCCTCTTGCACTGTTGGTAGGAATGTAAATTGGTACAGCCACCATGGAGAACGGTATGGAGGTTCCTGAAAAAACTAAAAATAGTACTGCCATGTGACCCAGCAATCCCACTGCTGGCATATACCCTGAAAAAAACATAATTCAAAAAGTGTCATGTACCATAATGTTCACTGCAGCACTATTTACAATAGCCAGGACATGGAAGCAACCTAAGTGTCATACAACAGATGACTGGATAAAGATGTGGCACATATATACAATAGAATATTACTCAGCTATAAAAAATGAAATTGAGTTACCTGTAGTGAGGTGGATGGACCTAGAGTTTGTCATACAGAGTGAAGTAAGTCAGAAAGAGAAAAACAAATACCATATGCTAACACATATATATGGAATCTAAAAAAAAAAAGAAAATTGTTCTGACACACTTAGGGGTAGGACAGGAATAAAGATGCAGACGTAGAGAATGGACTTGAGGACACGGGGAGGGGAAAGGGTAAGCTAGGACAAAGTGAGAGAGTAGCATGGACATATATACACTACCAAATGTAAAATAGGTAGCTAGTGGGAAGCAGCTGCATCACACAGGGAGATCAGCTCAGGGCTTTGTGACCACCTAGAGGGTGTGGGATAGGGAGGGTGGGAGGGAGATGCAAAGAGGGAGGAGATATGGGGATATATGTATATGTATAGCTGATTCACTTTATTATAAAGCAGAAACTAACACAATTCTGTAAAGCAATTATACTCCAATAAAGATGTTTAAAAAAAAGAAGGTAAAAAGTCAAAGAACTCACATAGGCGGTTTAGAGTTTAGTTAGCACAGTAGCTCTCATCCTTATAATGACCAATAGAACATTTTATAATAAATGTTTCATAATGCCATTTAATATTTTGAAACAGAATTTATACATAATGTAACTTATCAACACAAGATTTTTTAAAATGTTGCTGTAAGACTAATATAAAGGAGAAACAAAAGGACAGTAGTTTACTTTGAATTCATATGCTTTTGAATATACAAATGACCAGGAAGTTCTAATAAAGAAAACATAAAGAAATAATTGCTTGCATCTATACATAGAATAATAATGAAAGTAGCAGCTAGAGAAGCTTCCTGAGACAAGTGTATTTTATTAGCAATTCAAATATTACAGCATTGTTGCTCATGATGTGTTTTTCCAAAAGAGTGAACAATTCTCAGCAGCGTTCTTAACAAAAAAAGTAAAACCTTGCCTCAAGTTACAGGTTAGTTGCACTTCTGAAAAATTCAGTAATATAAAAACTATGCAAAAAAAAGTTTTTAAGATGTAAAATGGGGTTAGATTCCAGGCTCAAAACTTTTGAACAAGTTTGTCCTCCTACATGAATGTCCATTATACACTTGAAAATGATGTGGAATGAACACAGGATGATTAATTTTAAGTGACCCTCCTATTCTCTACTATATTTGTCTCTGCTCACAAAACACCAGCAGCATCCCCTGCACAATCAAAATTTCCCCTGGATATGGCAAATTACTGAATGGCTAAAAAAAAAAGATCCTTGAAACCAAATCTAAACATGTTATTACTGTTTTAACTCTGATTAGATCTTCTTAACCTAACAAGTCACTAACCAGTGACTGTTCAAGCAAAGCGAATGCCAATGTCTAACTGTTCCATTTAATTAAATCACATATGTAAAGCCATCATGTATGTAAAGGAAAAAAAGCTAAATTTGATGAAGCCAGGTTTGATGTTTCTCTCATCACCTACAGTAGAAGCAATAGCTGCTTCTAGAAGCAAGAACAGAATAGAATAGAAGCAAGAATAGAGAACATAGGTTTTTGATCTACTCATGTTTGAGATCTAATCTTGATTTTCTCACTAGTATATAAATTCAATCACGTTACACGTCTCTCCTAAGCCCTGAAATGCTGGGTCATTGATATTTGCTACACAGCATTGTTGTTTAGTACAAATACACTAATATATTCACCACCATGTCCCAGAGCAGGCAGCCAATGGATGTCAGCGTACGTACTTGCCATGGTGGATAACTGCTTCTGCAAATGGTCCTCGTGTCACTGACTGTTAGAATGGTGTTTGCATGCCTTCATCGCAATACATCGCAATAAGTACACAGTACTTATTCTGTGGACTGATAGGCTTCTAACTAATGACAGACAGAATCATTGAAAGTAAAATCTGTTTGAGAAAATTTAGTTCGTATTAACACAAAAGAGAAAAATAAAATTAGCAAGAGGGAAGATTTAGCAATAAGAAGGCTGATAAAACTTTTGGGCCTGGGGTTTGGTTCTTCCTCCCAGATTCATTCTGTAGCATTGCACCAACCTTCAGAAAGCAGAGAAACTTGGGATGCACACTGATTGTCTAACAACCTTGAACCGCTGCACAAGGAGGGTGACATTCTTGAAGTTGTTCTTCATTCACTGGTGTCCAGTGTGTGGAGGGAGAGTGGGTTGTGTGGTACATATAAAGTGCAGCTCTCTAACTTTTTGATGAACTTTAGATTATTATGTATTTAGGTCTACTGTCTCCCTAATGTGAATTCTGTTGTGGTGTGCTATTTTAAAATTGATTTTTTTTTTTTTTTTTTTTTTTTTGCGTTACGTGGGCCTCTCACTGCTGTGGCCTCTCCCGTTGTGGAGCACAGGCTCTGGACACGCAGGCTCAGCGGCCATGGCTCACGGGCCCAGCCGCTCTGCGGCACATGGGATCTTCCCGGACTGGGGCACGAACCCATGTCCCCTGCCTCGGCAGGCAGACTCTCAACCACTGCACCACCAGGGAAGCCCAAAATTTATTTTTTAAAGCAATCATGTGATCTGTCATATATAATCTATCATATGTAGTTGGTCCTAAAGTTAACTTTCCAAAATGCATTCTGAGAGGCCACTCTTGCACAGAATCTACATTTTCATGTTTACCTACAATGCCCTTTAAACAATTAGTGCATATTAGAGAAACAGGAGTGGCTCCAGAAAGCACAGGGACCCTTTAAATTAGTCTACAATCCTTTGGAGTTGTTGAGAAGCACTAATATACAGAGAGTGGCTTACATTCAATTTCCCCTTGAGCCAAGGACAGTAGCAAGTTTTGTATAGCATTTTATGTAGTGGCTACAGATCCTGAGATGAAACATGAAGTGGAAGAGCAAGGCATTATACATGGAGTATGCTGGCTTTTATCTCTTAAAAATACAGTCTGATCTTTGCCTTCTGCATCACTGCACCTGGGCACAATGGGGTGGAGGGGGAGTGTGGGAGAGCCCAGTGCACAGTGTGGGGAAGAGAGGTGGGCAATGGAGGGATGAAAAGTGGAGGCTTGAAAGCTTCTTTCCAGAGTCAGAAACAAGAGGCTTATTGCCAGAGGACAATTTCTAAATAGATTTGATGCTCTTTTATCTTCCTGTTGCTTTTCAAAAGTTGAAAGTGTTTGGGGACAGGTGTGGCTGTCTGCATGGAGACTGTTTGTTTTAACAGAACGCTGCATTCAAAGCCTCTCCAACAGCGAGAGTTCAGATGATCTTCTGCCTTCACCTGGAGCAGAAAATAATCTAGTCTCACACCTTCACGGCTGCCAAAGTGTGTGACTAATTACAGGAAAGAGTTTCTGAGGAGAAGCCACATGCAGCTGAAAAGGTAGAGAAATAGAGAAGATATTAAGCCCTGGATAAAGGTGCCATATTACCAAAGAAATGGACTATGATAGGACCAGATTGGCCATGAGGGTAAAGTATACAAATGGAATGGACTTTTGCACTGGTAAATGAGAATGTCAAATTTAGAGAAATCAGGTTAGGCTGACCTTGGGACAAGGATGTTTCTAAGGATCCATTCAAATAATAAAAACCACAAGCACCAATCAAAATAGGAAAACAGGGAAATACATTTTGATTCCCTACAGATGGCTGTGCCCTGTGCTAAGCCCTTTGTTTTTACCAGCTAGTGGTTCTTAAAACGTGGCCTCTGGACCAATCACATCAGCATCCTCTGGGTACTTAGCATAAGTGCACATTGTCAGACTCCACCCCATACCTAGACTCGGAATCTCTAGGGATGGGCCTCGAAATCTGGGCTAACAAATCCTCAGGAGATTCTGTTGTGCCCCTAAATTTGAGAATCTTACTGTTCATTTATGCAAGCTTCACAACAGCTTTGCACACTGACTGTTGTTTAGACTGACTTTTAAAATAATGAAGCAAACCCAGTGAGATTAGGGAACATGTGAAATGTCTTCAATGGCCTGGAATTCATAGCCAGATCTGCCTGACTTCAGAGACTGCTTCTTGTCTGACTTTTTCTACACTCTTTTCCTTATGGGCACTATAGATATTTGGTAAGAAACGGGAAGACAGGTATTGTATGGATGCTCTATGGATAGGGAATCAACATTAGGCGAAGAATTCAAAAGGTCAAGACTGCAAGTGTCTTAGATTCTGATAACAGGTTCAAGTAGAATTGATTATCTATAACAAATAACTAGGTTACCCACAGCAAAGAGCTGGAGACCTAGCCAAAAGCTCTTCTGAGCCAGTATCTCTCTGGCTGGAGCAGTAATGTTCAAATGTGCCCCAGGCCAGCAGCATCATTTAGAAACTTGTTATGAATGCAAACTGTGGGCCCAAGAATCAGAAAATCTAGTGGGGCTGACAATCTTTAGCAAACTCTCCACATGCTAAAGTTAAACCACTGGACTAGAGACAAAATGGTTCTCAGAGGGAGGACGTGAGTGAGGTCATAAATGGGGTAATTAGTAATTAACTGGCTTCAGTGAGTGAGGAAGGCACAGGGAGCGGAGGAATCTAAAATTCACAGAAAAGAAAAACTAGGAGCATACAGGAAAGCAAGTGGGTTGCAGTCAGATCAGTCTTCTTTTCCTCTAGTACGTTCGTTTTGCTTGATCAATACAAATTCTGTGTCGAAGTGTAATTTATTCACTGTTAGTAAAGCAGGTAATCGAGTTGTAATTTTGTTCTGAATAAGATATTGTACAATTGTTATTTCATGTATTTAACAGAGCTTGAAGCTAACACCATTACCAGACTCAGACTCACTGCTGTTACCTCTGGCCGTGGCAGGAAGTGTCCTCTTGCAGAGGGCATAACCTCCGGCTCCTCCCTCAGTGGTGATCAGCTGTGTGATAGACTCAGAAACATGTTCCTTAAGGCCATTATCATTTTTGTTATTAGTGTTTGTTGTCAAGGTCTGTAATCATCATTTTTCAGTTTATAAGTTGTTGTGATTGTTCTTGAGGTGAGGTTTAGAAAGGGGACCAGGTCTGGATGGTCTAGCTCATTATAAAGCAAAATAAATTTAGAGCTTCACCTTGGAGCCCTTTCTCTATATTCAGATGGGGCCACTTTCCCCACAATGCAGGACCTGGCCACACTTTTCCATTGGAAAACTGACATGAAATGAAAAGGCAAGGGGTTTGTCATCATGCAAACCCAGGTGTCTAGCCAATTTATAACGTGGGCTGCCCTGGAAAGGTTCGTTGACCATGTGAGGCTCTCTTTTCTCATATGTACATTGGGAATAATGAACCATGACATAACCATTGCTTGTGGGACTCAAACATGATAACAAATATCAGAAAACTGAAACATCATAACCGTCATAAGGATAGGTAGCATTTGCTGAGCACCTATTCTACACTAATACACACTTAAGTTGTTTTTTATTTTTTATGCTAGAGCTTCTCAAACATTATCACTGTAACAACTTTAATAACAAAGGAGAACAAATGCTATCAGGACAATCCAGAGACAGAGTCCAATGTGGCCTGCAAATAGCATTCAGTTTGTACAAATACACGTATTTCATGTTAGCTTTTTTATGTGAGTTATAAATGTAACTCTGGAATATAATTATATTTGTGTTTTATAGAGAATATATATATATATATATATATATATATATATATATTTTGTGGTATGCAGGCCTCTCACTGCTGTGGCCTCTCCCATTGTGGAGCACAGGCCCTGGACGTGCAAGCTCAGTGGCCATGGCTCACGGGCCCAGCTGCTCCGCGGCATATGAGATCCTCCCGGACCAGGGCACAAACCTGCGTCCCCTGCATCGGCAGGCGGACCCCCAACAACTGCACCACCAGGGAAGCCCAAGAATATATTTTTAAATCACTAATTTCAAGTAGATAAGTAATCAGACTTTTACCCCATGGCATCAATAATAATACAGTGAATGAAGATGAAAGATACCTGGAGAGCAGAGCATGTCTTTCCTGCCAGGGACTAGGTTAAGTGCTTCATTTGCATTATCTTGTGCAATATTCCAAATTATTTAATGCTGTAGGTTCTACTATTATTTCCTCTATGTAGATAAAGAGACTGTGCTTTGAGAAATTAAGTAAACTTCTCAAGATTGCAGAGCTTGAAAATGGTAAGAATTTAAATCCAGATTGTCTGGCCTCAGACCCCAGGGTCCATTTCACATTTCAGTGGAGGCTTTATTCTCCCTTGATTTCTTTCTTCACCTACATATGTGTATTTCTAATGACTTCTAGTTTTTCAGCTGGTTTCTAGTCTCCATTTTATTTATTCTTATTCTATCTTTGCTATTTTCTTTCTTGTGCTAACTTTGAGCTTGGGCTGTTTTTCTAATTTCTGGAGGAGTAAAGTTAGGTTGTTTATATAAGATCTTTCTTTTTTCATAATGCATATATTTACAGCTATAAAATTCCTTCTTAGAACTGCTTTTGTTGCATCTCATAAATTTTGGTATGTTGTGTTTCCATTTTCATTTGTCTCAAGATACTTTTTCTAAGTTTCAAAAGGAATGTGTTGTTTAATTTCCACAGTTTTGTGAATTTTCCAAGTTTTTGAACAGATGAAGTTGACAAACTTTTAGCTAGAATTATTATGGGGAAAAAGAGAGAAAAATTGAATACAAAAAATTATAAGTAAAAGAGGATACATTACAACTGATACCACAGAAATACAAAGGATTCTAAGAGGCTACTTTGAATAATTATACATCAACAAATTGGAAAACCTGGAAGAGATGGATACATTCCTAGAAACATACAACCTACCAAGACTGAATCATGGGCTTCCCTGGTGGCGCAGTGGTTGAGAGTCCACCTGCCGATGCAGGGGACACGGGTTCGTGCCCCAGTCTGGGAAGATCTCACATGCCACGGAGCGGCTGGGCCCGTGAGCCATGGCCGTTGAGCCTGCGCATCTGGAGCCTGTGCTCTGCAACGGGGAGAGGCCACAACAGTGAGAGGCCCGCGTACCGCAAAAAAAAAAAAAAAAAAAAAAAAAGACTGAATCATAAGGAAATAGAAAATCAAAGCAGACTGAATGCTAGTAAGAAAAATGAATCTATAGTCAAATATCTTCCAAGAAACAAAAGTGCAGGACCAGATGGCTAATTGGTGAATTCTATCAAACATTTAAAAAGAGTTAATACCAATCCTTCTCAAATTCTTCTAGTAAACAAAGAGCAGGGGTACTCTCAACCTCATTTTATGAGGCCAGAATTGTCCTCATAAAACAAAGACAGACAAGGAGACAACAATAAAACTATGTGTCAATATCCCTGATAAATATAGATACAAAAACCCTCAACAAAGTACTAGAAAATTGAACTCAACAACCCATTTAAAGGATCATACACCATGATCAAGTGGGATTTATCCCTGAGATGCAAACGTAGCTCAACATATACAAATCAAT
The DNA here is from genome assembly GCF_025265405.1 of Mesoplodon densirostris. Classification (NCBI taxonomy): domain Eukaryota; kingdom Metazoa; phylum Chordata; class Mammalia; order Artiodactyla; family Ziphiidae; genus Mesoplodon; species Mesoplodon densirostris. The sequence continues at coordinate 107,314,110 of NC_082668.1, read as the reverse complement.
AAATATTATACACTATATTAACAGAATGAAGAATAAAAATCACATGATCATCTCAACAGATGCAGAAAAAGCATATGACAAAATTCAACACCTATTCCTGATAAAACATTTCAACAAATTAGCTATAGAAGGAATTAATATCAACATATTAAAGGCCATATATGACAAGCCCACAGCTAACATCTTAGTCACAGGTGAAAAGCTCAAAGTTTTTCTTCTAAGATCAGGATACAAAAATCAATATGCAAAAATTGGTTGCATTTCTATAAACTAACAACAAAGTTATTTCTGAAATAGAAATTTAGAAAATAATTGCATTTACAGGAGCATCAAAGATAATAAAATGCTTAGAAATAAATGTAACCAAAGACATGAAAAATCTGTACACTTAAAACTATAAAACATTGATGAAATAAATTGAAGAAGACACAAAGAAATGGAAAGATATCTTATGTTCATGGTTTGGAAGAATTAGTAGTGTTAAAATATCTATCCTACCCAAATAAATCTACAGAGTTAATGCAAGCCCTATCAAATTTACAAGGGCATTTTTATACAAATAAAAAAATCAATGCTAAAATTCATATTGAACCATAAAAGACTCTGAAAATCCAAAGCAATCTTGAGCAAAAAGAACAGATCTGGAATCATCATGCTACCTGATTTCAAAATATACATAACTATGGTAAACAAAACAGTATGGTACTGACATAGAAACAGATAGACCAAAAGAACAGAACAAGGAACCCAGATATAAATTTACATATTTAGGGACAATTGATCTTCAGTAAAGGTGCCAAGAACACATAAGAGGACAGAATAATCTCTTCAATAAGTGGTCTTGGGAAAACTAGATATCCACAAGCAGAAAATAAAATTGGGCCCTAATCTCACAACACACAAATGTCAATCAAAATGGATTAAAGACTTAAATGTAAGACCTGAAACTGTATTAGAAGAAAACATAAGGAAAATGCTTACTGACATTGGTCTGGACAATAATTTTGTGGATGTAACCCTCAAAGCAAAGAAAACAAAAGCAAAAATAGACAAATAGGGTTGCATCAAACTAAAAAGCTTCTACACAGCAAAGGAACAATGAACAAAGTGAAGAGACAACCTATGGAATGGGAGAAAATATTTGTAAGACATACATCTGATAAGAGGTTAATATCCAAAATATTGAAGGAAGTCATACTACTCAATAGCAATAAAATAAATAACCCAATTTAAAAATGGGCAAAGGATTTGAATAGGTATTTTTCCAAAGAAGATATACAAATGGCCAACAGGTATATGAAAAAAAAAAAAAGAACTGCTCAACATAACTAATCATCAGGGAAATGCAAATCAAAGTGCAAATTAGAACCGCAATAAGATTTAACCTCACACTTGTTAGATTGTTCTTATCTAAAAGATAAAAGATAAGTACTTGCAAAGATGTCGAGAAAAGGGAACCCTTGTCTATTATTGGTGGGAATGTAAATTGATACAGCCATTATGGAAAACAGTATGGAAGTTCCTCAAAAAATTAAAAATAGAACTAACATATGATCCAGCAATCCAACTCTGGGTATATATCCAAAGGAAATAAAATCAGTATCTTGAAGAGATATCTGCACCCCATGTTTATTGTAGCATTATTTGCAGTAGCCAAGCCATCAAGTCAACCTGTATCCATCACAGTTGCAACAATACGTATGAACCTTGAGGAAATTATGCTAAATAAAATAGCCAGCACAGGAAAATATCCTGCATAATCTGACTCATATGTGGAATCTAAAAAACTTCATCTCATGGAAGAAGAGAGTAGAAGGTTTGCCAAGGCCTGTGGGTGGGGTAAATGAAAGGTGTTGGTCAAGATACAAAGTTTCAATTACACAGGATGAATAAATTCTGGACATTTAAAGTACAACATGATGACTATAGTTTAATAATACTGTACTGTATACTTGAAATTTGCTAGGAGAGTAGATCTTGAATGTTCTTACCACACACAAAACATGATAGCCTTGTGAAGTGATAGATATGTTAATTAGCTTGATTGTAGTATTCAGTTCACAATGTATATGTATATCAAATCGTCACATTTTACACAGTAAATACATACAGTTTTTCAGTTATATCTTAATAAAACTGGAAAAAGTAGCTTTTTCAAGATCTTTTCATATTCTCCATTCTCACCACTCCTGTTTTCATTTAGAATATACTCACTCTGCAATAAATTACAAGTAAGCAATTATGATAATGTGATTATTTCTATAATTGAAGAAGGTAGAATTTGCTCCAGAATTAATAACAAATAACCTGATAAGTAATAGATAGTACAATCCAGAACCAGGATAAACAGTTTGCACATAAAAAGCCCTTCGATAAATGTTTGCTGCATTCAATAAAAGCTTGTAAGCAAGTTAATAAACTAATTTAGTCATCTTAGAAGAACCTACTGTATACAATTATTATGGCAACTGACTATAATCCAAATATGTATTTTTAAATAAGCTCCCAAAGTGCCTTAAATTCCTTCAGTTTAATTCAAGCTGTTCATTCACTTTGCCATGTACTCATTCATTTATTCAACAAACATTTATCTGCTGCTTACAATGTTACAAAAACCTTGCCAAATCCAGAAAATACAAAGAAAATACAAACCTCATATTTGCTTTTGAGGAATCGCAACTTAGTGAGACTACTGTCACAATTCGCTTAATTTTTGTACTATCTGAAACTAATAAAATTGTCTATCTTTACAATCATCCCACGTAAGGTTTCCTCAAATTCAGATTGACAAATAGGGAACTTAGTTAAATAAGTAAGATTTGAGATAAGAGTTACCAGGCTTAACAAATTTAAAAAAAGCGCATGCTATTAAATTTGAATTTCACATATATAATAATATTTTTAGTATAAATATGCCCCATGTAATACTTGGGATGTACTTATAGAATACAGTAGTTTTTGTTTATCTGGAATTTAAATGTTATCTGTGTGTCCTGTACTGTATCTAGCAACCCTAGTTTGGGGGCTCTTATAAGCTCATTTGCTTTTCTAGTTTTATTAGAGTTGTAAAACTGTAGAGAAAAGAACACATCCTACTGAGGCCCTTCCCCATGGTTTTCACACCTCTGTCTCAGCACACTAAACAAAACTAATGAAGCTTTGGGACCCTTGTATGAAAGACATTTTTCTCAAGCAACTTTATGCACCCCGGCAGACATATTTTCCACTCGGGGTGCAATAGTTTTCTCATTTAAGTCTCCTGTCAGGGAATATTTTGAGTGTGGTGATATTTTTAATATATCTCACTCAAGGATTTCTAAGTGCTTTAGAAATAATTACATTATTAATGCCTTTGTGACCCCCGTCAAGTAGCTACGGGGCATGTAATATTTATAATCACATTATGGATGGAGAAACTGAGATAAAGAAAGGCTTAGTGGCTTTTGTCAAGGTCACAGCATGAATCACCAGTGAAGCTGAGTACAGAACTTACAGTTGATGAGCAGTATGGTTCTGTGCACTTAGAGCATGCAGGATTTCATGGGGATAAAATTAGTAGAGGATTTTAAATAGAGGGAAATCTAGATTACATACAATAAACTAGAATTATCTCTATGTCCTTTCCCTGCCCTGCCCATCTCTTCTGTCTACTTCTGGGCAGTCTCATGTGGACGGGATGGTCACAGGGCAGCTGGCGTAGGAGATGAAGCACTTTACTATAAGGCTCAACACGATCTGTGTTCTAGCCCTTATTCTACTCAGATGAGGCAGAAATTAGAACAAAACCAAGTCAGTCTCAGTGCCAGTCTTGTCAGTGCACTAGATGTGTGATCCTGGGAGAGCTACCCAAAGTCTCCCAGCTTGAGTCTTTATCTATATCATGAAGATATTAACATCAATTTTGGCATGCTGTGCTATTATGAATGCTTCATAAAAGACCTAGCAAATTATTACTCAAATAGGCAAGAATCAAATATTCTATATAATTTCTTCGTTTCCCTGATTCTTGCTTTCATCCACCGAAAATATAATGGGATTTGGAATAGATGACTTCAGAAGTCTTCTCTGGCTATCTTACGGCCAGATATTTATAGAATTTAACAGAGTGGGAACTTTGAAAAAAATCACTGAAGTTCACCTTAAAACAGTGCCCAGGTTTATAAGCTGTCTCATAAACAGACTTTAATTCTACACAATTCTCCTACAATGATGCTGTTACTGATAATCCATGTGCAGGGTGCAGGTAATGCTATTGTATACACATGTAAGCACCTCTGATAGCGGAAGATTTATTTCTAGCATTAAACACAACCTTTTTCTCTGTCTCAAAAAGCCCTCATGTTATGGTATTTGCGTTCAAGCTAAGACTGTGAAAAGCAAGGTATCTCTGCCTAAATCCAATTTTTCTACATGTTGGGTAACACAGGAAGAAACTTGGACTTTGGTGTTAGACTTTCATGTGACCTTGGGCACAATAGTTTACTTCCCTGGGCCCCCCTTGTTTACAATAATTTATTTTGGAATTAGGTATAGAAACATATAACTTGTAAGTTTGTTATAAGAATGAAATGACATGTAAAAAGCGTCCTCTTAAATAACTTTCTAGTTTAACTACTTTGCCAACAAGTTTGGGTGGGAAAGCCTCATTCAGTGTACTTCCTTCTCATATGCAGGGATTTTTGGGGCACTCAACAATAAAAAGAATATAGAAGTATAATTTTTAAATATTCCTTCATTTATTCCATTCATTCATTCATTTATTTATTCATAAGAATGCTCTTTTCCATTTAAATATAATAGCAAATTGTTACAAAGGAGGGCATTTTGCTTAGATTAACTGAAAGTGTTATTCTCTTTTATTAACAATTCAGCATGATTGACATATATACACTACCATGTGTGAAACAAATAAGTAGTGGGAACCTGCTGTATAATGCAAGAAGCTCAGCTCAGTGCTCTGTGGTGACCTAGGTAAGTGGGATGGAGGTGGGGTAGGAGGGAGGTCCAAGAGGGAGGGGATATATGTATACATGTGGCAGATTCACTTCATTGTACAGCAGAAACTAACACAACATTGTAAAGCAACTATACCCCAATTAAAAAAAATGATTACAAGATAAAGTATCCTTTAATTTTTCTATCATCAGTCTACTAATTTTCCCCCCCAAATTTGAAATGTCTGCTCAATATACAGTGCTATGCCAAATGAAAAAAAGAAAAAAGAAAAAGAAAAAAGTAGAGAATGGTACAAAACTAGTAAGAAGTTTACACATATATACACGATTTTAAAAAAAATACTGCAGTGAAACAACACATTCTTTTAAGTAAACTACTTACTGAATCCCAGAGTAATGATTCCTCTTTCAAATCCCACTTCTGTGATCTCACTGCAGCTTTTGTTGTCCTATTTTATCACCTAGATTTCTTACCTCCCATGTGGAATATAGCCCTGGCTGTTTACCAGGGCAGCACAATACAAAACCACAGATGATGATTGTCTTCTACGTGGTACCATGATCCCTGGGCCATGCTGCTGCCACATGCTGTTTCCACACTCTCTCTGGTTGTTAGCTTCTTGCTGTGACACCCAAGCGTATATATCAATCCAGCTCTATCTGCCCCCTCTCCCATTCACTCTCTGCCCCTGTGCCCTTTTTTCTCATTCCATGGGTGATAAAATACCAGGACTTTTTCAAAATTGTATGCTGACTCATGCCTCTGTGGGTCTGCTTGTGTCTCTATTTAGAATGTCCTTACTGGCACACTTCTTTTCCTCTGTGGCTTCTCTATTTAGATGCTGTTGCTTCTGTAAAGCCCTCTGTGGCCCCCCTCGGCTGGCCTAGGCACAATGTCCTCTGTGCCCTGTGACTCAGGAAGCTTCAGGCAGAGCATCTATCATCACATTGGCTTCCCCTGAGCATAGGAAAACCATGCTGTTAGGCAACATATTTGTTATTTCTGAATTCCCACTGCCTAATACATAAAAGCTAAATACATGGTGAATGAGTAAAAAAATGGGTAAGTGAAAGAACATATTCACTGATACGTTCCATAGGGATTTCTGTAGCCAGTCTTCAGGCTGAGCAGGAGCTTATGAAGTATCCCTGCATGAAGAACTTAGCACAACAAAAGCCGACACAAGAAGGTCCTGTTTAAATGAACCAAAAATCTCTCCCAGGAGGGTTTATAGAGAGAATAAGTGCTTGGTGTCAGAGGCAGAAGCCAGAAAGACACGTGGAGAAAACCAGTATGTGTACCATAAATTATGAGAGGTCACCTACCGAGTCCATAAGATACATGTACCAGCCTCATGGGATTGTTGCAAAAATTAAAGAAATGCATGTAAAGTACTTGCCTGGATCCAAGCAACCAGTCCGAAAATACTAATAATCATCATAGTTATCGTATTTGTTACTTAGAATAACAAAACTACATAGAGTTTAGGAAGATGCCCTAAGTCTGTGCCTGGACATCCCTAATGCTCTATAACCGCTCTCCAGTATCTCTAATTAGTGATATACTGGTCTGTTCTTTAAAAAAATCAATTTGCCCATGACATGCCAAGCATTCTTCTTGGTGCTTGTTTTACCCTCTATGTTGTAAGCTTTTGGTGATCAGATGAATAGAGAATATTCACTATGATTAACAATTTTTCCCCCGTAATGTGTACAGGTATTTTAGCTTAAACAAGGCTCAGATCCCTTATAAAGATTCTCTTTGTAAGTCTCCCAACCAGCTCCTATTTTCCCAAACGTGTGAACAGGTCACTAAGATTTTCTGACATCTCCAGGGCTTTTATAAGAGAAGGAACCCAGACTCTGAGTGAATTCAGAATCAAATTGGGTCAAAGAAGTGTGTGGCATTTCTTGGATATTAATTCACAAACTTGTATTAGTAAACGTCTACTAATATGTTGGGTAATTTCTTAGACACAGGGCTAAAAAGAAAAATAAGAAAGGATCCCAGGCTTTCGGGAGCTGAGTTACAAAAATCAGTCATGAAAAAATTTGTTGAAAATGTCCATTGTACAGAGAAGCATAAGCTAGAAGAACACGGAAAAGGGGCACTTCCCAGTAGGTGTAGGAGGAAGTTGGGACACCTTCCTGGGGGAGGTGATGGCTAAAATAAATTTTGAAAAAAGAGTCGGTATTAATGAGATACCAAAGGAGACGTTTTCAACAAGAAAGAATAGCACTTTGAAGACAAAAGAGCAAAATGCACTCAAGTGATTATACATACATATTTCCGAGATGTTTAACTCTAATATACATTATGATATACATCTTCATGTATTTTATACAATTACAAGAGGCAAAATTTCCAAAAACTATATCTTGATATGTAAAGCCCAGATTTGTTATAAGTCCAAATTTCTTGGGACTTCCCTGGTGGTCCATCAGTTAAGATTCTGCACTTCCACTGCCAGGGGCATGGGTTCTATCCTTGGTTGGGGAGCTAAGATCCCACATACCATGTGGTAAGGCCAAAAAAAAAAAAAAAAAAAAAACATGCTATTGGGCTTCCCTGGTGGTGCAGTGGTTGAGAGTCCGCCTGCCGATGCAGGGGATACGGGTTCGTGCCCCGGTCCAGGAAGATCTCACATGCCGTGGAGCGGCTGGGCCCGTGAGCCATGGCCGCTGAGCCTGTGCATCCGGAGCCTGTGCTCCGCAACGGGAGAGGCCACAACAGAGGCCCGCATACCGCAAAAAAAAAAAAAGTCATAAAAGAAGTCCAAATTTCTTGATGAAGTGATTTGACCTTTGATAACTTGACTCAACTTCCTTCTCTAGCTTCCTATTTCCCTCTTACCTAATGATAGTCTTTAATTTAGGTGCTGACATATTTTTTCCATAAAGAGCAATGTAGTAAATATTTAAGTTTTGTGGGCCAAGCAATCTCTGTTGCAACTATTCAATGTTTGTTGCTTGAAGGCAGCTATAGGCAATACAGAAATACATGGGCGTGACTGTGTTCCATGAAAATTTTTTCAATGGACACTGATATTTGAGTCTCGTGTATTTTCCATGTGTTATGAAATTGTAATTTAAAAAAAAAACTAAAAATAGAGTTACCATATGATCCAGCAATCCCACTCATGGGCATATATCTGGACAAAACTATAATTCAAAAGATACATGCACCCCTATGTTCATAGCAGCACAATTTACAATAGCCAAGACGTGAAAGCAACCTAAATGTCCATTGACAGATGAATGGATAAAAATGTGATACACACACACACACACACACACACACACACACACTGGAATACTACTCAGCCATAAAAAAGAATGAAACAAGGCCATTTGCAGCAACATGGATGGAACTAAAGATTACCATACTAAGTGAAGTAAGTCAGAAAGCGAAAGACAAATACCATATCATATCACTTATATATGCAATCTAAAATACGACACAAAGGAACCTATCTACAAAACAGAAACAGACTCACAGAGACAGAGAACAGACTTGTGGTTGCCAAGGGGTAAGGAGGAGGAGAAGGAATGGATTGGGAGTATGGGATGAGTAGATGCAAACTAGTATATAGAGAATGGATAAACATCAAGGTCCTCTGTAGAGCACAGGGAACTATATTCAATATCTTGTAATAAACCATAATGGACAAGATTTGGAAAAATATATCTATGTATAACAGAATCACTTTGCTGTACAGCAGAAATTAACACAACCTTGTAAATCGACTACACTTCAATAAAATACATTTTTTTAAATGGTAGAAACATTTCTTAGCGTGTGAGCCCTACAAAAACAAGAGGCAGGAGGGACTCAGAATGTACCTTACCAACCCCTGTCTTAAAAAGTCCTTATAGCTTCGTGATTGAAAGCTAGAGCGGGAGACTGATAGGATGGGGTTTACTCCCAACTCTGCAGCTTTACTAGCTATGTAATCTTGAGGGAGTTAGCATTTAAAGAGCTTGCTCAAGATCATCCCCCTGCAGGTGATGGGGAGTCATCTAAAGATTTTAAACAGGACAGCAGTGTAATCTGATTTGCATTTTAGAAAAGTCTTCCTAATTAAAGGGTTGGACTTGGACCAGGGGAGGCCAGTTGGATGAATGGAGGGGAGTTAGGAAGAACTGTAGAACAAAATTCATTCATTTAGTTAGCTTTTTCTCATTGTTAGATCTGAAATCTGAATACATCATATTTAATTATATTATGTATCTTTACTAAAATACTGCCTTTTTCCTAATGTCATTTACAAATATACTATATTTCTCATTGTAAAGTAATTAAAGATCTACATATATTATGACCTTGTGAGTATCACATTTGGTAGTAATGGATTCAGAACCTGCGGACCTTAGGTGGGGATGCCTTTGTAAAACACTTTTACCAGGAGCATGGACCATCTGTTTCCTTTGGTGATACAGTATCTCATTCCATAAAGTGGTTCCAAATGAAAAATGGAGACTGGTTTTTACCAGTCGGCTTTATCTGTTGCAGCAATGATTAATAGACCATGGTCAACCTGGCTTACAAAAAGAAGGAAAACATGTGAAAACAATTATCTATCCAAGTGAGATGAATCCAGATTTTGCAAATAAGATGAAAATCAACAGAAGCAGGCACCACTGAGTTTTGAGCTTTTCCTTATTGTGCTGTGTAAGAGAAAGAAGGGGAGCACTGCAACCTGTATGTCTTGGGTTAGAAACCAGGTTCCAATATCTGCCATTTATGTGGCCTCCATCAAATCACTTTCATCTCTGAGCCTTCATTTCACTTCTGTGAAATGAGGATAATAACACACGCCTTGTGGTATTTGGGTAAATATTCATCATTTTGCATGTATGAGGTCTAGAACATTGTAGGTACATAGTAGTAAATATGGCATTTAATAGAATTACATTTGGAATGATGTATCTATGTGCGAGTGTTAGGGTACACGCCAAAAAGTTCTCATCTTTCCAAATTATCTCTTGGTTGGGTCACAATGACTTTCATGTCCCTGAAACAGACTTCTTTTTTTCATTTTTTACCTTCTCAGCACTATCCTTTATATATAAAAAAAATTATCCTCCCTTGGCTTCTTGAATATCACCTAGCCAATATTTTTTAATAACTGTAAATGTAAAGTAAACTTTCAAAATTGTATAAAAATTAAAAATTAAAAAAATAATAATTATTATATTTGTAAGCCTCTCGCTTCTCCTGCTAAGACTCAAATTACATGTGTGTTAAACCATGTAACATTCTCTCACAGTCTTAGATGGACTATTCAGTTTACTTTTAAATGTATTTTTTCTCTTTGCACGTCAGTTCCCTGATCCTTTCTTCTGCTGTGTCCAATCTACTGTAAAGTCTATCAAACGACTTCATCATTTCTGATGCTTTTTAATTCTAGATTTTCTGTTTCTTCTTTTTTGTAATTTTCTTTGTTTCTGAATCCCTCATCTGATCATATGTGTAATCTTCCTTTTCTGTTTTTACTTGTTTTTTGATATATTTACCATATTTGTTTAAGAATTCTTCCTCAGGCTGCTGCCTTGCACTAAGCGATGGTCTCAGATACTTTAGGAGGACTTCTACCCATTTTATTTGCTTACCTCTGAGTCTGCTGTGCTGCTTCCCACAGCAAATGACCCATGAAAAAGAAAATGCGGGTGAATGTTGACTCACTCTGTGATCAGAGTACCTAGGAACTCTCATTCCTCATACCAAGCTTCACATGAACATTACATTTGATTTGAAGTTAGGCTTTTTCTTCCGTATTTTCTTTTATGATTGTTCCTTCTAGCTCTGGACCCAGGGATAAAAGCATCCAGCGTCTTTCAAATCCTAGAAATGGCCTATTCCTTTCAGGAATTTACCTCATTTGTGTTTCTTTGTGTCTTCTGCTTTCTGATTAGATATCTTTCTGTTATTATAAGATCAGTGTGTCAGTCTTTTGTAACATCTTACAACCCAATTAGAAGAAGAAAGGTGAGGCATGATCTTTTTAAAATAAAAGTCTTATCCCATTATTCTTCTGAGAGTTTTCTACTAGCTTATCGTCTCTAAGCCAAAGCCAAAATCTTTAGAACAGCCTTCCAGACCAACAAGAGGTGGCCTTCTATTCACTATCTGATATCATCTGTTCCTAGTCTTCTCTGCTTATTTGTTCTGCCCTACTGATCTCCTTGCTCTTCCTCTGACACATTAGCCCATTCCCACCTTTGCACTTGTTTCTTCTTTCAGGGATGCTTTTCCCCAATACCAACATGGTTCACTTCTTTATCTACTTCAAATCTTAAAGCACAAAAACAAATAAATAAACAAAAACAAAAACAGCAAAAAAAAAGTAAATGAAAGAAACAAAATCAAACGCCTTCTCATAGTAACTTTTCCTGGTCACACTATTTAAAATTGTACCTCCCCCTCTTTGAGATGCATGTACTCTTTTCCTTCGTCCTGTTTTCATTTTCTCCATAACATTTATTACCTTCATACATAAGATGGTGTGGCATATGTGGGGTGTGCTTATATATGTGTATGTGTGTGTGTAATTTACTTAGTCTGTTATCTTCTTCTCCTCAATTGAATGCAACTTTCATACATGCAGACTTTTGTCTTTTGTCCACTGCTATATATCTGCAACACTTCATACCATGCTTGCATATATTAAGTGTTTGATAATTGCTGTAAAATGAGTAACTAAGTGACACAGAGTTTAAAACCTGAAAGTCTCTTCCATGTCCATACCTTATTCATTATGATCTGTTAGTGATCTGTGACCACTGAGGGAGGGTGAGTTTTAGATTAGGCATCAAAAATGAAGAAATACCCTTGTCAACTTGACAAATTAAGCCTTTTACTAATATTGTTCTTATTGAATCCATTCTCCCTGATTTATATGTATAGCCGTACCTCCTTAGAAGTTCTAGGAGTAGTAAGGAGATTAATGAGGTAAAGTATGAAATATTTTGTTTCCCCTTAAGAAAATGTGTAATGCCTATGCCTGTGCAACCTCGCTTACATAACAAATCAAGTAACCAAATAAGCAAGCTTCATATGGTCAAACCAAGACATATCATTATTGATGAGGAGAAAATATTTTTCCAAAAATTTAATGGGTAGAAAAATTTTAAAGCTGGAAAATAATCCTTAGTAGTTTTTCCCAAACTTCACAACATTAAATTTACAGGTAAACATGAACTATTTGGATTCATTAGAATAAATTCCTGACCCCATGATTTGCTGCCTGTAATTTGATTGTCTCTGCCTCGGTTACCTGGCCACCCAGCCTCTTCATGTGAAGGACAATGGCTGGGTCTGATTTCAGAGCTCATGTGGCTGCAGGGTGGAGCTCAAAGAGATGGGCTTTGTCACCAGTGAGTCCTGGTTTATGACCCGAGTTCCATATGTCACTAGCTGTGGAACTTCCTCAAGCCAGAGTTTCCTTATCTGAAAGTGAGATTATTGGTATCATCAGACTATTATGAGGATGAGAAACAGCAGGTGTAAAGAACCATGCACATAATAGGGATTCCACTGATGGTAGTGAATGTTTTACCAAATGCTTCCTAAGGATACATCTGTTTGGAGTTAGTCTCAGAGAAGTCCATGGAGACTGAATATACAAAGACTCTATCTGAAAGACCTCTGCAACTTTTGAAGAACCTCTGAGCCTTGGGGGCTCAGGGATGCTTTTCCCCAATACCAAACATGGATCACTTCTTTACCTCCTTCAAATCTTACAACAAAAAAAAACGAACAAAAAACCACAGCAACCAAAGAGAAGGAAAAAAAAAAAAAAAGAGTCTTCACACAGTAACTAGAGAGATTTTATAGGACTGAAGATACAAGATACTTAATGTATATTTGATACAACAATGAAAATATGAACTAATAATTTGGACACATTTTTAAATGTAATGATTTCACATAAACTGGTCTATTCATGATTGTTGAACTGTTTATGTGTGATATATGAGGAAGTATTACATATAATACATAAGAAAAAGAAATCATGTGCACATTAGCCAACACTTGCCAAGGTTTTTCAGGCTCTTCTACGTATCCAAATGAGTAGAAAACATCAAAACCCCTCAAAACACCTCAGTGCAATCTAACAAAGGAGGAGAACACACCTAAAAAGACAGTGGAAAGCAGTGAAGAGGCCAAGGAGCTCTGTACTGAGTTTATGGGCACACTAGACATATGTCCATGTGAGAAAAGGAAAAATAAATTGAAATGGGAAAAAATATGCATCTATGGCTTCCAAAAATCTTTATTGTTGCAAGTTGTCTTTGTAACAAGCCTCCGGTATAGATTCTATCATTGAGGAAACTAAGGAACGGAAAGGTTAAATTATTTTTCCCATTTCTCATGGCTAATATGTGATGGAGTCAGTTACAAACCCAGCAACATGGCTCCATGCCCTTAAGGACCAAAATATACATTTAAGACTATGTACATAGTTAAATTTTTATCCTTGAAAATATGAATGAATAATATGGTGTATCTACTTTTATGTGTTTATTTCACAGTGATTCATGGGACACCATTTGCAAGAAGTTTCACCTTTGTCCATATAGGCTGAAGGAAGACTGGCCATCACATTGCTTTTTTTGAGATTGACAGTGTTTTTTAACCTATTAAGGTCTGAGGAACGTGTAGTAAAAATAAACCATTTAACTTTAACAGTTAAAGGAACAAATGTATTCATGTATGGAGACAGTATATTTTCCCTTGCATCTATCACAGCCCTTGATATGGAATCCCTTGGGAATACCTTGGGAAGTGTGACTTGAGGTCATTAGGACCTCAGGACCCAGGGACCAATGACCTAATTGGTCATTAGGACCAATTAGGACCCAGGGTTGATGACAGCAAATTTCCTTCTACAGGAAGATTCGGTGCACTAATTAGCTTTGTGGTACCTGGTCATGTCTTCATTAACTTCAAGTCTTCCTTGGCACAATTTCTGGCATAGTCCTTGTGAAGATATCAATTCTGAGGTTTTTTGACATTGGCCAAAACGAGGGACTTTAACTTATAGGCTTATGATACTATGGTAAAATATTCTCTATTAAGTACACTCTGCCCCAATTATTTCATATCAATAAGAAATCTTAAGAAATAGTTTCAAATTAAAGATTTAACACCTGACATGTTTTAAGATTCTCAGATGACATTTTAAGAAAAGATGAACTCAAAAGTAACTCAGTCTGTTTTATAACTGAGAACAAACTGGGTGTTTAGAGGCACAGTCCAAGCTAAGTCAATAGTCTTCTTTACCTTTGACAGCTTCTTCTGCAAGTGAGACAGACAAGTCAGATCCTAAGTGTGACTTCATGCTTCTTATTCTTTTATATATTGAAATGAATAGGAAACATCAAAGCACATCAAAAGAGCCCAAATATATCTGACAGAAGGGGAGAAAGCCACATCTGAGCAGAGAGTAGAAAGCAGTGATGAGGGAAAGAAGGGTTTGCCAAGTCTATGTGTACATTGGACATACGACCATGTGAGAAAAGGAATTGGAATGTGAAAAATCATGAAGCTAAGGCTTTAGCACACCGACTTTGTCCTTGGAAAGTCACTTTGCATCTCAGTGTCTCAGGTTCCTTATCTGTAAAGTGGTTTCTAACATTTTTCTGATTTATTGTCATAGCTTGTACTAAAGAACTTGTTATCCACACAGATACCCCTGTTTCTTCCAAAGACTTAATAGGCAACTTACCAAAATTGTGGCTAATTAAGATAAAATAAATTTAAAAAAATAAAAGAGAAGAGAAAGTGTTAAGATGAGACCATCATTAAAATGAACATATAGCCTTGCTCAATTGTCAGACATGGGCTATTAGTTTAGTTCAAAATTTCTTAGAAGCTAACACCCAAAGAGAAAAAGAGGTTAAATATTTGGTATTGTAAAAAAGCACCACGCTGGCGCGTAGAAGCAGAAAGACATTTTTGGTGTTGATGTGTTGAATAAACCCAGTGGGAGCTCCCTGTGAGGGACTGCACACATTTTCCTGGTGACAGCAGGAATTTGAAACATGCTCCCACATCACACTTGTGTGAAATAGGTCTCCAACCTCTGTTCTTTAACAACCATCGTGAACACATGGGACAGTTTTGATGACATCTTCACAATTAAGATACTAGAGACAAAGCTTTCAAAATGACTGTTTCTAATAACACTGATCAAAGAAGTCAAGTCTCTTTTTAGTCTTTGCACTTTTTCAGGGTATCATGTCACTGACTTGGGCCCCCTAAAACTCCAAGAATATTAACTTGTGTCTATTACTCAAATGAATTCAAACATAACATCTACTAGCAAAATAGCTTCAAATTTGGAGGAAATTAATTTCTTTGATATGAACTACGATTATCTACACTTAAGAGAATATACATACGTGACTTCTGTAGCTTAGTATACTCTTTATTACCAGTGTCAGGTGGGAAATGTGCTTTACTCCCTGTTTTAGTGGGGGATCTGTATCAGAAAGAACATTCCAACTGCTGGCCTAGTGACTCTGATCTTCACTGCTCTGATCTCAGAATGCTCATCTGTATGAAAACGTCATGGTACCTGACTTGGATATGTAGGAATGATTCATACTGAATTTATTTTATCCATCTAAGAAATACTTCTGCCTGGCTACTATTCCAGGCACCAAACTAGTTTTCAAGTCAGAAATGGGAAGAACATGATTATTATCTAGTGATAATGTACCTGAAATCTATAAATAGAATAGCCTTTAAATATTATTTATTGTTGTTATTGCTCAGAGATAATGCTTATATTTTAACTAAAAAATATATGAGAGATGTGAGGTGATACCTCATTATGGTTTTTTTTTTTTTTTGCGGTATGCGGGCCTCTCACTGTTGTGGCCTCCCCCGTTGCGGAGCACAGGCTCCGGACGCGCAGGCTCAGCGGCCATGGCTCACGGGCCCAGCCGCTCCGCGGCATATGGGATCCTCCCAGACCGGGGCACGAACCCGTATCCCCTGCATCGGCAGGCGGACTCTCAACCACTTGCGCCACCAGGGAGGCCCCCTCATTATGGTTTTGATTTGTATTTCCCTGATGATTACTGACACTGAGCATCTTTTCAAGTGCCTGTTGGCACGTGATAATAGTAGCTACTTCAGACTCTTTATCTGATAATTCCAACATCTATGTCATTTCAGAGTTGACATCAATTGATACTTTGCCCCTTTCAAGATGTCAAGATTTCCTGCTTCATCGATCAAGGTATTTTTATGCTCTACAGATTGATGTATTCATAGATTTGGATGGTCAGAATATGTGTAAAGTTTATGGCGATTAATGATGCAATGTCTCCTGTATCTTACAAACTTCTCATCTGCTCACTGGTGTGAGGAGACTAGGTGGCAAAGTCTCTGCAGCTACAGTTTGTTTAAAATGTAGAAATCTGTCTTAGAGAAGCCTCACAAATTTTATTTTCTGGCAAGAAACATAAGCATGGTGCATATTTTTCATAAAATAATCTATGTGGCATTGTGCTAGGTGATCTGACATATAAGAAGAAATCAAAAATATAAATTTTAGACCAACAGTCTTCCTGAAAAAAACTTAGTAATGAATTGTAATAATAGCAAATATATAGCATTTCACTTATATTAACTTATTTGATCCTCAAAATCCATTATGAGTTAAAGGCTTTTATTTTATTTTTTATAAAGGAGAGACCTAAGTCACAAAGAGAATAAATACTTTTTTTTATGGTCCTAACTACTTCTGACAGAACCAGGTAGTCTAGTCAAAATAAATGTGCTCTCATTCCATTAACTTTTACTTCTATATTAAATAAAATATATAGGAGCAGGCACTTTTCAATCTGCCACCTCTGAACTGGGACTTGGGTTGAATAAGTTTGTATGTGCCCTTTCAGAGCAGAGTCTTGTTTTCCTAAAGTCCTCTGTCTCTCTCAGTCATAAACCCCACTGGTTTTTAAAACCAGTTAAAGCGGCTTATCCTCCTGGTGCCAGTAAATCAAACACAATAGTATATTTAGAAAAAAGTATGCTATGAACATATAGAGTTTATAATGTATTTCAAAAAAAAGTAATCTGTTAATGTAATACACATCTTTAATAGGTTGGAGGAGAAAATGTAATTATATCAATACATGGGGATAAAAAACTTGATAAAACCCACAGATAACATTACACTTAATAGTGAAAGAGCAAATGTTTTTCCCCTAAAGTCAAGAACAACACAAGGATGGCCACTCTCACCACTTCTGTTTAATATTTCACTGAAGGTTCTAGTCAAGGTAGTTAAGCAACAAAAGGGAAAGAAAACAAAAGACATTTGAGAGGTGATGTCAAGATTAGGAAGTTAGGTGTCAAGAGTAGGAAGATTCTGAGCTCACCTCCTTCCATGAACACACCAAAACGACAACTACATGTACGTTAATTGTCTCTGAGAATGATCCAGAGACTAGTAAAATAGCTCTTCCATAATTAAAGATATAAAGAAAAAAGCACATGAGACAGATAGGAGAGGAGGAGAAACGATCTAATCAGGACCCACACCCCTGACAGGTGATGCCAAAGAAGAAGGATATATCTCAAACTGGGAGGACCACCCTAAGAAGTGAAGAGTTTGTGCCCCATATTAGGCACCCCTGCCATGGGGACTGGTGCCAGGAAGATGAATCCCCTTGATAAGTTTTAAAAACCAGTGGGGCTTATGACTGGGAGAGCCAGAGGGCTTTAGGAAACCAAGGCTCTGCTCTTAAAGGACACATATAAACATCCTTAGTCTGAGTCCCAGTGCAGAGGCAGCAGATTGAAAAGTGCCTGCCCAGGCTGCCACAGCATGCCATCTAGCTCACACCCATCTCTGGATCCATCATGCCCCAGGAGAAGCTCCTACTTACACCAGGATGTCTCTAGCCCCTTTGACTCCAGTCCCCCAGCCCACTCCTGGTTCTAGTTCTAACAGGCCCCAGGAGAAGTCTGAGCCTGTGCTGGACTCGGATCTAACCTCCCTGGTTCCAACCTGCTTCCACCAAGGCAGAAACACCCAACACACCCTTGGAGAAACCCCGGCTCATGCCAGCATCAAACTCTAGCACCTCTGGCTCCAGCCTACCCCTGCTAAGGCAGCAGCCTCCAACATTCCCTGGGAGAAGTTCTGATTGGCACTGGGCTTGAACTCCAGAATCACCTCCCACCACTGAGGCAGCAGCCCATGGCATGGATTGGGCTTTGACTCCAGCCCCCTCCCAACCAATGCAGAGACATCAGCATGCTCCATAAATAACCCTGACCTGTGCTCAATTCAGATCCAACCTTCCTGCCAAAGCCACCAAGCACACAGAGTCTGCACAGGGACACTCCTACATAAGGTCACACCTTCAAAACTAGGAGAGGTAAATATTTTGCTTATTAATTCATAGAGACAAACACAAAAAGTCAAAAAAAAATTAGAACACAGAGAAATATGTCCAAAAGAAAGAACAAGATAAAACCCTGGAGAAAATCCTAATGAAACAGAGATATGTAATTTGCCTGACAAAGAGTTTAGAGCAATGGTCATAAAAATGCTCACTGAACTTGGGAGAATAATAGAGAAACACAGTGAGGCCTTCACAAATAATTAGACAATATATTAAGAAAAAAAAAGAACAAATCAGAGTTGGTGAATAGAATAACTGAAATGAAAGGAGGAAATCAACAACAGATTAGGGGAGATGAAAAAACACATAAGTGACCTGAAAGACAACATAGTGGATATCATCCAATTAGAGCAGCACAAAGAAAAAAGAATTTAAAAATATGAGGATAGGGAATTCCTGGGTGGTCCAGTAGTTAGGATTCCATGCTCTCACTGCTGAGGGCTCAGATTTGATCCCTGGTCAGTGAACTAAGATCACAGAAGCCACATAAGACAGCCAAAAATAAATAAATAAAAGTAAAAATAAATAGGATAATTAAAGGGAACTTTAGGACAACATGAACCATAATAACGTTCACTTTATAGGGGTTCCAGAAGGAGAAGAGAGAGAGAAAACTCAGAGAACATATTTGATGAAATAATGGCTGATAACTTCCAAACCTCAGGAATGAAACTGTTATCCAGGTCTAGAAAGGACAAGACATAGCATATTTAATGAAAAAAGTTAAAGGTAAAAATGAAATTTTAAAGGCAGTAAGAGAAAACCAGGGTCGCATACAAGGGAATCCCCATAAGATTATCAGCTGATTTTTCAGCAGCAAATTTGCAGACTAGAAAGGAGTGGCATGACATATTTAAAGTGCTGAAATTAAATTAAAAAAGTAGAAACCTACAACCAAGGATAATCTACCCAGCAAGGTTATTATTTAGAATTAAAGGAGAGAAAGTTTTCCAAATAAGCAAAAACTAAAAGAATTCATCACCAGTAAACCAGACTTACAAGAAATGTTAAATCTTTTTTCTTTAAGCAAAAAAGAAAAGGACATAACAAGAAATAAGAAAATACATGAAGGAAAAATTCTCACTGCTAAAAGCAAATATATATAGTAAAGGCAGTGGATCAACCACTTAAAAATATAGTAGGAGGTTAAAGGAATTCATAAAATCAAATATAACTATAATAAATAGTTAAAAGATACACAAAAAGATGTAAAATATGACATAAAAAGCACAAAACTAATAAGAACCTGCTGTATAGCACAGAGAACTGTACTCAATACTCTGTAATGGCCTATATGGGAAAAGAATCTAAGAAAAAATAAAAGAGTGGATACATGTATATGTATAACTGATTCACTTTGCTGTACACCTGAAACTAACACATTGTAAATGAGCTATACTCCAATAAAAATTAAAAAATAATAAAGGCAATTATGACCCCCAAAAACAAAAACAAAAAACAAACAAAAATGAGGGGGAGTAAAATATGTAGAGCTTTTAGAATATGTTTGAACTTAAACAATTATCAGCTTAAAACAAATCTATATCTATACCTACATCTACATCTATATCTATAGATCTATAAGTCTATAGAGCTATATCTATATCTATATCTATATGTATAAGTATCGCATGGTAACCACAAACCGAAAACCTACTACAATAGATACACAAAAAAGAGAAAGTATCCCAAACATAACACTAAAGAAAATCATCAAACCACAAGAGAAGAAACTAAAAGACGAAGAAAGAACAGAGCAGAACTACAAAAACAACCAGAGAACAAGTAACAAAATGTCAATATCCCTATCAATAATCACTTTAAATGTAAATAGACTAAATGCCCCCATCAAAAGATATAGGATGGTTGAATGGATTAAAAAACAAGACCGGGCTTCCCTGGTGGCACAGTGGTTGAGAGTCTGCCTGCCGATGCAGGGGACATGGGTTCGTGCCCCGGTCCGGGAAGATCCCACATGCTGCGGAGCGGCTGGGCCCGTGAGCCATGGCCACTGAGCCTGCACGTCTGGAGCCTGTGCTCTGCAATGGGAGAGGCCACAACAGTGAGAGGCCCGCATACTGCAAAAAAAAAAAAAAAAAAAAAACAAGACCCATCTATATGCTGCTATAAGAGACTCACTTCAGTTCTAAAGATACAAACAAACTGAAAGTGAAGAGATGAAAAAGACATTCCATGAAAATGGAAAAAAAAGAAAGCTAGTATCAATACTCATATCAGAAAAAATAGACTTTAAAAAAAGGATATAACAAAAGACAAAGAAGGGCGTTACATAATGATAAAATGGTTAATCCAAGAAGAGAATATAACACTTGAAAATATGCAAGTAACATAGGATCAACTAGATATATAAAGCAAATAGTAACAGATATAAAAGGAGAAATTGACAGTAATACAATAACAGTAGGGAAATTTATTGCCCCACTTACATCAATGGATAGATCATCTAGACAGAAATACAATAAGGAAGCATTGGCTTTAAATGACACATTAGACCTGATGGACTTAATAGATAGCTACAGAACATTTCATCCATAAACAGCCCACATGGAATATCCACCCAGGGTAGATCACATGCTAGGACACAAAACAAGCCTCAGTAAATTTAAGAAGATTAAGATCATATCAAGCATTTTTTCCAACCATAATGGTATAAAACTAGAAATCAATTACAGGAAAAAAACACAAACTCATAGAGACTAAACAATAGGCTACTAAAAAACCAATGGGTCAACAAAGAAATCAAAGAGGAAATCAAGAAATAACTTGAAATGAATAAAAATAGAAACACACTTTCCAAAATTTATGGGATACAGCAAAAGCAGTTCTAAGAGGAAGTTTGTAGTGATACAGGCCTCCTTCAAGAAAAAAGAAAAATCTTAAAAAAAACCCTAACTTTATACATAAACACATTTTAAAAAGAACAAAGCCCAAATTTAGTAGAAGGAAGGAACTAATAAAGATCAGAATAGAAAGAGATAAAATAGAGATTGAAAATTAATAAAAATGATCAATAAAACCCTAAAAATCCTAGAAGAAAATACAGTCAGTATACTCTTTGACATTGAACTTGGCAATATTTTTTTTGTATCTAACTGCTCAGACAATGGAAACAAAAGCAAAAATAAACAAACAGAACTTCATCAAACTAAAAAGCTCTTTCACAGTGAAGGAAAACATCAATAAAACCAAAAAGCAAACTACTAAATGAGAATAAGATATTTGCAAATCATATGTCTGATAAAGGATCCATATCTAAAATATATCAATGTAAAGAATTAATACAACTTAATAATAACAACAACAAAATCTAATTAAAAACAGAGGCAGAGGACCTGAATACACTTTTTTTCCAAAGAATATATGCAGATGACCAACAGGCATATGAAAAGATGGTCAACATCACTAATCATCAGAGAAATGCAAATCAAAACCATAATGGATATCACCACATACCTGTTAAAATGGCTAACATCAAAAAGATATGAAATAACAAGTACTGACAGGATGTGGAGAAAAAGGAACCCTCATGCATTGTTGGTGGGAATGTAAATTGGTATAGTCACTATGGAAAACAGTATGGAGGTTCCTTAAAAATAAAACTATCATGCAATCCTGAAATTCCTGAAGTGCTTAATCAAAAAGGGGTTCAGTGATTGCTACATGCTCTCTAATGATTCAGAAAGAGAAAATAATAAATCAAATGTTGCAAAATGTCAGCAATTGCCAAATCGTACGAGCATAAAGAAATTCTTGACACATTTCTTGTCAATTTTATGTAAGTTTAAAATTGTTTAAATATAAAAATGTTTTTCATAAAGTAAAAAAATCAAAAGAGAGAAAGTGGAAAAGGAAAGAAAACCCAATCCATCTAGCAGCATTTAGATGTGGTTCTTTCTAAATAGAGAAGTTAAATTCAATGTTTCTTTGAGATTACTTGAAGCTTTCTCAGCCTGCTATTAACAGTGAATTTATAAGATGTCAGATTAGCTATCAAGAATAAAATTTCCATTACCCTATAGGAACACACACACACGCACACACACACACACATTGACACTTATCTGATGGACTCACAAGATAAATTAATTTTACTATCTACATTTGGTCTTATTTGTTTACATTAATGAAGTTTTTAAATGATGGATGATGGTTTTGTGATCTGATGGACCGCAATCAAAATTAAAGCTAAATGATAAAATATTATGATTAAATATTGTTACAGAGATTATGTTTACATTTCCTAACTTTGCTTCTTTTACCTTTTATTAGTGCTGTATCTGAATCATTTTATTTTCAAGTCTCAGGTTTTGGTTTTATTCCTACCTCTATGATTTATTGGACAATTTTTGACACAGCTCTAAATTTGAATTTTTCACTGCTACATTTTAATAATTATGTTAAATTTAAATTTGTATTAGGGCCAAGAGAAATGTATAGATGATTAAAATAATTCATTTATTTCTATCCAACCTCAGATGAAAATAAAAATGAATCTTCGTTATCTCCCCATTAGTTATACCAATATCTTTCATGTATTGAGAGGTATTTAAAGCCAGGGCAGTGTACTAACATTATAATATAGGAGACCAGTATGCCCAGTCTGGCTAGGAACATGAAGTTAGCAGGTCTGTTTTTCTGTTGTTTATCTGGTACCACAATAGGGAGTTTTCTATTACCCCAAAACCTCATGATTTAAACCGATGCTGTTTACCCCGGTCTGCCTTGAACTCCATTTCTCTCACTTCTTCCCTGTTTTTTTTGACTTCTGAACTTGTTTCCCACTCTGAAATAAAATTCACATTTTATGGCAAGACAAGAAAAATTTACACATAAAAAAATTTTCCCTGCCCTTTGACCTCCTTTCTCCCTACTCTCATGCATTTGTATCTGCATTTTGCATCTACCAAACCTCCCCCACTGGCAGAAATACCTGCTCAACCATAAAGAGCAACATTCTCCTAGCATCAACAACTCCTTAAAAGATAACACTCCTTCTTGATCTTGTAAAGGAACACAATGATGCTTAGCTCTGGGTTGTGTAAACTGTCAATAATACATAATTTAATGTACAGCCTTCTGTTTCAAAAAACTTATGTAACTGTGCCTTGACTTCTAATGGGTGGAACAGTTCTCAGAGCTTTCTGAGATGCTCTTCCTGGGTTATAGTCCTCAAATCTGGCTCGAATAAAATTTTCCATTTCTTTCTTAGATGGACTGATTAAGTTTTCATCAACTCCACTGAAGGTCTCAAGAGACCCATAATAGGTAATACTTACTATATGCTTAGGATACACCAGCACTACATCCTTTACATCATTTAATCCTCACAAACAGTATCTCATTTAATTCTCACAAAAATATGGTGAAGCAGACAGGTTTCCAGTTCTGTGAAGATGGAGTAGCCCCATTCCTCTCAGGTCTTCCTCCTTACAACTAAAAAGCCTTGAACATAAAACAGTAAACAAGCATGGGATGTCTCTGAAGGATTTGAAGGTGGGCTTCTGACAGACCTAAGGACTTGAGCAATGACGTGGCAGTGAGTTCCCTGGTTTCCTTTACTGTCTGGCAGGGCATTGCCTAAGCCTCCAATCCTGAAACACCAACAGGCATAAACCAAAACAGCTCCAGGAAAGCCTGTTACTCCCAGCCAAATAGCCAAGAAAGGGATAGCTGAATACCAGAAAACCTTTGTAGGTGAAATGCTCTCTACTCCAGCTAGATGCCAATGGAACAAATGGCCCATGGCCTCCCTCCTCACTGTGGTTTATTTGGGACTGAGCAGGAACTTAATAGTTGGTTTTCCAACTCATCCTATCCCCTCCCTCCCCTCCTCCCACCCTCCCAAGCAGTCAGAGTGTGCCTCACATGACTTACACCCCCTCCCAGGTGGTGAACAGGGACTTTATCTTCCCTCCTCTGCCTGGATCACATCATCAGGGAACAGAGCCCAGCCCGACCCAACAGTAAGAAAACTTAACCAGACAGTATAAGACAAAACTATCACCACTGGGCTTCACCACCTCTCCGTGAGGAACCAGAACACTGTGGTGCACAAATAAGCTAGTAAACACTTCACTTTCTCCTCTTCCCTGTGACCAGAGAGACCCAGTAGAGAGCTCTACTTCCAGAACACCCATCATGAGCTAGAGAAAATAAGATGTGCGAGGTGGGGCTAGTTGATATTCCACACCTACCAACCTCTTATGAGTAGTGGGGGGCGGGAGACTGAACTTCTACCCCCTACCATGCAGCAACAAAACAGAATGACTCATCCCTCCCTACCCCCTCTCTGGTGTTGGCAGGGCCCAGGAGGAAGCTGATCTTCCCCACTTGGAGCCAATGAGTGATGAAAGTCCACGACCCACTGTCTCAGGGATGGTGGCAGTGCCCTGGGAGATGGCTGATTTCCAGCCCATTCCTCTGCAATGAGGCAGTGACAGCCACTTCCCCACTTTGCCAGGATGCTGGAGGCACATGTCTGAATGTACAAACCAAGCTGGCCCTTGCATCTGCACCTACCTTGTGGGAGTGCCAACTAAAACAACTAGAATAAAAATAGGATCCAGAGTTTCATAATATAATGTCCAAAATATCCAGGATATATGAAAAATCCCTCCTCATTCCAAGGGTCAGGAGAAAAACATCATGAAGAACGTTGACAGCTGCCAACACAGAGATTAATCAGATCTTGGAATTCAGTGATAAGGGTTTCAAAGACTCCATCATGATCAACTTTCACCAGACCGTTACAGAGAAAACAAAGAAAAATTATGAAATCTTAGCAAAGAAATACTAGGTGTACAAGAAAACCAAATGGAAATTACAGAACTGAAAAATATAATAACTGAGATAAACAGAAACAAACAAAAAACCTTGCTGGATGTTCTCAGTCATAGAGTGGTGATGACAAGATAGACTCAGTACACTGAAAACATGAATAGAACTTTAAAAATCTGAAAAACAGTGAGAAAATAGACTGGAAAATAAATGGACAAGATCCTTTGGGACAATTTTTTTAAAAAAAACTAGTATTCATATCACTGGAGGCCCAGAGCTATGTGATCTTATTCCTAGTAGACCTACCCTTAAAGAATGACTGGAGGTTAGAGTTGAAACAAAACAGAGAATGACGGGAGGAGGCTTGGAACTTCAGAAAGGAAAGTATATAGAAATGGGTAAAAATAGGGGTAAATAAAACAGACTATCTTACTTCTTGTGAGTTTCTTAAATCCCATTTGATAGTTAAAGGAAAAATCATAAACCCATCTAATGTGAAGGTCAACGTATGTAAAACAAATACTTAAGACAATTACATTTTAAAAGTGTGGAGATTAGAGACACATAAATGAAAATAAGGTTTCTATATTTGAAATTTCAAAATGTCAGTGCTAATAGGGAGTTATCTGTCACACACACACATATACATACACATGTGTGTTACATATAGACAAATATATTGTAATACCTGTAGCAACTAGGAAGAAAACTATAAAGGAAGATATAAATAAAAGCTATAAATAAATCAGTGTAGAATTCTAAGGGAAAAAATGTCCATGTAACCCACAGGAAGGTAAGACAAGAGGGACAAAAGGAAAAACAGAGGCAAGGCAAGTTATAAAAGGCCAAATTAAGCCCTAATATATCAATAATTACCTGAAAAATACACATACACATACATACCCCAATCAAAGACACAGATTGGCAGTGACTGGAAAAATGATCCACTGATAGTGGTCTACAAAAAACTCACTTCAAATAAAGGATGTAGGTAGGTTGAAAGTAAAAGAATGTAAAATGATATACCATGCAAATTTTTTTAAAAAGCAGTAGTGCTGTATATTAACTTTGAATAAAGCAGATTTCAGAGAAAGGAAAATTACTACAAAGAGAGACATTACATAATGATAAAAGTATCAGTCCACCAAGAAGACATAGAAATCTTAAATGCGTCCACACCAAAACTATACAAGAGCCTCAAAATACATTAATTAAAAATTAAAGGAGCTGAAAGAAAAATTAGACAAATCCACAATTATGGTTGGGAACTTCAACGTCCTCATCTCAGCAGGTGATAAACTACTAGATGGAAAATTAGCAAAGGTGTAGAAAAACTGAACAATATAATAAATACAATTATATATTTATATATCTATATCTATATATCTGTATCTATCCATATTTATCTATCTACCTATTTATCTATTTGTCTATATAAATAAAATATTCCACCCAACAAGAACAAGTTACACATTTTCTTCAAGGGCCCATGGAACATTCACTAAGATAGACCGTATCATGGGCCATCAAATAAACCTCAAAAATTTAAATTAATTGAAATCGTACAGAGTATATTCTTTGGTCAGAATGGAACCAAACTAGAAATAAGACACAGACAACTAGAAAATCTCAAAATGTGAAAATTAAGCAACACACTTCTAAATAATCTATATATCAAAGAGGAAGTCTAAAAGCAAATTTAAAAATACATAGTACTGAATGTAAAATGAAATGATGATATCAAAATATATTGAATTAGCTAGAAAGTACTGGAAGAATTTTTTATAGCACTAAATTATCACATTAGAAGAGAAAAAGGTCTCAAATCTATAAGTTCCTACCTTAAGAGATAAATAATAGAGAAATACTTTGGTTTGTCCTCATTCAATCAATTGAAGGTCCAAATAGAACAAAAATAGGACTCTCTCCCAAGGAAGAGAGAAGTCTTCCTGCCTGACTGCCTTCAAACTGGTACGTTTGCTTTTTTCCTGCCTTTAGACTCAAAGTGAAACATGTGCTCTTTTTGGGTCTGGAACCTGCACCTTCAGGCTGGAATTATAACATCAGCTTTTTTGGGCCTCCACCTTGCTGATCCACCCTGCAAGATCTTGGGATTTACTGTCTTCCATAATCGTGAGTCAATTCCTTAGAATAAATCTTTTTATACACATATATATTTATTTATATATAAATACCCATACGTCCTACTGGATCTCTTTCTCTGAGGGACCCTGTCTAACACAGTAGCTATAATATTCTCTTTAAACCTGGAAGATCCATTTCCCCACCCCACCTCCTCCGGGGTTTATTCCTGTCTGCTAAGACACGCCTGGGTGGTTGAATGCTGTAACTTTCCCATTAAAATTGGCCGCCAGAGAAATGACAGGCTGCCTCTTGGAGGCTCTGGGTACCAGAGGCCCACCCTTCTCTTGGCCTTGACTTCATTTGGGCAGGAGAGCAGAACTGCCTCCACTGTAAGAAAACAGAGTTGTAATTTCCTGGAGTGTCTAACTTCTTGGCTGGGATGAACATGACCGGAAGCAGATGATCCCAAGCTAACTTCTCTCCAGTCAAAGCCTGGTTTAAATGAGCTCCCCGAGAGGGGGGATACAGTGAGCTTGTTTATGCTGTATCACCAATACTTAGAGTACAATCTAGCATGTATTTGGGAATCATCTAATATAGATAGATAGGTAGATAGATAGATAGATAGATAGAAGGAGTTAATCTTTATTTTGAATAAATGAACAACTCTTTTCACTTCGTAGAAGCAAATTTATGTTTGAAATGAGCTTGTAAATCTGACTGAATCTTATCTAATTGTCTGGAAGTGGGTGGGTCAAAAAAAGTCTGTGGGTAGCAGATAGGTACTTTCTGTCATTATGTGTATTGTTGATAGAGGGTTCTAAAAGCACCAGCAATTGTAATCACACCCGAAGCCTTTCTTCTTTTGTCACTGATATACGTTTGCTATAAAAATGGGATAATTTTTAGCCTTGCCACTTGTTAAAGGTCATTCTCTCTTAAAGGTTTGTTCAAGGTAAGTTTTCCAAAAATGAGTTGCCAATATTCCCTGAAGTCCTTAGAGGAACAAGCTAGAGGGAGGGTGGACACCCATGATGGTACTACGCTATGAAACCCAGCACCCTGGAGGGACATACACGTAACATTTGAACCGCACAGTTAACCTTAACATATTTCACATGTAGATGGAGACTCATATCTCCATTTTCAAATGAGGGTCTCAATAACCATGGGAAACGCCTTACATCATCCTCATAACGTTCTTCAACTAGGAGATACACTGACTTGTCAACAGAGAGATATGAATGCTCTCTTTACTTTTGAGTTCTAAAAGCAGAGTAGTAGGATTCTTTGATCGGACTAAAGGAACCTGTCTCTTTAATTACATTTAACAAATCAACAACATCATTTAGGAATCTCCTGAGGCAGACAAATAGTCAAGCAGATGATTTTTTTTTTCCCTTAGCAATCAAAATCGCCATCATTCAAGGATTCCTTGCAGCAGAATGAGTGAATATCGATATTACTGTTGCTACAATGTCATTGTATTATGAATGATCACTTCCTGTGTACTGGGGCTGGACTAAACATGAAAGTCTATGAGTTGTTCTGACTGGAACCAAAAATGAGAGTGGGATGGGGAGAGAGACTGTCATTTACTTAGAAAATGTAACTGTCCAGGGCTGAGTCCCTGAATATTGGGGCAATAGATTTGGATGCAGAAGATAAGAGTTGTTATAATAGTAACTGTGGGAGTTTCAGTAACAACAGTAACTGGATGGGAGTAAATGTGAGAAAACACTGTGCCTTCATTTATTCTTCCATCAAATATTGATAACTGCTATAATAATCTTCTACTTGGCTTCTGTACTTTAACTTCCACTGTCCCAGGGTTTAAACTTAATACAATGTCTACACTCCATGATATAGTGACTTCCTTAAAAATAATCAGCAAATTATTTCATATAATAACTGGAAATAATATAACAGGTACATATCAGACAGATGTAATACATGTTTGCATTTAATAATATGGTTCAGATTTTTCTTTTAAAGAAACACACCATTGAAGTCTTCTTTCTAACTCCTGCAATTGCCATTTTTGTCCCATCCTCTCCATAAACATGCTTCTGAAATTGGTATTATCATTTCTATGAGTCTTTAATAATTTTACTCCAAATACAAATTTTCACAATAAACATAGTATTGTTTGGTGTATTTTGAAATTTGTAGTAGTGGTAACTTTCTCTACATGTTCCTTTACATCTTCTTTTCTTTAATGTTTCTAAGTTTTCATAGGTTTTTGTATTTTCATATTTCTAAAATACTAGTCCTACCATATAAATCCCTGGATATAATTATTCAGTTGTCTCTCTTCTCACCAAATGAAATCATCTCACCAACATGGCACAAAGGTAAGGACCAGAATTACATAACTTATATCTACATCTATGGCACTGGGACATATAAAGTGTTGAAAAATATTTTGTAAATGGATAAATGGTCTTCTGTAGCCAACTTATATGGTTGAGTCAAAGAGTAAAATGGAGCAATGAAGGTGGAATTACCTCAAAAGGCACAGAGTTCAATACAAACACAAGGTCATGCTCATACTGTCGGTGGACAAAAATGATAATAATACTGCCGAAATAGGGTATCTTTACTGCACTTGTGGGAATCACTCCCAGGTTCATCATCCTCTGAAACCATGCTCTCTATGATGCTACAAAGGCACCCCCAGGATAAGTAACATGTTCACAATGGTGTTTCATAACTACACTATGATATCATTCATTGACTCTGACTGTGAGGGTAATCCCAGGTAATCTTGGTACTATGTTCTTGTACTTTTTAAATAACTTTTATTTTATATTAGAGTATAGTCGATTAACAATGGTGTCTTAGTTTCAGGTGTATAGCAAAGTGATTCAGTTATACATATACATGTGTCTATTCTTTTTTCAAATTATTTTCCCATTTAGGTTATTACAGAATATTGAACAGAGTTCCCTGTGCTATACAGTAGGTGTTTGTTGGTTACCTATTTTATATATAGTGGTGTGTATATGTTAATCCCAAACTCCCAATCTATCCCTCCCTGCCACCCTTCCCCCCTGGCAACCATAAATTCATTCTCTAAGTCTGTGAGTCTGTTTCTGTTTTTGTAAATAAATTCATTTGTATCATTTATTAGAGATTCCACATATAAGTGATATCATATGATATTGGTCTTTCTCTGATTTACTTCCAAGTTGCTTCAAATGACATTATTTCATGTTTTTGTGGCTGAGTAATGTTCCACTGTATATATGTACCACTTCTTCTTTATCCATTAATCCATCAATGGACATTTAGGTTGCTTCCATGTTTTGGCTCTTGTAAACAGTGCTGCAATGAATACTGGGGTGCATGTATTCTTTTGAAGCAAGTTTTTCTTCAGATATATGCCCAGGAGTGGGATTGTTAGATCATATGGTAGCTGTATTTTTATTTTTATTTTTTTAAGGAACCTCCATACTGTTCTCCATAGTGGCTCTACTAATTTACATTCCCACCAACAGTGTGGGAGAGTTCCCTTTTCTCCACACCTTCTCTAACATTTATTTTTGTGGATTTTTTGATGATGGCCATTCTGACTTGTGTGAGGTGATATCTCATTGTAGTTTTGATTTGCATTTCTCTAATAGAGATATTGAACATCTTACCATGTGTCTCTTGGCCACCTCTATGTCTTCTTTGGATAAATGTCTCTTTAGGTCTTCTGCCCATTTTTTGATTAGGTTGTTTGCTTTTATGCTATTAAACTGCATGAGCTATTTGTAAATTTTGGACACTAATCCTTTGTTGATTGCATCATTTGCAAATATTTTCTCCCATTCTGTGGGTTATCTTTTAGTTTTGTTTATGGTTTCCTTTGCTGTGCAAAAGCTTTTGAGTTTAAATAGGTTCCATTTGTTTATTTTTGTTTTTATTTCCATTACTCCATGAGACAGATTTAAAAAGATATTGCTGCAATTTATGTCGGAGAGTGTTCTGCCTATGTTTTCCTCTAAGAGTTTTAGTGTCTGGTCTTACATTTATGTCTTTAACCCATTTTGAGTTTATTTTTGTGTGTGGTATTAAGGAATGTTCTAATTTTATTCTTTTACATGTAGCTGTCCAATTTTCCCAGCACCACTTATTGAAGAGGCTGTCTTTTCTCCATCATATATTCTTGCCTCCTTTGTCATAGATTAGGTGACCATAGGTGCATGGGTTTGTCTCTGGGCTTTCAATCCTCTTCCATCAATCTATATTTCTGTTTTTGTGCCAGTACCATCCTGTTTTGATGATTGTAGCTTTGTAGTATAGTCCAAAGTCAGAGAGCCTGATTCCTCCAGCTCTGTGTTTCTTTCTCAGGATTGCTTTGGCTATTCAGGGTCCTTTGTGTTTCCATACAAATTTTAAGATTTTTTTGTTCTAGTTCTTTGAAAAATGCCATTTGTAATTTGATGCAAATTGAATTGAATCTGTAGATTGCCTTGGGTAGTATAGTCTTACTATTCTAGTACTTTAGATTTTACTTTTTTAAAAAATTTATTGAAGTATAGTTGATTTACAATATAATGTTAATTTCTGCTGTATAGCAAAGTGATTCAGATATATATATATATATATCTTTTCCATTAGGGTTTATCACAACATACTGAATAGAGTTCCCTGTGCTATACAATAGGACCTTGTTGTTTATCAATCTTATATATGATAGTTTGCATAAATTTTAAAAAGTGCTAGACATCTTGTAATTCTGTTTGGATGCAAATATATGGAATGATGATCAATTATTACCTCTCACTTTGGATTGTTTATAAATGTTGTGGTATTCCCATATTATTCTCAATAATTACTGAAAAAAAGTGAAAGGAAAACTTTTAAACTCACAAGGGACAAAACTACGTCTTCTTATGGACTTTTGAGAGCAATATCTAAAGCCCATATTTGCCCTATCTAATTTGATAACTGGACCACAATTTGAGTGCTTGCAGTTTTGCACTTTGTCTTCTTGACAGCATCCTCTCTCTCCCCCTCTGGCAGACATACCTCATTTTCCCAGTGCTTACTTTTTATTCCACATAAGTTTTAATTTCATTATTTAATGATTATGTCTTTGATATTGTGTTTCCTGCTCAATTGCAGCCTTCTGCAATGATTGTGCCTTCCTTCAGGTCACTCCTTTTTCTCTCATTTGCACCCTCCTTAAGCTTGCTCTATGGTATATTCAATAAGAAAGTGTTATGCCAGTGGTTAAGCTCTTGTCTCTCAGCTTCAAACCTGCTCATTTTTGTTCTGCTGTATGGTGCTGAGACTCAAAACCACATTTTTTCTTTGTCACCTACTCCCTGTTTGGCTCTGACAGTAGAGAATGTAGACACCATGTTTCTTTCCATCTGTTTGTGTTGTCTTCAAAGTCCTTCATCAGGATCTCATAGTTTTCCAAGTATAGGTCTTCTACCTCCATAGTTAGATTTATTCCTAGATTTTTTTTGATGCAATTGTAAATGGAATTTTTTTTCAATTTATATTTCCGATAGTTCCTCATTAGTGTATAGAAATGCAATAGATTTCTGTATATTAATTTTGTATCACACAACTTTACCAAATTCACTGATGAGTTCTAGTAGATTTTGGTGTCATCTTTAGGATTTTCTATGTCTAGTGCCATGCCATCTTCAAACAGTGACAGTTTTACTTCTTCCTTTCCAATTTGAACTCCTTTTATTTTGTTTTCTTCTCTGATTGCTGTGGCTAGGACTTCCAATACTATGCTGGATAACAGTTGTGAGAGTGGGTGGACATTCTTGTGTTGTTCCTGATCTTAGAGGAAATACTTTCAAATTTTCACACTTAAGTAGAGTGTTAGCTGTTGGTTTGTCAAATACAGCCTTTATTATGTTGAGGAATGTTCTGTCTATACCCACTTTGTGGAGTTTTTATCATAAATGGATGTTGAAATTTTTTAATAGCTTTTGCTGCATCTGTTGAGATGATCATATGGTTTTTATTTTTTAATTCATTAATATGCCATATTGATTGATTTGCAGATATTGAAAAACACTTGCATCCCTGGGATAAATCCCACTTGATTGTGGTGTATGATCTTTTTAATGTATTGTTAGATTCGGTTTCCTAATTTTGTTGAGAATTTTTGGATCTTTGTTCATCAGTGATATTGGCCTGTAATTTGCTTTTTTCTTGGTGTGATATCCTTTCCTGATTTGGGTATCAGGATGATGCTGGCCTCCTAGAATGAGTTCAGAAGTGTTCCTTTCTCTGCAATTTTTTAGAATAGTTTGAGAAGGATAGGTGTTAGCTCTTCTCTAAATGTTTTGTAGAATTCACCTGTGAAGCCATCTGGTCCTGGTCTTTTGTTTGCTGGGACTTTTTAAATTACTGGTTCAATTTCATTAATGGTAATTGGTCGTTCATATTTTCTATTTCTTCCTGATTCAGTCTTGGAAGATTGTGCCTTTCTAGAAATTTGTCCATTTCTTCTAGGTTATCCATTTTCTTGGCATATAGTTGTTTGTAGTACTCTCTTATGATTTTCTATATTTCTGTGGTGTTGGTTGTAATTTCTCCTTTTTCATTCCTGATTTTATCGATTTGGGCCCACTCCCTTTTTTTCTTAAGTCTGGTTAAATATTTATCAATTTTGTTCATGTTTTCAAAGAACCACCTTTTAGTTTCTTTGGTCTTTTCTATTTCTCTTTTTTAGCCTCTATTTTATTTAATTTTGCTCCAATTTTTACGATTTCTTTCCTTCTACTAACTTTGAATTTCATTGGTTCTTCTTTCTCTAGTTATTTTAGGTGTAAGATTAGGTTGTTTATTTGAGATTTTTCTTATTTCCTGTGGTAATCATGTATCAGTGTAAACTTCCCTCTTAGAAATGCTTTGGGTGTGTCCCATAGATTTTGGATCATTGTCTGTTTGTTTTAATTTGTCTCTAGGTATTTGTTTTTATTTCCTCTTTGATTTCTTCAGTGATCCATTGGTTATTTAGTAGCATACTGTTCAGCCTCTACATGTTTGTGGTTTTCATAGTTTTTATTTTCTTGTATTTGATTTCTAGTCTCATAGCATTGTGGGGTGGGTGTTTCTGGGGCCAAGCATCCTGGATCTTGTGTCTGCCTGCTGGTGGGTGTGGCCAATTTCTGACATGGCAGGCTACAGGGTCTGGTGTGTCCCAAAGCTGGTGTTGGACTGCTGGTGTGTAGGACTAAATCCTGGGGTGGCTGGCTGAGGGGTCCAAGGTCTCTCCTAGCTGATATAAACCTGCTGATTAGCAGGACTGGGCCTGGGAGTCCTGGGGTTACTGTCAGCCCACAGGTGGGTGCAGCCAGGTCCTGGTGTCACTGGTTGCAGGACCCAGGGCGTCCCAAAGCTGATGTTGGCCTGCTGTTGGGTGGACCCAGGACCCTGGGGTCCTGTAGCTGATGCAGGACTGCTAGTGGGAGGGCTGAGTCCTGACATGGTGGTCCTGGGGCTGGTGTCTGCCTAGTGGTGAGTGGGGCCAGAGCTCAGGAGATCCGAGGGCTGGTACCCATCCACTGGTGGGTAGGTCAGGTCCAAAGGGCTAGTGCTGGCTCACTGGTAGATGGAGCCATGTCCTGGGGGCCCCAGAGTTAGTGTGTCAGCCTGCTGGTTGGTGGGGCTCAGGCCCATGTTGTCCTGGGCCTGGTGCCTGTCCAGTGGTGGGTGAGGCTGGTGTGAGGTCTAGTGTCCCCCCAATGGTGTGTGGGGCAAGGGCTCTCTGGTGGACAGATCCATCACCATTTCTATTTAACATTCTACTGAGGTCTCAACCAAAGAAATTAGGCAATAAAAAGGACTAAAAGACATACATATTGGAACAGATGAATACCATCTCTATTTGCAGATGACAGAATCTTGAATGCAGAATATCCTAAAACATCACTAAAATATTATTAGAATTAATAAATGAGTTCAACAAAGTTGCAGGAGATAAGAGCAATATACAAAAATCAATTGTATTTATAACAACTTACAATGAGCAATCTGAAAGGGAAATTAAGAAAACAATTCCATTTATAATAATATTAAAGAAAATAAAATAATTAGGAGTAAATTTTACAAAAGAAATGCAAAACCTATACTCTGATAACTATAAAACTTTTTTTAAAGATATATTTAAAATATCTAAATAAGTGAAAATTGATTCCATGCTAATGGGTTAGGAGATTTAACGTTTTTAAGATGGCAGTACTTCCTGATGGACTTCTTTGTAGAAACTTACAAGCTGATTCCAACATTCTTATAGAATTGCAAGAGACCTAGAATAGCCAAAACAATACTTTTTTTTAAAAAAGAGCAAATTCCGATGACTCACACTTCCCAATTTTAAAACTTACTATAAAGCTACAGTAATCAAAAAAGTATGGGGGCTTCCCTGGTGGTGTAGTTATTAAGAATCCACCTGCCAATGCAGGGGACACAGGTTCAATACCTGGTCTGAGAAGATCCCACATGCTGTGGAGCAACTAAGCCTGTGCACCACAACTACTGAGCCTGTGCTCTAGAGCCCGTGAGACAACTACTGAGGCCCATGCACCTAGAGCCCGTACTCCACAACAAGAGAAACCACCGCAGTGAGATGCCCCCGCTCACCACAACTAGAGAAAGCCCATGTGTAGCAACAAAGACCCAACACAGCCAAAAATAAATAAAATTAAAAAATTAAAAAAAGTATGATACTAGCATAAAGATAGGCATAGAGAAATGGAATAGAATTGAGAGCCCAATTCCAACTCTTACAATAACCTTTTCATTAAATGGTGCTGAGACAACTGGAGAGCCACATGTAAAAGAATGAATTTGGGTCCTTACTTCACACCACAGAAAAAATTAACTCAAATGAATCAAAGGTGAAAATGTAAGAGCTAAAATTGAAAAACTCATACAAGGAATCATATAGATTAATCATCACAACTTGCATTAGGTAACGGATATTTAGATATGACACCCAAAGCAGGAGCAACAAAAGGAAAGATAAATAAATTGAACTTCATTTGATATTAAAGTTTTATGTTTCATAAGACACTATCAATAAGGAGAAAAAAAATACACCCTACAGAATGGAAGAAAATATTATAAATTATATATCTGATAAGTTACTTGCCTCTAGAATATGTAAAGAACACATACAACCCAATAATAAAAAGACAATCCAAATTAAAAACAAAAACATGCAAAAGAGCTGAATAGATACTTCTCCAGAGAAGATACACAAACTGCCATGGAGCACATGAAAAGGTTTTTGGTATTATTAAATCACCATGGAAATGCAAATTGGAACCACAAGGGGACACTACTTCACACTCACTAGAATGTAAGAATCAAAAAGTCAGATAATAACAAGTATTGACAAAGTTTTGATTATGGAAAATAATCAAAACCCTTATTCACTGATGGTGGAATAAAAAATGTTGCAGCTATTTTTGCAAGTAACTAACCCTTCCTCAAAAAATTTAATATATTTACCAATGACCTAGAAATTCCACTCCTAGAGAACTCTGCTCCCAGGAGAAATGAAATATGTCCACACAAAAAGTTTTACACAAATGTTTATAGCAGCTATATCAATAATACCCCAAAGTTGAAAACAACCCAAATGCCCGTTAACTAATGAATGGATATTTTTTTACAAAGGTGGCGTATCCATATGAGGGAATATTATTCAGCATTAAAGGAATGAAGTACTGATACAGGCTATATATCAGTGAACACTGAAAATAATATGCTAAGTGAAAGAAGCCAGTCACAAAAGACCACATAACATATTATTCCATTTATATGAAATGTCTATAATAGGCAAATCTATAGATAAAATATATTAGTGATTATTTAGGGCTAGGGTGGGATGAGATAAGGGAGAGTGATAGCTAAAGGATATGGGCTTTCTTTTTTTAATTTTTATTTTATATTGGAGTATAGTTGATTTACAATGTTGTGTTAGTTTCAGGTGTACAGCAAAGTGATTTAGTTATATATATATATACACATACATACATATATCTATTCTTTTTCAGATTCTTTTCCCATATAGGCTATTACAGAGTATTGAATATCTATTTTATATATACTAGTGTGTATATGTTAATCCCAAATTCCTAATTTATTCCCCCACCCCACAGATATGGGCTTTCTTTCTGAGGTGAGGAAAATGTTCTAAAATTTACTGTAGTGATAGTTGAACACCTCTGGATATACTGAAAAGCAATGAATTTTACAATTTAAATGGGAAAATTATATGGTGTGTAAATTACATCTTGATAAGGCTGTTAATATATTACCTCTGATGAGAACTTAGGCAGACACATAAGCAAATGGAGTTAAATAGTTGCACATATGGTTATCTGATGTAGGTAGTGTAGTCTTTGAACTCAGATGATTTTGCAGTTCAGAAGACTTAAAGGGAGATAGGGTTCAGGATATCTAGGAGGTGTCATTTTGATCCACTTAAGGGATATTTGGTCTTCTTGGTGATTGTTGAGGGCAGAGGTTGGGGAGAGGAGTTCCTGCTTTTTAACCTGTGGCACTTAAAACAGATGATAGCATGGACTTCTTGAGTTCTGTTGTGTGAAATGAAGAACCCATGGTCCGTGGGCATCAGAGGTCAGGAGGCCTTTGCAGAGGACTGGCCAGAGGTTCTAAGCACTGCCACAGGGCATGCTTACCACTGCACTTCACCTTTTCCTTTTACCCAGAAAACCACCTCTGCATTTCTATGTAGTTACTTCCCTGTCAAATTTTCGTAGCCTACAATATTTGTGAGGTCTTGTGAGTTGAGTTTATTTCTCCCTGAGAGTTAGTTAGATAAACAAAAATGTCCACTTTGTTTTTCTTTCCTATTTGTGTCTCCACTCTGCTGGACATTTCCATTAACTTTGACTTATAAGACATCAACTGCTTCGCTCCAGGCTTAAATTTTCCTCCAATTTAATATTTGGGCAGTGGTTCCATTCTGCAAAACCTAACTGATACATAAAATGCACTCTGAGATGTTGTAACCAATCTCTGAGATATAAAGCAGCCTATGAGTATGAGCCCATAGTCCCGAAGGATAGAGACTCTGCATTAGTGATTACCACTGCACTGCTCAAGAGAGATGAGTAGACTGGTTCAAGGCAGACTCCTGGTGAATGTGTGATGGACAGAACAGAGATTGTATCAAATGCTTGACAAGAAGATTGAGACAGTTGTTTTGGGCTTTTGGTGGGGCAAGTTTTGACAGGATACTCGAGTCACATCACACCTGTATCATTACATCAAAAGGTAAACTTGACCGTGGCACCCCGGATGTAATTACAAAACAAATCCCAGGATTAACTACTTGCTCTGTTTACTTTTTCTGAAGCATTGGACTGACATATAACAGGAGGAAACCATATATAAGGCATTTTACTTTGTGTTGTTTCTGAACATTAATTTCTGTTCTTATAGTGGAGTCTTGGGTTGCATAGCTATAGGCATTCTCAAAATCAATCCATCAATGAATAAAAGTGCTGACATTTTTTTAACCAAAATTGCTTTTATAATTAAAGAGCATGCATTTTGTTCAAATGTTTCTAAACTAAGAAAATAGCTTGCAGGGTAAACTGGGACATGCATTTTTTAAAAACTAGATCTTTATTGGAGTATAATTGCTTCACAATACTGTGTTAATTTCTGTTGCACAACAAAGCAAATCAGTCATATGCATACACATGTCCCCATATCCCCTCCCTCTTGAGCCTCCCTCTCATCCTCCCTATCCCACCCCTCTAGGTCATTGCAAAGCACCAAGCTGATATCCCTGTGCTATGCTGCTGCTTCCCACTAATTTTTTACATTTGGTAGTGTATATATGTCAATGCTACTCTCACGTTGCCCCAGCTTCCCCCGCCCTGCTGTGTCCTCAAGTCCATTCTCTATGTCTACATTTTTATTCCTGCCATACAACTAGGTTCATCAGTACCATTTATTTATTTATTTTTAGATTTCATATATGTGCGTTAGCATATGATATTTGTTTTTCTCTTTCTGACTTATTTCACTCTGAATGACACACTCTAGGTCCATCCACCTCACTACAAATAACTCAATTTCGTTTCTTTTTATGGCTGAGTAGCATTCCATTGTATACATGTGCCACATCTTCTTTATCCATTCATCTGTTGTTGGACAGTTAGTTTGGTTCCATGTCCTGGGTATTGTAAATAGTGCTGCAATGAACATTGTGGTACATTGTGGACTCTTTTTGAATTACAGTTTTCTCAGGGTATTTGCCCAGTAGTGGGATTGCTGGGTCATATGATAGTTCTACTTTTAGTTTTTTAAGGAACCTCCATACTTTTTTCCATAGTGCTTGTATCAATTTACATTCCCACCAACAGTGCAGGAGGGTTCCCTTTTCTCCACACCATTTCCATCATTTACTCTTTCTAGATTTTTTGATAATGGCCATTCTGACTGGTGTGAGGTGATACCTCTTTGTAGTTTTGATTTGCACTTCTCTAATGATTAATGATGTTGAACATCTTTTCATGTGCCTCTTGGACATCTGTATGTCCTCCTTGGCGAAATGGCTATTTAGGCCTTCCACCAATTTTTTAACTGGATTGTTTGTTTTTTTGATACTGAGCTTCATGAGCTGTTTGTATATTTTGGAGATTAATCCTTTGTCTATTGTTTCATTTGTAAATATTTTCTCCCATTCTGAGGGTTGTCTATTTGTCTTGTTTATAGTTTCCTCTGCTGTGCAAAAACTCTTTAAGTTTAATTAAGTCCCATTTATTTATTTTTGTTTTCATTTCTGTTACTCTAGGAGTTGGTTAAAAAAAGATCTTGCTGTGATTTATGTCAAAGAGTATTTTTCCTATGTTTTCCTCTAAGAGTTTTATAGTGTCTGGCCTTACATTTAAGTATTTAATCCATCTGGAGTTTATTTTTGTGTATGGTGTTAAGTAGTGTTCTAATTTCATTCTTTTACATGTAGCTGTCCAGTTTTCACAGCATCACTTACAGAAGAGGCTGTCTTTTCTCCATTGTATGTTCTTGCCTCCTTTGTCATAAATTAGGTACCCATATGGATGTGGTTTTATCTCTGGCCATTCTATCCTGTACCATTGATCTATATTTCTGTTCTTTTGCCAATACCATACTGTCGTGATTACTGTAGCTTTGTGGTATAGTTTGAAGTTGGGGAGCCTGATTCCTCCAACTCCATTTTTCTTTCTCAAGATTGCTTTGGCTATTCAGTGTCTTTTGTGTTTGCGTACGAATTGTAAAATTTTTTGCTCTAATTCTGTGAAGAATGCCATTGGTAGCTTGATAGGGATTGCATTGAATCTGTAGATTGCTTTGGGTAGTATAGTCATTTTCACAATATTGACTCTTCCAATCCAAGAACATGGTATATTTCTCCATCTGTTTATGTCATCTTTGATTTCTTTCATCAGTGTTTTATAGCATTCTGAGTGCTTGTCTTTCGTCTTTTAGGCAAGTTTATTCCTAGGTATTTTATTATTTTTGTTGCAATGGTAAATGGGAGTGTTTCCTTAATTTCTCTTTCTGATTGTCTGTTGTTGTTGTATAGGAATGCAAGAATATTTCTGTGCATTAAATTTAAATCCTGACACCTTACCAAATTCATTGGTTAGTTCTAGTAGTTTTCTGGTGGCATCCTGAGGATTTTCTATGTATCATGTCATTGGCAGACAGTGACAGCTTTACTACTTCTTTTCTAATATCTATTCCATTTATTTCTTTTTCTCTCTGATTGCTGTAGCTAGGACTTCCATAACTATGTTGAATAAGAGTGGTGAGAGTGTACATCCTTGTCTTGTTCCTGATATTAGTGAAAATGGTTTCAGTTTTTACC
Source organism: Mesoplodon densirostris (assembly GCF_025265405.1). Lineage (NCBI taxonomy): Eukaryota > Metazoa > Chordata > Mammalia > Artiodactyla > Ziphiidae > Mesoplodon > Mesoplodon densirostris. The sequence continues at coordinate 107,272,983 of NC_082668.1, read as the reverse complement.
ATTGACTATGATGCTTGCTGTGGGTTTGTCATATATGACCTTTATTATGTTGAGGTATGTTCCCTCTATGCCCATTTTCTGGAGAGTTTTTATCATAAATGGTTTGATTTTGGCAAAAACTTTTTCTTCTATTGAGAGGATCTATGGTTTTTATTACTTAATTTGTTAATGTGGTGTATCACATTGATTGATTTGCATATATTGAAGAATCCTGGCATTCCTGGGATAAACCCCACTTGATCATGGTGTATGATCCTTTTAGTGTGCTGTTGGGTTCTGTTTGCTAGTATTTTGTTCAGGATTTTTGCATCTATGTTATTCAGTGATATTGGTCTATAATTTTTTTGTGTGATATCTTTTTCTGGTTTTGGTATCAAGGTGATGGTGGCTTTGTAGAATGAATTTGGGAGTGTCCTCCCTCTGCTATATTTTGGAAGAGTTTGAGAAGGATTGGTGTTAGCCCTTCTCTAAATGTTTGATAGAATTTGCCTGTGAAGCCATCTGATCCTGGACTTCTGCTTGTTTGAAGATTTTTAATTACGGTTTCAATTTCAGTACTTGTGATAAGTCTGTTTATATTTTCGAATTCTTTCTGGTTCAGTCTTGGAGCATTGTACCTTTCCAAGAATTTGTGCCTTTCTTCGTGGTTGTCCATTTTATTGGCATATAGTTGTTTTCAGTAGTCTCTTATAATCCTTTGTATTTCTGCAGTGTCAGTTGTGATTTTTCCTTTTTGTTTCTAATTTTATTGATTTGTGTCCTCTCCCTTTTTTTCTTGATGAGTCTGGCTAAGGCTTTATCAATTTTGTTTATCTTCTCAAAGAACCAGATTTTAGTTTTATTGATCTTTGCTATTGTTTTCTTTGTTTCTAGTTCATTTATTTCTGCTCTGATCTTTATGATTTCTTTCCTTCTACTGACTTCGGGTTTTCTTTGTTCTTCTTTCTCTAGTTGTTTTAAGTGCAGGGTTAGATTCTTTATTTCAGCTTTTTCTTGTTCCTTGAGGTGTGATTGTATTGCTGTAAACTTCCCTGTTAGAACTGCTTTTGCTTCACCCCATAGCTTTTGGGTCATCCTGTTTTCATTGTCATTTGTTTCTATGTATTTTTTAATTTTTTCTTTTATTTCTTCAGTGATCTCTTGGTTATTTAATAGTGCAATGTTTAGCTTCCATGTATTTGTGTTTTTCTACAGTTTTTTTTTCCTGTAATTGATTTCCAATCTCATAACATTGTTGTCAGAAAAGATGCTTGATATGATTTCAGTTTGCTTAAATTTTCCAAGGTTTGATTTGTGACCCAAGATGTGATCTATCCTGGAGAAAGTTCCATGTGCACTTGAGAAGAAAGTGTATTCTGCCACTTCTGGGTGGAATGTTCTATAAATATCAATTAGATGTATCTGTTCTATTGTGTCATTTAAAGCTTGTGATTCCCTATTTATTTTCTGTTTGGATGATCTGTCCAATGGTGTAAGTGGGCTGTTAAAGTCCCCTACTATTATTGTGTTACTGTTGATTTCTCCTTTCATGGTTGTTAGTATATGCCTTATGTATTGTGATGCTCCTCTGTTGGGTGCATAAACATTTAAAATTGCTATATCTTCATCTTGGATTGATCCTTTGATCATTACGTATTGTCTCTCCTTGTCTCTTTTTTTAAAATTTTTATTTATTTATTTTTTTTGCGGTACGTGGGCCTCTCACTGTTGTGGCCTCTCCCGTTGCGGAGCACAGGCTCCGGACGCGCAGGCTCAGTGGCCATGGCTCACGGGCCCAGCTGCTCCACGGCATGTGAGATCTTCCCGGACCGGAGCACGAACCCATGTCCCCTGCATCGGCAGGCAGACTCTCAACCACTGTGCCAACACGGAAGCCCTCTCCTTGTCTCCTTTAACAGTCTTTATTTTAAAGTCTATTTTATCTGATACTAATATTACTACTCTAGCTTTCTTTTGATTTCCATTTGCCTGGAATACCTTTTTCCATCCCTTCACTTTCAGTCTGTATGTGTCCCTAGGTCTGAAGTGAGTCTCTTGTAGACAGCATATATATGAGTCTTGTTTTTGTATCCATTCAGCCACTCTGTGTCTTTTGGTTGGGGCATTTAATCCATTTACATTCAAGGTTATTATCTATATGTATGTTCCTGTTACCATTTTCTTAATTGTTTTGGGGTTATTTTGTGGGTCTTTTTCTTCTTTTGTGTTTCCTGCTTAGAGAACTTCTTTAGCATATGTGGTAAACGTGGTTTGGTGATGCTGAATTCTCTTAGCTTTTCCTTGTCTGAAAAGCTTTTGACTTCTTCATCGAATCTGAATGAGATCCTTGCTTGGTAGAGTAATCTTGGTTGTAGGTTTTTCTCTTTCATCACTGTAAGTATATCCTGCCACTCCCTTTGGGCCTGCAGAGTTTCCACTGAAAAAATCAGCTGATAACCTTATGGGGATTCCTTTGTTATTTTTTGTTTTTCCCTTGCTGTTTTAATATTTTTTCTTTGAATTTAATTTTTGTCATTGTGATTACTACATTTATCAGCATGTTTTCTCCCTGGGTTTATCCTGTATGGGACTCTCTGTGTTTCCTGGACTTGGGTGACTATTTCCTTTCCCATGTTAGGGAAGTTTTCAACTATAATCTTTTCAAATATTTTCTCAGTCCCTTTCTTTTTCTCTTCTTCTTCTGGGACCCCTCTAATTCAAATGTTGGTGCATTTAGTGTTGTCCCAGAGGTCTCTGAGATGGTCTTCAATTCTTCTCATTCTTTGTTCTTTATTCTGCTCTTTGGCAGTTATTTCTACCATTTCACCTTCCAGCTCACTTATTTGTTCTTCTGCCTCAGTTATTCTGTTATTAATTCCTTCTAGTGTATTTTTCATTCCAGTTATTGGTTGTTTATCTCTGTTTGTTTGTTCTTTAGTTCTTCTACATCTTTGTTAAACATTTCTTGTATTTTCTGAAACCATGCCTCCATTCTATTTCCAAGATTGTGGATCATCTTTACTATCATTACTGTGAATTCTTTTTCAGGTAGATTGCTTATTTCCTCTTCATTTATTTGGTCCTGTAGGCTTTTACCTTGCTACTTCGTTTGTAACATATTTTTTGCTGTCTCTCTCTTTTTTTTTTAAAGGCATGGGATTGTTTTCCTGTCTTACTGGTTGTTTGGCCTGAGGCTTCCAACACTGGAGTTTGTAGGCTATTGGGTAGAACTGGGTCTTGGTGCTGAGATGAGGAACTCCATGAGACCTCACTTCAATGAATATTCCCTGGGGTCTGAGTTTCTCTGATAATTCAGTGGTTTGGACTCAGCGTTCCCACTGCAGGAGCTTCAGCCTGACCCCAGGCTTGTTAGCCAAGATCCTGCAAGCCACCTGGGGTGGTTCACTTTGGGGTTCCCCCATCTCCTTAGGCATCAGAGTCCTCACCAGCTGCTGGCAGACACCCTAGTTGTGGGGAAATGCTAACTCCGTGTCTTCCTACACTGCCATCTTGACTCTGTCTCCGGGACATGGGTTGTTTTTATTCCCCCAAATAAATTAGTATAAATGAGAAATTGATACAGTAATTCCTTGAGTCAACTCTTAAGTTTGAAATGTTTCTTCTGACTATGAATCCAAATTCTCATAGTTTGTTTTCTGAGTTCTAATATGCTAAGGGTGATTAAAATCACCTCTCAGGGCTTTCCTGGTGGCACAGTGGTTGAGAGTCGCCTGCCGATGCAGGGGACACGGGTTCGTGCCCCGGTCTGGGAAGATCCCTCATGCCGTGGAGTGGCTGGGCCCGTGAGCCATGGCTGCTGAACCTGTGCATCCGGAGCCTGTGCTCCACAACAGGAGAGGCCACAACAGTGAGAGGCCCACGTACCACCAAAAAATAAAAAATAAAAAATCACCTCTCAGTTCTGGCCTTCCAGATCTCTATGCCTCTGTGGCCGGGCAGGCAATGCTCTTTAAAGGTAAAGAGTGCCCTCCCTGGAGTTAGACACATTTTGAATGGGGCCCTGGTTTCGCTATTTACTTCAGAGTGGACTTTATAAGTTATCTAACTTTTCTGGATCACAGTTACTTAATCTGTAATACAGAAGGTTGAATAGAGCCGTCTGTATAAAGAGGTTGTATGAATAAAAGGGAGAACAAATGTAAAGCATTTAGCACAATCCCTTAGCTCTATCTCCAAATGGAGTCACACTGGGGATTAGGGCTTCAACATATGAATTTAGAGCATACACAATTCAGTTCATAACATGTCACTCCATAAGACTCAGGAGTATTCTATACTTCTGTGGAAAACATGGTAAAAATAAAGCATCAGTACACTATGCAAATCAGAAAGGTTTATTGTCTTATTTGCTTTGGATTTTTTTTCTCAATATGAGGGCCTCTCACTGTTGTGGCCTCTCCCGTTGCAGAGCACAGGCTCTGGACGCACAGGCTCAGCAGCCATGGCTCACAGGCCCAGCCGTTCCGCGGCATGTGGGATCTTCCTAGACCAGGGCACGAACCCGTGTCCACTGCATCAGCAGGTGGACTCTCAACCACTGTGCCACCAGGGAAGCCTGGATTTTTTTTTAAAATTTATTTTGTGTTCTAACACTGTGAAATTATAAGCAAACAAGAAATACTTAAAACTAAAATTTAAACCTCAGTGTTTGGAAATCTTTTGTCCGTTCTTACTCCTGGGAATTCCTTACTGTTCATCTGTGCATGTGGAGCTGATTGTCCCCATGCCACTGGACTCCTTCTCCCTTTCCATCCTCCCTGTCTTGCTTTCTGTCTTCAACCTACCTCTGTCCCTTCTCAAACCCTGTTTATGAAGTGGAAAAATTGAGCCTCATCTTGGTTTCTGTGTCTCTCCCAAGACCATATGCTAATGAATCTCCACCTTCTGTTCAATACACAGGCTTTAAGAGCATTTTCCTAAAGAAAGAGCCAAATACTAGAAAAGCTATTAGCTCTGTCCTAGCAGAGAGAAGAAGATATAGTCAAATTTGATTTTATATAGATTTTATTTTATTTTTATTGAAGTATAGTTGATTTACAATGTTGCATTAATTACTGCTGTACAGCAAAGTGTTCAGTTATACATATATATATGTTCTTTTTAAAATATTCTTTCCCATTATGGTTTATCATAGGATATTGAATATAGTTCTCTGTGCTATACAGTAAGACCTTGTTGTTCATCCATTCTATATATAAAAGCTTACATCTGCTAACCCCAACCTCCCATTCTTTCCCTCTCCCATCCCCCTTCCCTTTGACAACAAGTCTGTTCTCTATGTCCATGATTCTGTTTCTGTTTCATAGATAAGTTCATTTGTGTCATATTTTAGATTCCACATATAAGTGATATCATATGGTATTTGTCTTTCTCTTTCTGACTTACTTCACTTAGTGTGATAATCTCTAGTTGCATGATTTTATATAGACTTCAAATAGTGAAATTGTAATTAGAGAAATGCAACTGCAGCTTGGGGCACTATTTGAAAAAAATGAGAAAGTCAGAAGAAACACACAAGTATATATCATGTTTTGGAGAAATAAAAGTTTAATTCTTAAAACATATGGCAAACTCTGACATTGTCTATTCTATTTCATATGTGTTGTGAACATTAAGTTGAGTTTACAACAACTAACAGGTTGTTGATCTGAAGTTTGGGAAATGCTGGCTTAAGAAAATTAATTAAGCAAAACTTAAGAGCTACTCAGTGTTGGAGACGGGATTCCAACCCTAGCTTGCTCAAATTGAGAGCCTACACAAGCTCTACTAAAAGCATGAAATGTCTGTCTCTTCTTCAGGGGATGAACAAGGTATTCATCCTGCAGGAGTTCTCAGTGGAAGCAGTTCACAGAGAAATGAAAAAAAGAGGTTTCACCTTTTACCTAGAACTGCTGATGCCTGCCTGTGAGGGTGACTGGATTCTCCTTGAAATGGGAAAGCAGGCTCAGTTAGGCAGTTAACTTTGAAGATGCTTTGCACAACTGCTGTTTTAAAGCATTTTTATAAAACTCAACACTGTCATTAGAACTGTGATCCTCACGCAGTGGTGATGCCATAGCTCATTAGGCCTGTGTGAGTTGTAATAAATGGAGAACTGCATAGTGTGTTTATGCAATAAGTTTAAGGCCATGATAAGTCCACAGAGCAGATTTTTCCCCCTCTATTAGAAACGCACCCATCTTGGATTAAATACACACATACACAGCACACACACACGTTCACAATTACAACCACTGAAACATAAAGATATTTTACCTCCAGTCTCCAAAAGCCAAGTGGGAAAGATTTAACAAAAATTCCATTTTAGTAAGGAGTGGGGCCAAGCTGAATGGGGGCAAAACCGTCAGGGGGAAAATAGCTCCTGTGCTTTGTCCGTACTTCTAAGGAAGAGCTGCTTCTAGGACCTGGACCCCACACTGACAGATGAGGTACTTACTTGTGGAGACAGAAAAGACAAAGACTCAAGCTCCACCCATATGTCCCCCACTGCCCCATCACTCAAGTATAAGGGCCACCCACAGTGGCTTCCTCTCCTGGGTTAGACATTGACCCTGATTATAGGATGGTGCTTAAGTCACAATGTGTGGCCTCCCCTGAACAAGGCAGCATGAACAGCATTTGGCAAGAATAGGGTGACAGATGGGATAGGTAAGAGGACATGAAGAAAACCATACATATTGCATTATATCTCCAACATTAAGCATAGACTTTTCTATTCCCTTTTTTTTTTTTTTTTCTGTCTTCACAAGAAAACAAGAGACTCTTCAGGTCATCTCACATGATTCCTCAAATAATGTTTGAATTTATTCTACCACATTATCCCAAACCAATGATCGAACTATATGTGTTTTAAAAACAACATTTTCAATTTTTGTGGGTTGATATTTTTGTAAAATATAAAACAATCTGGATAATGTGTTAATTTCAACTTGTATAACAATTTCTAAACACTTCTCTTACTTTCACATCCTAGCTCATGTAAGACTGGCAATAAAAAAATATAGTACTGGTCTAACCTATGTTTGAATACCTCCAGTGTTACTACAATGTTCATTCTACATTGAGATAATTTGATTGCCTTTTCTGCACTCAGAGAGAGGGGAAACAGTGAGTCGGGCATTCAGCTGAGTGATGGAAATATATAGATGATTAAGCCAGGATCTGTGTGTGGAGGGGCTCTCAGCTCAGCCCAGAAAGATGGGGTTTCAATGAAGTCTTCCAGAAGAGAGGGTCCAGAGCAGAGTCTTGAGAGAAGCATAGGAATTCATCAGATGTGATAGGAAAAGAAAGACTGTTTTGAGCAGCTCAAACAGCATGATTAAACATATGAAAACATGAAAGAGTGTTTAGAAAAAGCAGTTTGGTGTACAGGAGGTTAAAGCGCTCTCTCTCTTTCTCTCTCTTTTTCTTCCTTCCATCTGATATAGAGCCGTATTGGTCTCACTGTAGCTTCTAGTCACTGGTTTTAGTTGTATTTGTGGGGACCAATATCAGTTAGGGACTTTACCATCACTAACAGTTAAGAAAGCTAGAGAGAGAAGGAGAAGGGGAAGAGGAAGGGGAATGAGAAGGAGAAGAGGATGAGGAAGGGGAAATGGAGAAAGGAAGAAAGGACAGAAAGAACAAAAGAATCTCAAATCAAATTAGCTCTATAAAAATAAAGATAAGCGTTTCAAATCTCACAGAAAAGGCAATATTTTCCATTATTAGAATCTCCTGCAAGTTTTTCCTTTAATTTGCCACATTCTTATAATCTAAACACTATGACAGGGCATTGAGGCACATGCACACGGCAGAGCTTCTCCCATTTTACTCCTAGGACTGTGTCTCTGGTGAATCCCACCTCAGTCACATGGTTGCTAATTAAGAAAGGGTGAATTCTCTGCTTGAGGCACTCTTCCCTCCACCCTTTGCCTAATCCTCCCCTGGCCGCCACGTGGCTCATCTTTGAGGTCTCACATTCCTGTCTTTGGAGACAGTGCCTCTTTCTCTTTGGTCTACGTTAAGTCCTTCTAGTATATGTTCACACTACACTCTCTCTTTTCTTTTTTTTTTTTGCTTCCCTCTTTCATAAATAAGTTGATGAGAATTGTAATTGTGCCATAATTGTGAAGTCTCACTTCCCCACTAGAATGAAAGCTCTATGAAAACAGAGAAATTATGTTTTGTCTTTCTAGACTTAGTATAGTGCTTCTGCATATTAGACATGTAATAAACATTTGCAGATGGGTATGTAAATTCTTCAACTAATAATAATAATAAGTAAAACTTCCTGAGTACTTACTATGTGATAGTTTAGAGACAACTATAATGAAAAAGGAAGGCAAGAAGAGTTTAAGTGACTTGTGCAAGGTGATACAGCTAAACAAGAAGCAGAGCTGGGATTTGAATATTGAAAGCTTGACCACAGAGTAATAAGTACCTACCATATGCTTCTCTCAGTAATTAACTGTAATAAAAACCCAATACCATGAGCAAACTAGAGTTCTGGCTCTCTTCTTTGCAGTCTGGACTCATATGTCTCTGACTTCTGCACTTCTCCAATTTACTTAACTCTTCTAGAGCCTTTACTGAGAGGGAAAAGAGGGGGTTTGGATAAAAAGAAATTGGAAGCCCATGTCTTGGAAGTCTTGACTATGAATTTGCCTGTGGAAGCAGTAGTGTATAGCTACCTGGGAGCCCAGAGCCTTGAATCTTGGGACAGAGTCTATGAGAAAGGCAGCTCTGTAACACGCCATTTAGGGAAGGGTAGAGCATGGGAGGCAAGGTTCTGCAAGCTCTCGTTTTGACGGTAGAGAACACTAAAGGTATTACGAGACTTGAGTCCCTCAACATAGCCACCACCATCATTGTAAGCTTCTACAATGAAGGTCTTATATCACCTCTTAGGTTACAGGGGAAGGGAGATTCTATGAGATGTCCACTTGATCCCATTGGGAAAAATACCCCTCCTGCAGCTCTGTTAGTAATGCAACAGATCAGACACCAAAGCCCAACTTGCTGCTGCTTCCTTTTTATGTTTAATATTTTAAATCAAGCACTTATCATGGAAGTCAGTGATCCTGGTTCTGCCAGAGACAGGAGAGTATGAATACGTGGGGAGGAAATTTTGCAAAGTTCTCTTACCTGAAGGAAATATAATTTATCTTGTAAAGGAAATGGTTTTGTTTGGGAAAATACCTTGATAAGCTGGAGAGGAAAAGAGTGAATGTGTGAATGTTGGCAAGAAGAAAGAAAGAGTAGAAAATGCTCAAGGTCTCTGTTCCACAACATTGGCAGACTTGGTTTGTGTTCAGTGAGGGAGGGAGGAAGGCCAGAGTGGGGAAGGCTGAGAAAAAAGCAGGTGTGGGGTGGGGAGAAGGGTGGAAACTTGAAGCCGGGGTTCTCAAAAGTGAGAAGTACCCAGGAAAAGGCCAAAGGGAAGGCAGGCCAAAGGGCATTTTAAACCAGAAAATGTTTAACATTTAATTTGGAAGCTTCTACTCAGCTGTGATGTGACCTCTGCCCTCTCTCCCCTCCACCCTACCTCAAACAAAATCTAAAACACATGTCATATTGAGAATTAATTTTTGCTTTTTAAAAATCTTTTATGAACTATAGAAAGGGGCAGTTCTCTGTCTGGTGTGAGGTTGTGCAGGAAGAGACAGCACATACAAGGGAACAAGACATAATGAGATTTAATTAGGAGGAAGTAGGGAACGTGCAGCCCAGAAGACCATGAAATGATGCCAGCTGGAATTCTAAGAAATTCTGGAGAAGAATTTAAACTGCTTCAGACTTGGAATCGGTTCACCTGATTTTATTTAGGGCTCAAAGCACTAGGACACCCAGAATGATTTCTGCCTTGCCAGAGAATTAAAATTAATGATGGTTTTCTGAATGTTACATTTATTTGTTCCTATTTGTCTGATCATACGAGAGATCAGTTACACACCAAAATAGGGTTTTCAGGGCTTGGGAGAGATACACAGCATTTATGCATTTTGGTGTTCATATGTGCAATCCTGATGACAGGGAAAGTCTGTTGAAGATAAAAGTGCCAACTTAAGCATCTCCATAAATATGCTGATTATTGGTGAATGCTTTTAGTCATACACATGGAATATTTATGTGTTTGCTCTGCTCATACCTTATCAGTTCAAATAAGCCTTAAAATAGAACGTTTTTGTATAAATGAGATTCAAATTATGTTGCTTCTTAATAATAAGCAGCTAATATTTATAGTGCACTGCTACCTTCCTGGAACTAAGCTAGTCCCTTACACCCTACCTGATTGAAATCTCAGCTAGTGGACACCTGTGTCCACATGTAACTGAGTACTCTGGAGCTCAGAACAGTAAAACCATTGGCAGGCAGCATGGATCTTAGGGAATGCACGTACATTTTGAACCTAAGTGCATTTGTCCCAAACTCCATTCACTATTTACTAACTATATCTTAAGATGTAGTTTGCTAATGATGCCTAAAAATACATTTATATGAATATAAACCTTAAAAGCACAACTTGAATCAATCACCTGCCTCAAAAAGAGACATGGGGTTTAGCCACCTTCTCCAGTCTAAGAGAATGGGTCTCCAGAGGGTTCTCCAGGTATCCAAGGTGGCTGTATTTTCCTCACCAACATAAAACTAAAAGTAAGGAGAAAGAAAAGCAACTCGGAACTTTATTACTTTCTTCTTTTTAGGAGCAAGGAGAATATGTCCACTTTAACTTCTTTTTACTCACCTCTATCTTTCAGCCTTGTGGCCAACTTGACAAAAGTTTATCATTGGCTGTTTGCACTCCTGACAATGATATGTTATATTCTAGTCACATGGGGCTTCAAGGACCATATTTTAGTAGCACAAGAAAGAAAGAAGGGAGGAAGGAAGGAAGGAAGGAAGGGAGGGAGGGAGGAAGGTAGGAAGGGAGGCAGGGAGGGAGGCAAGGAGGGAGGAAGGGAGGAAGGAAAGGATAGATGGAAGGAAAGAGAAAGATAATACCACAGACAAAAAGGCTTTTCAATATTAGACAGTGGAATTAGCAAAGAATGTGTTATGCTACCACCTTCCACTCATTGTAATACATACAGATTTCTGAAAGTATTCATATTATTGGGAATTATTTTTATCTGAAGGTCAAAGGTTGAAGGATTTCATCCATTTTGCCAGTGTAAATGCTGTGTACATCTGTTTATACGTGTGTGTGTTCATACATACATAATACCTACATATAAAGTAAACTAACAATGCATAACATCATCATGATCTAGCAAAATACTTGTTTAGAATTACAATTGATCTTTGGACAACATGGGGTTAGGTTTGCTGATGCTCCGCAGAGAGGAAAATCCACATATAAACTTACAGTTGGACCTCTGTATCTGCGGCTCTGCATCCTCAAATTCAACCAGCCATGGATCCTGTAGTCTGTAATGCTCACTTACTTTTTTAAAATCCTCTTATAAGTGGACCAACGCAGTTCAAACTTTTTTGTTCAAGTATCAACCATATATAGTTGATGTACCTTTTATTAAGATCATTCAAAGAACCGAAACAGATTTCTTAGATCAGTGCCATTTAACCTACAGCCTCAAAGCCTTCCTTTTTAGGACTGGCAAAGATGTTAGGCAGGCTTGGATAACCTCCCTGTGGATGCAGCACTGATTGTTCCTAGGCATGTGGACATGGCCATCTTCTCTCAGACTGAAGAATCCAGGGGCAAGAAGTGCTGTATGTTTTGAAGCAGACCAAAACTTTAGAGAGCTCTGATTATTAGAAAGAATATAGTTGTTCCACACTGTATGTCTCCTTAAAAATTCCACCCATGGATGTTGGCCCTGGAGAAACAAGAGAGGTCTGTCCTCCTTAAGCTTTTTCTTTTATGGTTAAAATTATTTTAGCTCTGTTACTTCTCTATGTCCTAACTTCTGGGTACCTTAAATATGTTTAGTCTTCTAAATAAATAAGAATTATGGTTCTAATTAGATTCTTTTAAAGTCACTAAGATGAGAGGCATCAAAGCAAAAGCTTGTATCTGAAACAAAGAGTCAGGATTGAGGGATTATGAGCTCCATACACATCTTCAGCTTTCCTTTGCAGCCAGTTGATAATAAAGTGTTGACCTTTAATTTAACTCACTATGTTTATATTCTGTCTTATTTTAAAGCACCCTATTCTTTTAATCTATGAGTAAGATATATTTCTTTTAGAAGAATTTGAGAATGTTGAAATGTAAAAAAAGTACTGCATTAATAAAGAACACATAAATATTTCAGAGTATAGCTTTTGAGTTCTATCTCTATTTCCTGTTTTGTTTTACAAAACTAGGTCACAGCAAACATGTTTCCATACCCCTTTTGAAAGGATGCATGTTTTTGACCTGTGACACATTTTCAGGACTACCGTGCAGCTTCCCTTTATTGGGATTACTTACTCCACTTTCAAGATTCAAGTGGGATACTGTGTAGGTTGGGATGGGGAAAGACAATATTGAAGAGTTTGGTAAATAAACGTTGATTACCTTATCCTCCTGACTCACAATAGAGTTTTATAATCTTTCAACATATTCCTTTTTTCTCTCTATTCTCTGTCTCTTTCTTTCTCATTTACATATTAAATGTTTCAATCATTGAATTCATCTTTCATGGATTGTATAGTCATTTGTTTAAAAAGTTTTTCTTTTAAGGGAACTTTAAAAGCTCTTAAAACTTTAATAGAAGTTCAAGTGAAAAGATTTTTAGGACTCTAGGCTGTTTTTGTTGTGTTAAATCTGGCTCAAATCCATTCTTTTCAAAATACGTTGAGATTCTGACTGTTTTCTAGATGTAGGAAAATAAATGATACAGTAAAATTCTCAAATTTTGATGATGGCTTAGTTTTACTTTAGTAGACTTTCCCCCAAGGATCAATCATTCTGAGGTGAAAGGAACAGTGGCTGACTGAGGAGAGAAAGAATAAGCAAAATAAATGAGTATATTATACAACATAGCAGAAGATATAAGTGCTAAGGAGAGAAATGGCAAAACTATCAGAAGATAAGGAGTGCTGGAGGTGAGGTAGTTTGCACTTTTATGAAGGTTGGTTGGGAAAAGTATCTTTAAGAAGGTGATGTTTCATCAAAGCCTTGGAAATTGAGGAGCTAGTTTTGTGGACACTGGGGGAAGAACATTCTAGACAGAGGAAAGCATAGCTACAAAAGCCCTGGTGCGTTAGCAAGCTTGGCCTACCCGCCCTAGAACCAGCAGAGAGGCAAGTATGGCTGAAGTGGAATAAGCCAGAGGCAGAGTAGCAGGAGAGGTGTTCAGAGATATCCCAGGACACCAGATACTGCAAGACCTGGGAGGCCATTGTTAGGGAATTTGGTTTTACTCTGAGTGACACAGGAACCCATTTCCGCATTTTGAACAGAAGAGTGACACTATGCAACTTCTGTTTTAAAAGCCTGACTGCTGTATTGAAGCAAAACAAGGATAGGAAAACTGACTCCAATTAAGATTTTGTGGCATTTCAGATGAGAGCTGATAGTGGCTTAGAGCTAGTAGGTAGCAACGGATATTGCACAAAGTGGTGGGAACCTGAGTATACTTTAAAGATAGAATCACCAGGATATCTGATGGATTGGATGTGGAGTTGAAGGAAAAGGAGGTGTGTGGACTGAGACGCGAAGAGAAGCAAGGACGGAGCCTCTTTGAGCTCAGCTATTTTCTTCTGATGCATGTGTAAACCTTGATCCTTTGTTAACTGAGGGATCACGGTTTAAAAACCTAACACAAAGCACAACAAGCACAGACTATCAAAAATAGAGTGGGACATAGAGATTACTGTGCCCCTTTATTTTACAGGTATGGGAACTAAAACTCAGAGAGGCAAACATCATTCCCTTGAGTCCTTTATGCTTCTTTCACTCCATTTTTATAAATGTCAACTAGTACCAAGTAGAGCATACACAGTGACATACACAACTCCTAAGTGTCCAGCTAGGTGATGCCCACATGTGCACACTCGTGTAATCCACACCCAGATCAAGAATTTCAACAACATCTCAGAAGTACCCCCATCTTGCGTCCTGGGGACTATATGCCTCCTGAAATAATAGCCACTCTTTCTAGTCTTCTAAAACCATCTATATTGCTTCTTTTTAAACTTAAAAAAAAAAACACTTGGTATATCTTTTCATTCAGCATTATTTTCATGAGATTCATGTGTGTTGTAAAGTGTGACTGTAGTCCACTTATTTTCATTGTAAGAGGCTACTCCATAAACATAAAATGTATTAATTCAGTTTACTGTTAACAGACTTTTGAGCTGTCCTCCCTCTTTTATTTTCTTGGCTACTGTGATTAGTGCTACTATAAATTTTTTTCACAAGTTTGGTGAACTATTTTGTTCCTTACCTGGAGTTATATGGCATTATCAATTATAGCTTCATCTCTCTTGCAGTAGCACAGTGGCTTTGCAAATATATTATTATTTGATGATTGGCTTTAGCATCTGGTTCCCCAGAAAATGTGTCATCAGCTACATTTTATGGAAACTAAACTTTGTTTCCCTCTCAAAGATGTGATTTCTTCCAACTCTCTTATTCTTACAGATTCTCTAAAAGGAAGCAGAATGCTATTCATTTAAAAAAATTATTTGAGTATAATTGATTTACAATGTTGTGTTAGTTTCTGCTGAACAGCAAAGTGAATCAGTTATACATACACCTATATCCACTCTTTTTTAGATTTTTTTCCCATATAGGTTATTACTGAGTACTGAGTAGAGTTCCCTGTGCAATACAGTAGGTCCTTATTAGTTATCTCTTTTATATATAGTAGTGCGTATATGTCAATCCCAATCTCCCAATTTATCCCTCCCCCTCTCCCCTTATGGTTCCCCTGGTAACCATAAGTTCATTCTCTAAGTCTGTGAGGTTTGTTTCTGTTTTGTAAATAAGTTCATTTTTATGATTTTTTTTAGATTCCACATATAAGTGATAACCTATGATATTTCACTTTCTCTGTCTGACTTAACTTCACTCAGAATGACAATCTCTAGATCCATCCATGTTGCTGCAAATGGCATTATTTTGTTCTTTTTATGGCTAAGTAATATTCTTACATAAAGATAATTGTCAACTGAAAAGCACTAAGAAAGATATGAGTCCTGTAATGAGTGGTTCAGCTACTCAGGCTTGGCTATAAATTAAAGAACATGGAAGAGTAAATATTATTATTCCAAAGGGAGAAGTTGGTTAGAAAGAACAGGAATAATATGATAATAAAAATCACATGATAATAATAATAATAATGCAAGCTATAATTTATTAAGGTAGGTAGTGCAGCATAATGATTAATAGAATGGGATCTGGACACAAACTGCTTGGTTAGAATCTTAACTCTGCCACTTTCTAACTATATGAACTTGTTCTATTATCAGTTTTATCATCTGTCAGGTATGAGGAATAACTGTACCTATTTCAGAAGATGTTGATTGAATGAGGTAATGTGTAAAGGACTGAGAACTATGAAATACAGTAAGAGTTATACACATTTGGAGTTAATATTATTTTTGAACATGTATATACATTATTTCTAATTTTTACAACCTCTCAAGATAGCTACAGTTATCCCTGAACCTATATAAAGTATCTTTTATTCTGATCTCATAATTTTCTAGTCTTTTGTGCTTAATGTGGTTTCTTTTTTGTACCATATGTCATTAACTTGCCTTTTGCCTCTCTTTCTGGACATTTCCATTTGTCTTCTCTCAGTGCATCACAGGCAAAGGTAGACAAAATTTTATTATAGACCATTTTACAGATTCCGTTATGAAGGCCCACGTAAGTGAAATTACTTACCTGTATCTTTATAGTCTAGTGAGTAACCAAACTGGTGTCTTCTTTTCTGCAAGCCCAGTGGTGTTTTGCTATTTCTTGCTACCCCTTGTGGCTTAATGGAAAAATTAAGTCTTTAGAGGGTTTGACTATGATGAGCTAGTTTTAATACTCTGAGTTAGTTGGGTGCTGATGTTCTGGATCCTTATTCCTGGACCACATCAATGATGAGGCTTGCCAAAATTGTCAGACCAAATTTTGATCTCTCATTTTTGTTATCTTGAAAAGTCATAACTGGTAAAAAAAAAAAAAAAAAAAAAAAAAGGACAAAAACAAAGAGATGCATATAATGGCATGAATATTTCTATCTTTTCTGTGCAGGAATTTTAAGCTCATTTTAGTTATAATTTTAAAATAGTTAATAGTAAATTAACAAGGTTTAGTTCTGGTACAAGGTGAGATGTCAGTGTGTCTCTGACTAGACACAACTACAAACCTGGACAGAATGATTCAAGAAATTATCTGAGGATTCTGAAAAGCCAATAAAAGCAGAAAGATTGGGGTAGAAAATGAGATATTAGAACTACTGCTGAACTAGCAGTAAGTTTCCTTACTTTTCTTTGGCTTTTTCTAGCCCAGATTCAAAGACAGCATGGTACTTAGAATGTGCACCAAAGGTGGACAGAAAGAACATCAAAAAAAAAAAAATCTGTGTTTCTGGTACAAGTAATAGGACAGGGAGCATTTATTATAGGAGACAGGGGTAGGTATAATAAGAGAAAGCCCACTATTTAGGGGGCTGTTATTCTTTCTTAACCTTGCTCCCAGGCAATCTCACAATAGCACAGAGCAGCAGCAAATGGAAAGATATCTAAAATTCCAAGAGCATCTGTGTTCTCAAAAGTTTGGGAGAATACCATTTTTTTCTTTTTCTCCTAACTTCTCTCTTGGCCCTAGAGAAGGACATAGTCTGAGAAAGTTCGTGACAAAACAGGGAGATTAAATCCTTGTTGTGTTGTCAGAAAATCAGATGGGAGGTGCCCTGGTGCAAGAACTTTTGAGGGAGATCATAATGGGGTGAAATCTTAAGAAAATGATCCCATATAATTGTGTATGAGCTTTAGAGATCATTGCAAATCTGTGCATACATCTTTCTCTAGAGCATACAAATACCTTGAGAAGTGAACTAAAGCACCAACCACCACTTAGGTCTCAGACAGTCCATTGAGTGGTACATAGGAGAAGAACTGAAGAGAATTGCAAAGGCTCTGAAAACTGGTTTGGCATTGGAATCAGCCCTCGGTGTATAGGAACTTGGATGCTGAACATAGCATGGGAAATTGCCTGATAAAACATAAAGATCAACATTGTCAATAGATCTCTGAGACTCATAACATAGTATCCAAAATGCACAGATATAGTGTCCATAACATCTCAGCATATAATGGATCAGGAAATCTTGACATCTTGCTAGGGGAAAGAAGTCAATTGATGTCAACTCTGAGATGACACAGATGTTGGAATTATCAGATAAAGATTTTGAAGTAGATATTTTTAACATGATCCAAGGTAAGGCTGAGTACTTTTGAAACAACTGAAAAGATAGAAAGTCTCAGAAGAAAAGACAGAAAAATACAAAAAGAGACAAAATGGAAAATTTACTGATAAAAAGCATAATAACATAATAAAACATAGTAAAACTTTAAAAAAATCACTGGATGGGCTCAATAGCAGGTAGAGATAACAGAGTAAATAATTTATAAATTTGAAAAATACATCAATAGAGATTATCTAATATGTAAAACAAAGGGGAAAAAATGAAAAAAATTAACAGAGACTCAGGGACTTGTGAGATAAAACCAAAATTTCATGTCATCAGAAAGCATGATGCGGGAAAAAATAAATTTAAAAAAAGAATAATGGTTGGAAAAACTGGCAAACTATTTATATTAAAAGATGCAACAATTTCAGTGAACCCCAAACAGGATAATTCAAAATTTTCTGTGCTCTGATATATTGTAATAAAATGGCTGAAAAGTTTTTTAAAAGATAAATAACATTGAAAGCAGCTAGAGAAAAATCAAAGCATAAATTACAGAGGAACAATAATTCAAATGACTGTCAATGTCTTTTTTAAAAAGCCAGGGATGGCAGAAAACAGTAAAACAATATTTTAAAGCAGTGAAAGTAAAAATCTGTGAACTCAGAAACTATATCCATGAAAAATATCCTTAAGGAATAAAGGTGTAATAAAGAAATTTGTAGATGAAAGAAAAAGAAAAGCATAACATTTGTCAGCAGCAGACCTGCTCTAAAAGAAATGCTAAGAGAAGTCTTTCACATAAAAGGGAAATTATACCAGAGGGAAACTTGGAAACTCCAGAGCAACAGTAATGTTAAATAATGGTTAAATGTTAAATAAGTGGTTAAGTACAAACAGACTAGGGTTCTCCTCTTAAGTTCTTTAAAATATGTATGGCAGTTGAAAGCAGAAATTATAATATGGACTGATGAAATTTTTAGTCTATGTAGACATAGTACAAATGACAACCACAACATAAAGTGAGGCGGATACAAAAACCTCTGTGCTGTAAAGTTTCTACTTTTCACCTACATTTCACTTGAAGTGATAAATATTAATTCTAAGTAGATTGTGAAACATTAAGTATGTATATTTTACTCTCAAGAGCAACAACTAAAACATTATACAAAGAGATAAAGGGAAAACATAATAGTTAAATTAAAAAGGAATACTAAATAATATTAAAATATTACAAAATAAGACATAAATGCAAATGAGAGGAACAAAGCACAGAGGAAACAGAGAAAAATACTGACATTATAGACTTAAATCTAAATATATCAACAATTGTATTAAATATAAATGGTCTAAACATCAAATAAAATGTCAGAATGGATTAAAAAAGAAGGATGAAACCATACAGTGTCTCCAAGAAGCTCAAATACATATAATAATAAAAGTGAAAGGATGGAAAATGATATACCATGAAAACACTAATTGAAGGAAAATTGAAGTGATGAGAGACAATTCTCCCCGGGTATCCTGCATTCCTGCACCTCTCACAAACTGGGCACTAACTGACATTTGTTCCAAGCTATCTTTTCAGTAATTTTTCTATAGTGAATTGTCATGGAAGGTAGACACAGTATCTTATTCTGGACCAAACTGCAGGCATATTACAGTCCACTTTAAAAGATGTGAGTGCCCTAAACTAAGACTTCCTCCCTGTCATACAACCTAGTCCTTATGGTCCCCTTCATATTTCCCTGTGGAAATGGGGGCTAGGGAACCTAATGGAAAACTGCTAATAGTCTGGATACTGCTATTTCTGAGAGACATAATTTGTCTTTTGTCTCTGACCCAATATTTTTGTGTCTTCCATCGAACTGTGGTAAACTAACTACTAGTTTACAAGGAGAATAAAGTCTCAGATTATCACAGATCTTGAAATGGAGTGACTAGATTAGTATTAAACAAAGTATACTTCAGAACAAGGGCAATTAGGGGTAAAGCAATATATTATATAATAACAAAAGTGCCAATTCACCAAGAGGATAAACCAATCTTAAATGGCTAGACACCAAATAACACAGCCTCAACATGTATGAACAAAAACTGATAAAACTAACAGGGAAAAAGGACAGATTTACAAGTATAGTTGGAGACATTGATATTCTTCTCCCACCAATAGATAGAATATGTAGATAAAATATTAGAAAGGATATATAAGAAGTAAGACACACTATCAACCAAATGGAATCTAAATGACATGCCATGCATAGAACACTCCTTATGACAATAGCAAGTTACAAATTATTTTTAAGTGTACATGGAATCTTCACAAAGTGAGACTGTATCCTGGGTTATAAAACAAACCTTACTATCATATTTCAAGTATATTCCCTGATTATAATAAAATTAAGCTAGAAATTAATAGCAGAAAGAAATATGGAAAATCTCCAAATATTTGGGAAATGAAACAACACATTTTTGAACAATCCATCAGTCAAAGAGGAAGAGTTGGGAGAAGTATGAGACTGGAACTACATAGCCAAAATGACAATCAATTTTGTTGTATATATATTTTAAAATGTATAATTAAAAGTTTAACAAATACAAAAGTAAGTTACTGTAGACAAAGAGACAAAAATATATATTATTGACAGATTTATTTTTAACTACTAGACATATCGTCTCATATGAAATTTTGAGTCTTTTTAGAGCACAGTATAAAGATAACACCCTATTGGAGATTTGCCAAAGGAGCAGTTCCTCCAGTGCTGTAATGCAGCTTTAGCTGATTGTAAGACAGCCCAAAGGCCTAAGGTAAATTGGAAATGGCAATGTTAATCATAAAAATATTGGTACACTGAATGCACTTCTGAAAGCACCTGTAATTCTCACTTCAAAGAACTTGTTTATGTATAAAATAAGAATGGGGACCCTACAGAAAACAGAGTACACTACTTACTAGCTTATGATCCTGAACAATTACATAAAATCCCTGAGCTTCTTAGCTTCTTCATTTTGAAAACAGGGCTAATAGTAGTAATTATTTCACTGTGCTGTGAGAAAGAGAAAATTAAATCCATGTAAAGGGCTTAGAACAGTGCATGAAACAGAGTAAGAACTCAGTACATGTCAGCTCATATGGTACCTGAATAATGGCCTGTCAAATAGGTCCACATCCTATTCCTAGTACCTGTGAATATGCTGCTAACTACATGGCAGAAAAGATATTGCAGATGTGATTACATTAAGGATCTTGAGGTTTTCCTGAACTACCCACATGGGCCCAATGGAGTGACAAGGGTCCTTCCATATAAGTGAAAGTCAGAGTTTTAAAGATGATATGGTGTTGATCTTGAGGATGAAAAAAGGGGCAAGAAGAAAGGAATGCAGGGGGCCTCTAACAGCTGGAAAAAAGTAAGGAAATGGAATTTCCATGGAGGTTCCAGAGGGAGCTCAGCCTTGTTGACACCTCATTTTTAGGCCAGTAAGATCCATTTCAGACCTCTGAATGTCAAAGTTGTACAGTAATACATTTGTGTTTTTTTAAGCCACTGTTTATGGTAATTTGTTACAGTATCAGTAGGAAACCCATAAAATCATTTAAAGTAACTAAGTTTTTTCTAGTTTTAATTTATAAAACCACAGTGTTATCACTTTGCAAGTACTCTTTCAAATTCTTGATCATTTTTCTTAGAGGAAAGAGACATTTCGAGATTATCCATAAATGCATTCTTTGTGGTGGGTAGAAACAGACTTGGAGATTGCCAAATCTGGATTCATATTCTGACTTCATTATTGACTAGTCCTGTGACTTGAACCTGTTACCTAACTTTGTTAAAAGATTGTCTGCCTACAGTGTTGTTGTGAAAAGTAATGAATTATCACAAATCATTTAGCACAGGATCTGACTAATAATTAGTTTTTGTTAGTGAGAATTATTAATATTAGTGGTTATGAACCCACATCTTTTGAAGACAAGCACAAGCTACTCATGGACTTGACAATTTCTGAATATCTCTATTTTAGTTTAGTAAGCAGATGTTTAGACTAGAAGGGTATGGATCCTAAATGTCTTCTAGTAGAAATCATTTTTCTGGGTTCTCATTGAAAATTCACCTTTCCCTTTTCCAATCTCCTTTACCATGGGGTAAAGCATTCTTTGCAAAGTACTCTTTTCAAATCTCAATTAAAAATCAGCTCCAAGTAAAGTTGTCTCCTTCACACTTGCAAAAACAAGGTCTCCTGTTCCCTTCCCCTTCAAGTGTCTTCTTCTGAAGTAAAATGAGTCAAAAGTCAAATGACAACATAATAACCCCCCAGGTATGGAATTGTGCGTCTCCAGACCCTTTTCCCTGAAGAGACAATGCAATGAATAGGGAGCAAGCCCAGTTGGACCAGGATTCACTGCTGTTTGCCACCTGGTGGACGTTCACGCTCACTGCAAAGTAATTTCCATTCCCTGTTTTTAAAAGCATCTCTGATCAGTAACCTTAGCTCCCTGGTTGTGTTTTCTGCTAATTAGTAGAAATCAACTGATTGGAGGACAGACATAAGTGTACAGCACTATCCTGACTTTGAGAGAAGAAAATGATCTATTGGGTTGGCCAAAAAGTTCATTCATGTTTTTCCATAAGATTTTACAGAAAAACCCGAAAGAACTTTTTGGCCAAGCCAAATATATTCATTGAACCATTAGTTCCCTGGCAGTAACAAGTTAGGTGTTCTCAAGGGGAGACCCTAAATACTACCCAGTGGATCACTATCACTGAAACCTGTGTTTCTTATGTTTAAGAAAAGTGTTTATACACACATATATGTATAAATCAAAATGTTTCTTTTTGATATTTTTATTTTTCACAAACTGGTGTACCCTCGCGTAGTGCCATAGCCTTCAGGCACTATATATTTCAATTTCCTTAAACTGACACAAACAGCAGCCCCCACACTTGACCTAGCTCCTTTATCTGCCTCCATCCTCATCTTTGACCATTTTCTTATAGTTTGCTCACTTCCGCCATACTCTACATTTCTGTTGTCTAAGCCACCCAGTCGATAGTATCTTGTGATGGCAGCCCCACCTGACTAAGGCAATAGCTGCATGTACCAAGCTTGCTTATGCTTTATTTCCTTTGCATATGCTATTTCCTCTTCATGGGATGCCCTTCTCCTTTTTAAAATGTCATATTTCATTTAGCCCAATATAACCTTCAACATAGAATCAATAGACAAAAAAATAATTAGGTTTTTTTTTTTGTGGTATGTGGGACTCTCACTGTTGTGGCCTCTCCCACTGTGGAGCACAGGCTCTGGACGCGCAGGCTCAGTGGCCATGGCTCATGGGCCCAGCCGCTCCACGGCATGTGGAATCTTCATGGACCGGGGCACGAACCCATTTCCCCTGCATTGGCAGGCGGACTCGCAACCAATGCGCCACCAGGGAAGCCCAATGAGATATTTCACATCGGCTTTTTCAAACTAAGTTTTCAAAATTCGATCTGTATTTTACACTTACAGAACATTTTAACTCAATTAAAAATTTAGTTTCTCAGTCATATCAGCCACATTTCAAGTGTGCAATAGCCATATGTGGGCAGAGGCTACCATATTGGCCACCACAGCTTTAGAGAATCCTGGACAGATTCACCTTTTCATGGCCATCATTTAAACAAAGATAACGGCATCACCATAAAGAAATTGGCAATATTGGTTTCAGTGTCAGAAGAATGACTTTACCCAATATTTTTTAAAATTAGTTTCTGCTTTATAACAAAGTGAATCAGTCATACATATACATCTGTTCCCACATCCCTTCCCTCCTGCATCTCCCTCCCTCCCACCCTCCCCATCCCACCCCTCCAGGCGGTCACAAAGCACCGAGCTGATCTCCCTGTGCTCTGCGGCTGCTTCCCACTATCTATCTACCTTACGTTTGGTAGTGTATATATGTCCATGCCTCTCTTTCGCTTTGTCACAGCTTACCCTTCCCCCTCCCCATATCCTCAAGTCCATTCTCAAGTAGGTCTGTGTCTTTATTCCCGTTTTACCCCTAGGTTCTTCATGACATTTTTTTTTTAATTCCGTATATATGTGTTAGCATACGGTATTTGTCTTTCTCTTTCTGACTTACTTCACTCTGTATGATAGACTCTAGGTCTATCCACCTCATTACAAATAGCTCAGTTTCGTTTCTTTTTATGGCTGAGTAATATTCCATTGTATATATATGCCACATCTTCTTTATCCATACATCCGATGATGGACACTTAGGTTGTTTCCAGCTCTGGGCTATTGTGAATAGAGCTGCAATGAACATTTTGGTACATGTCTCTTTTGAATTATGGTTTTCTCAGGGTATATGCCTAGTAGTGGGATTGCTGGGTCATATGGCAGTTCTATTTTTAGTTTTTTAAGGAACCTCCATACTGTTCTCCATAGTGCCTGTACCAATTCACATTCCCACCAGCAGTGCAAGAGTGTTCCCTTTTCTCCACACCCTCTCCAGCATTTATTGTTTCTAGATTTCTTGATGATGGCCATTCTGACTGGTGTGAGATAATATCTCATTGTAGTTTTGATTTGCATTTCTCTAATGATTAATGATGTTGAGCATTCTTTCATGTGTTTGTTGGCAGTCTGTATATCTTCTTTGGAGAAATGCCTATTTAAGTCTTCTGCCCATTTTTGGATTCGCTTGTTTGTTTTTTTGCTATTGAGCTGCATGAGCTGCTTATAAATTTTGGAGATTAATCCTTTGTCAGTTGCTTCATTTGCAAATATTTTCTCCCATTCTGAGGGTTGTCTTTTGGTCTTGTTTATGGTTTCCTTTGCTGTGCAAAAGCTTTGAAGTTTCATTAGGTCCCATTTGTTTATCTTTGTTTTTATTTCCATTTCTCTAGGAGGTGGGTCCAAAAGGATCTTGCTGTGATTCATGTCATAGAGTGTTCTACCTATGTTTTCCTCTAAGAGTTTGATAGTTTCTGGCCTTACATTTAAGTCTTTAATCCATTTTGAGCTTATTTTTGTGTATGGTGTTAGGGAATGATCTAATCTCAAACTTTTACATGTTCCCGTCCAGTTTTCCCAGCACCACTTATTGAAGAGGCTGTCCTTTCTCCACTGTACATTCCTGCCTCCTTTATCAAAGATAAGTTGGCCATATGTGCGTGGGTTTATCTCTGGGCTTTCTATCCTGTTCCATTGATCTATCTTTCTGTTTTTATGCCAGTACCACACTGTCTTAATTACTGTAGCTTTGTAGTATAGTTGAAGTCAGGGAGCCTGATTCCTCCAGCTCCGTTTTTCGTTCTCAAGATTGCTTTGGCTATTCGGGGTCTTTTGTTTTTCCAAACAAATTTTGAAATGTTTTGTTCTAGTTCTGTGAAAAATGCCAGTGGTAGTTTGATAGGGATTGCATTGAATCTGTAGATTGCTTTGGGTAGTAGAGTCATTTTCACAATATCGATTCTTCCAATCCAGGAGCATGGTATATCTCTCCATCTATTTGTATCATCCTTAATTTCTTTCATCAGTGTCTTATAACTTTCTGCATACAGGTCTTTTGTCTCCTTAGGTAGGTTTATTCCTAGATATTTTATTTTTTTTGTTGCAATGGTAAATGGGAGTGTTTTCTTGATTTCATTTTCAGATTTTTCATCATTAGTGTACAGGGATGCCAGAGATTTCTGTACATTAATTTTGTATCCTGCTACTTTACCAAATCCATTGATTAGCTCTAGTAGTTTTTCGGTAGCATCTTTAGGATTCTCTATGTATAGTATCATGTCATCGGCAAACAGTGACAGCTTTACTTCTCCTTTTCCAATTTGGATTCCTTTTATTTCCTTTTCTTCTCTGATTGCTGTGGCTAAAGCTTCCAAAACTATGTTGAATAAGAGTGGTGAGAGTGGGCAGCCTTGTCTTGTTCCTGATCTTAGTGGAAATGGTTTCAGTTTTTCACCATTGAGGACAATGTTGGCTGTGGGTTTGTCATATATGGCCTTTATTATGTTGAGAAAGTTCCCTCTATGCCTACTTTCTGCAGAGTTTTTATCATAAATGGCTGTTGAATTTTGTCTAAAGCTTTCTCTGTATCTATTGAGATGATCATATGGTTTTTCTCCTTCAACTTGTTAATATGGTGTATCACATTGATTGATTTGCATATATTGAAGAATCCTTGCATTCCTGGAATAAACCCCACTTGATCATGGTGTATGACCCATTCAATGTGCTGTTGGATTCTGTTTGCTAGTATTTTGTTGAGGATTTTTGCATCTATGTTCATCAGTGATATTGGCCTGTTGTTTTCTTTCTTTGTGACATCCTTGCCTGGTTTTGGTATCAAGGTGATGGTGGCCTCGTAGAATGAGTTTGGGAGTGTTCCTTCCTCTGATATTGTTTGGAAGAGTTTGAGAAGGATGGGTGTTAGCTCTTCTCTAAATGTTTGATAGAATTCGCCCGTGAAGCCATCTGGTCCTGGGCTTTTGTTTGATGGAAGATTTTTAATCACAGTTTCAATTTCAGTGCTTGTGATTGTTCTATTCATATTTTCTATTTCTTCCTGAGTCAGTCTTGGCAGGTTGTGCATTTCTAAGAATTTGTCCATTTCTTCCAGGTTGTCCATTTTATTGGCATAGAGTTGCTTGTAGTAATCTCTCATGATCTTTTGTATTTCTGCAGTGTCAGTTGTTACTTCTCCTTTTTCATTTCTAATTCTATTGATTTGAGTCTTCTCCCTTCTTTTCTTGATGAGTCTGGCTAATGGTTTTTCAATTTTGTTTATCTTCTCAAAGAACCAGCTTTTAGTTTGGTTGATCTTTGCTATCGTTTCCGTCATTTCTTTTTCATTTATTTCTGATCTGATCTTTATGATTTCTTTCCTTCTGCTAACTTTGGGGTATTTTTGTTCTTCTTTCTCTAATTGCTTTAGGTGCAGGGTCAGGTTGTTTACTCGAAATGTTTCCTGTTTCTTAAGGTGGGATTGTATTGCTATAAACTTCCCCCTTAGAACTGCTTTTGCTGCGTCCCATAGGTTTTGGGTCGTCGTGTCTCCATTGTCATTTGTTTCTAGGTATTTTTTAAGTTCCTCTTCGATTTCTTCAGTGATCACTTCGTTATTGAGTAGTGTATTGTTTAGCCTCCATGTGTTTGTATTTTTTACAGATCTTTTCCTGTAATTGATGTCTAGTCTCATAGCATTGTGCTCAGAAAAGATACTTGATACAATTTCAATTTTCTTAAATCTACCAAGGCTTGATTTGTGACCCAAGATATGATCTATCCTGGAGAATGTTCCATGAGCACTTGAGAAAAATGTGTATTCTATTGTTTTTGGATGGAATGTCCTATAAATATCAACTAAGTCCATCTTGTTTAATGTATCATTTAAAGCTTGTGTTTCCTTATTTATTTTCATTTTGGATGATCTGTCCATTGGTGAAAGTGGGGTGTTAAAGTCCCCTACTATGATTGTGTTACTGTCGATTTCCCCTTTTATGGCTGTTAGTATTTGCCTTATGTATTGAGGTGCTCCTATGTTGGGTGCATAAATATTTACAATTGTTATGTCTTCTTCTTGGATCGATCCCTTTATCGTTATGTAGTGTCCTTCTTTGTCTCTTCTAATAGTCTTTATTTTAAAGTCTATTTTGTCTGATATAAGAATTGCTACTCTAGCTTTCATTTGGTTTCCATTTGCATGGAATATCTTTTTCCATCCCCTTACTTTCAATCTGTATGTGTCTCTAGGTCTGAAGTGGGTCTCTTGTAGACAGCATATATATGGGTCTTGTTTTTGTATCCATTTAGCCACTCTGTGTCTTTTGGCAGGAGCATTTAGTCCATTTACATTTAAGGTAATTATTGATATGTATGTTCCTATTCCCGTTTCCTTAATTGCTTTGGGTTCGTTATTGTGGGTACATTCCTTCTGTTGTGTTTCTTGCCTAGAGAAGTTCCTTTAGCATTTGTTGTAAAGCTGGTTTGGTGGTGCTGAACTCTCTCAGCTTTTGCTTGTCTGTAAAGGTTTTAATTTCTCCATCAAGTCTGAATGAGATCCTTGCTGGGTAGAGTAATCTTGGTTGCAGGTTTTTCTCCTTCATCACTTTAATTATGTCCTGCCACTCCCTTCTGGGTTGTAGAGTTTCTGCTGAGAGATCAGCTGTTATCCAGATGGGGATTCCCTTGTGTGTTATTTGTTGTTTTTGCCTTGCTGCTTTTAATAGGATTTCTTTGTGTTTAATTTTTGACAGTTTGATTAATATGTGTCTTGGTGTATTTCTCCTTGGATTTATTCTGTATGGGACTCTCTGTGCCTCCTGGACTTTATTAACTATTTCCTTTCCCATATTGGGGAAGTTTTCAACTATAATCTCTTCAAATATTTTCTCAGTCCCTTTCTTTTTCTCTTCTTCTTCTGGAACCCCTATAATTCGAATGTTGGTGCGTTTAATGTTGTCCCAGAGGTCTCTGAGACTGTCCTCTGTTCTTTTCATTCTTTTTTCTTTATTTTGCTCTGCATCAGTTATTTCCACTATTTTATATTCCACCTCACTTATCCGTTCTTCTGCCTCAGTTATTCTGCTATTGATCCCATCTAGAGTATTTTTCATTTCATTTATTGTGTTTTTAATCGATGCTTGATTCATCTTTAGTTCTTCTAGTTCCTTGTTAACTGTTTCTTGCATTTTTTCTATTCTATTTCCAAGATTATGGATCTTGGAAATAGAATCTTGGATCAGCTTTACTATCATTATTCTGAATTCTTTTTCAGGTAGACTGCCTATTACCTCTTCATTTGTTAGGTCTGGTTGGTTTTTATCTTGCTCCTTCACCTGCTGTGTCTTTTTCTGTCTTCTCATTTTGCTTATGTTACTGTGTTTGGGGTCTCCTTTTTGCAGGCTGCAGATTCGTAGTTCCCGTTGTTTTTAGTGTCTGTTCCCAGTGGCTAAGGTTGTTTCAGTAGGTTGTGTAGGCTTCCTGGTGGGGGGGGACTAATGACTGTGTTCTGGTGGTTGAGGCTCGATCTCGTCTTTCTGGTGGACAGGTCCACGTCTGGTGGTGTGTTTTGGGGTGCCTATGGCCTTATTATGTTTTTAGGTAGCCTTTCTGCTAATGGGTGGGGTTGTGTTCCTGCCTTGCTAGTTGCTTGGCATAGGGTGACCAGCACTGTAGCTTGCTGGTCGTTGACTGAAGCTGGGTGCTGGTGTTGGGATGGAGATCTCTGGGAGATTTTTACTGCTTGATATTATGTGGAGCTGGGAGGTCTCTTGTGGACCCGTGTCCTGAAGTTGGCTCTCCCACTTCAGAGGCACAGCACTGACTCCTGGCTGCAGCACCAAGAGCCTTTCATCCACCCATCTCAGAATAACAGGGTGAAAAAGTAGAATGAATTAGTTGAAGAAAGAAAGAGAGAGGGAAAGAAAGGAAGAAGGGAAGAAAGGAAGGAAGGACGGAAGAAAGAAAGAAAGGAGGGAGGGAGGGAGCAAGGATGGAAATAAAGAAGGAAAGAAAGGAGGGAGGGAGGGAGGAATGAAAGGAAAAGGAAGAGTGAATGGAAGAAGAGAGGGAGGAAGGAAAGAAAGAAGGAAAGACAGGAGGGATGGAGGAAGGAAGGAAAGAAAAAGAAAGTGGAAAGAAGAAGGGTGGGAGGGAGGGAGGGAGGAAAGAAAAAGAAAGAAGGAAAGGAGGAGCAGAGGGAGGGAGGGAGGAAGGGAAGGTAGGAAAAAAGAAAGAGCAGGTAAAGTAAAATAGAATAAAGTATGAAATATAGTAGCGTTATTAAAATTAGAAAGTAATTATTGAAAAAAAACGGACCGATAGAACCCTGGGACATATGGTGGAAGCAAAGCTATACAGAGAGAATCTTACACAGAAGATTACACATACATATTCACAAAAAGAGAGCAGGGGGAAATATCAAAAATCTTGCTCTCCATGTCCACCTCCTCAATTTGGGATAATTCGTTGTAAAAAGAGGAAAAGGGCGAGAAGTCTGAAATCTTGCTCTCTAAGTCCACCTCCTTAATTTGGAATAATTCGTTGTAAAAAGAGGAAAAGGGGGTAAAGTCTTAAATCTTGTCCTCAAAGTCCACTTCCTCAATTTGGGATGATTCGCTGTCCATTCATGCACTCCACAGACGCAGGGCACATCAAATGGACCGTGGAGCTTTAACCCGCTGCCTCCGAGGCTGCACAGAGAGATTTCCCTGTCTCTGCTCTCACAGCTCCCGGGTGTCAGCCTTGGACCTGGCCCCGCCTCTGCACGTAGGTCGCCAGAGGGCGTCCGTTCTTTGCTCAGACAGGACATTTACCCAATTTTTAAGCATTCATAGGGCACCTCCATAGACTAAGATCCCCCCAAACACATACACTCGAGGCAGTAGGTTTTTCCTTCTTAAATCCTTTACTTTTATATCTGGCCCTTTTCCATGAATGCTTCCACTTAGCTCCCACCTTGCTCTTTCAGGTAAAGCAGAAAGCAGTCCCTGATCTCACCATCTGCTCTAGAACCCACACTGTGGTAGGTTATCATTGGATGCAGTGGCCCTGTTCTCCAATTGCCTTGCTTATTTGATCTTTCCCACTCGAGGCTGGGCTCCTTGAGACACAGACTAGACTTTGCTTCTCTGTATCCCCCCTGCCATGGTCATCCCTGGCATAGAGTAGTACCAATTACCATTTGTTGAATGGATGGAATATCTTTTAACAGAGTCTAAGTGAGGTGCCAGTCACTAAAAAGTATCCAACTAAATGTGATTTAAGTTCACATCACTGGGGCAAAAATACGTCTGTCTTGCCCCCCCTCTGAAACTCTTATCTTACTTCATCTATCATATTGATTGAGAGTACACTTTTGAGACTTTATTTTATAATACTGATACGTCTTTGAGGCATTTTTGCCACACTCCATTCAAATGCCAGCCTCTTTGTGATGGAAGGCCTTTTAAGACATCATTAGTTTTTGCCAAATGTGCTTGTCAACAGTGACATCCAGCTGAAGGTAAGATCCTTGGGGAACAGAACAACATGGTGGGGGAAGGCAAGGGACTATCTTGGAGTAGAGAGGAAATGCAAAAGACAGGCGGAAGTAAGAGAGTAGTAAAAACAAATATCCCTGACATCACTGCTCTTCCCATCAATAGATCTACGTCCTGCTCAAAGACCTAAAATGGATATTTTGTTAAACTTGACTCACTTAGATCTCAACTCAAATTCCACTTCTTTCATGTTTCAACTCTGTGACTGAAGGAAAGCTGTTTATAGTCTCTGAGTTTCATCTTTTATAACAGAAAAGGGGTGCGTGATGTATATCTTGTATGAGTGTTTAGGGGTATAATGCAGAAAGGTTGCATGTCTTACATGATGCTGCAATCACATCGGGAACTCAACAAATGGTACAATGTAAATCCCTTCTGCTCGGTGCTCAAGGACGCCCATAATATATCAGCAATCTATCCAGCATTTTGCCCAAATTCTTGCCAATAACAGATACCAACATTCATTCCCTGTGTGTGCTTCATACGTTTGACTACCGTAACTTTCCACATGCCATTTTTATGTCAAAAGTATTAGGCAGATCACTCCCCAGTTTCCCAAGAAACACAGGATCACAGGTAGGTTTTAGAGAAAGCATGCGGACTGGGGAAAGAAACAGGAATATTGTCTTATTATTTGGAATTTGGAAACCATTTATGTTGCCAAGTAAAATATCTGCCTAAATATACGTACAGGAGGTTTAGTATGTTTCACACATATTGGGTATCTTTTGTGTACAAGGTTCAGAGAGGCTTTGTCTATCATCTCTGTCACTACGATAGTACAAAATTGTACTGTTTTTCTATAATACCTTTCAATCTGACCTGATTTAAGCTCTGAATGCACTTAAACAGTATGTGTGGCCTCAGCACAGGGATATATCTATTGCCCAAAAGAGGAAGACTACATTCCAAGAAACTCCAACATCAACTTGCAGGAGGACCATGACTCAAAAGTTGAATGACAGCTGCTGGGTGTAAGGCTGACACATAGAGATACTGCAGGGCCTTGCTTTTTAATTAAGAAATCTGCTGATGATATTCAGTTTGGCCTGAGCTTGAGCTTAGAGCTCATACTATCCTATTCTACCTCAAAATCTAATACAAGTCAATCAAAAATTATTTTAGGCCTGCACTATGGGCAGTTGCTAGAAATGAATGATGGGGAGGCAGTTAAATCTAATAATGAGTCTGTCAAGCTGCATCCATTCGCATAACACAACCAAAAGAGGCAGCTCCAGGCATAACATCCATGTAGCTCCACTTGGGGTCTACATCTCCTCAGGGTTGACTACTACAACCATTTTTCTCGGAGGATAGTCATGGGATAGTGCAGACATGTTCTTTATCATCACCAGTTATATTAATTAAATCAATAGTCTACTAGCAAACATGTTTCCTAGCTTCTGTAGGATTTGGCTATCACTGCCGTTGGAAATTACTGAAAGAATTTTTCAGAATTACTAAAAGAATCGTCCACCTTCTGAGTCAATCTTTGGATGGGCTTAAGAACACATTACAAATAGACAAGACACCCAAAGAAATCAGCTGGAGCTCCATAATCTCTCTCTCTCCCAGAATTTACTGAGTTCACATGAAAATATAAAGAAATCTATTCCCCAAATTCCAATACATAAGACATGCATGCACACACACACACGCACGCATGCACACACTCACACATTCACATAGACATGTGTTTGAAAATCCTATCTGTGGGGTACTATGGCAATATTGGATTAATCTCTAGAAATCATACTGAGTCCCCCAGGTGGGCTAAGTGTTTCTATTCGAGTGCTTCCCTAGGATTCTGTGCCATCTACTATGAAAACAAGACATTGTATCTAAATTATTACTATTTTTATTTTAGTGTAAATATGCATAAATTCTTACTTTTTGAGAAGATGGGTGCATTTTATTCATCTGAAGTTCCACTTATTAATCACACAGGATTTGGCATATAGATTGTATTCAAGACATGCAAGTAAATACATAAGTAAAAAATATACTCAAGGTTGGATAAATGTGAGAGACATTAACTGCTTATGAAATTTTGAGGACAAGATAATCAGCATGAGATGATGTTAGGAAAGTTACATGATGGAGGTGAGAATAGGTTGGCTATTAAGGATTTGTGAGGAATTTATATTTATCCATTTTAAGTGGCATTTTGAGTCCCGTTTTTAATTCTTGATGCGTCCCTTCACTCAAACGTATATTAAGTTTCTTCTTTGCACCACATTTCATGGTGAATCCTGGGGTTGCAGAAATAAACAAGAAGGCTCTTGAGGGCAGGTGTACGAGTTCAAGGAACATACAATCTAACGATTGTATCCACCAGACAATGATATTTTAATTTAAATGAGTTTTGGATTGACATGTACAAACTGCTCTATTTAAAACAGATAACCAACAAGGGCTATATAGCACAGGGAACTCTGCTCAATATAATGTAATAACCTAAATGGCAAAGGAATTCAAGAAAGAATAGATACATGTATACATAAAACTGAATCACTCTGCTGTGCACCTGAAACTAGCACAACATTGTTAATCAACTATGCTCCAATATAAAATAAAAATTAAAAAAAATAAGTAAAAAGAATAAGGTTCACTGGACCTAAATAAATAAGTAAATAAATAAATAAGTAAATAAATAAATAAGTCCTATTAAAAAGGAAGAAGAGAAAATATTATCTTCAATTGATGGTGAGAACTCTAAGGCTCAGGTAGCTTAAGTAACAAATCATGTGTCTAAAAGGGGTCCATCTGGCTCAAGAGTGTCCCCCTGAAGTGATTTATTTGTTCTAGTGCACCATATAGTTTTCAGTAAACAGGGAGTTGCAACTGTAGGATGCTGAGAAATTTGCCCTTTCTATAATAAGGTACATCCTAGCCAGCACGATCTGATTTCAGGTGTGATCCATTAGGGTTCCGCTTATTGACCACTCTGAGCAGTTCCCCCTCTGAGCAGCTAATTTAGGTGCCAAGACAGTTAAAAATAGATTCTCTAGACATTTTCCTTTGCTCTAGCTCCAGGAGCTGACCGCATCACCTTGCCTCACCCACAATTAGTTCTCAATACAAAAACACTTAGGCCACCAGCCATTTCTAGAATGAGGCAAGCAGACTTCAGACCCAGCTGGAGCATAATTCCAAAAACCATGCCATAATGGAGATGATGTGGAGTGGAGAACCTGAGCCGAATGGAGAGAGGTTACCTGACAGTATCATCTACGGTTCGTTTGCCATTAATATGGCAGCCTGCCTGCCTGGGTCTGCTCCAACCTGCTAATAGGTACTCTCTGGGGATGGGCTCATGCACTCTCCTGCTGAGCTGAGCCACCCACCGCAGAGACAACTATGGACTTGAACTATTGTTTCTAACATAGTGCCCTACAGAGTCCTAACCTCTGGACAACGCCTCCATTCAGATAGAAGAATTCTGGCTTCCTGGCCCTTCTTATCTTCCAAGTCCCTCATAAATGAGGGCATTTAATATGTCATCTTAGTTCTGTTTTCCATTTAAACACTCCCTTCATTAGAGGCATAAGCAACTGATTTAATTAAAAAGGTTAATATCAGAGCAATCTAAGCTTTACTCCCCACCCTTCTCATCTGATTTATCTGGGGTTAGAGGTTACATTAGAAATCACAGAGAAGGAGAGAGAGAAAAAGCATCAGGCCAGTTTTGTTATGAGATAAGTCAAAGGGCAGCTGAGAGGGACTGTAAATAAAACATTGCATTTGAATTAGGACTTCTAGATTTTTTAAAAATTTTATTGGAGTATATAGTTGACTTATAATGTTGTGTTAGTTTCAGGTGAACATCAAAGTAAATCAGTTATACATATACATATATCCACTCTTTCTAAGATTATTTTCCCATATAGGGCATTACAGAGTATTGAGTAGAGTTCCCTGTGCTATACAGTAGGTCCTTATTAGTCATCTATTTTATATATAGTAAAGTGTGTATGTCAACCCCAGTCTCTCAATTTATCCCTCCTCCACTTACCCTCTGGTACCCATAAGTTTATTTTCTACATCTGTATACAAGACTTTTAGATTTTTAACTCAGCAAGGCTCTCATCACTAGGTTTTTTTGGGCAAGTTCCTTCCTCTTACTAGGGCTAAGTTTTATTATCTCTTAAATAACTGGGGTTTTCCAAACTTGCCTAATTATGAGAATTACATGAGATATTTGTCAAACCTACAGATTTCCAGGTCCCATCTCAGATAAACAAAATCTGAATCTTCAAAGAGGGGGTGGTCACCCCAGGTGCTGCTTGTGGCCAGACAGGTTCATGCTGGGCAGATGGGCACTGTGGTCTCGCCCAGCTCTGACATCTTTCCTACCTCTGACGATGATTCTAAGGCATACTTACCTTTGGGTTATAGATAGAAACAAAATCAAGGGTTCAGGATTTTCCCAAAACTCCTCTGAAGGTACTAAAATAAAACAGAGGGCTTATCCAGGTCATGGTCAGCCCTAGAAAAATTCAGAAGCAAAATAATCTTATTGTTTATCTTCCCCAAACTCCCCTTTATATGTCCCTGCTTTGTCTCTGTTGCTGTCCTCCATTCTCAAGATATGATCTGGCCCAATGCTGGTCTCTGCCGTATGTAGAATGTCGACAAAGTCTACTCAAAGCCCAGTACCCCATTCTCCCATCTGTCTCTCTTTTTCTGTCCCCTATCAAACTGTTCTCAACTCTGTCTGCCTAGAAGGTATTTGAGAACCAATTAATGTGTTAATAATTAGTTTGGGCATAAATGTATTTCCTCAGGCTAAGCATTGGCATTTTCACTAAAGATATCACCTACATTTGAAAAAATGATTCCCCATTAACAGTTTGAACAGTATGTGCCATCTAGTATGTAGATATATGGAACCAATGGGTTGTTTCTGACACTCTAAATCACATCATACCATCATGGAAGAAAGTGTGTTAATGGGACTTTATTTTTTAACATTTTGACATGTATAAAAGATTTACCTACTAGGCTAAAAATCTCTCTCTGCCTCATCCACATGAAAAGGAATTTTGAAAATTTAATCAAAAATCCATTCAGCCCTTTCTGATGTTACCAACCAAATTATACTTTTCTCCCAGTTAGGAGTGTTCCTACACCTTAGCTTTTACTGACAATAAAGCCTGATTTCCTCCAGTGCAAACCTAAGAATAAATTAAAACTTTATAAAATAGGTGCACCTTTGACAGGTTTAGAAAGGAAATATGACTGTAAGTGTCAAAACCACAGGTAACTGCATTTGAAAATAATGCAGTATGCTTTTTTTTTTTCTATAACGCTGAATGGACATGCTTGATTTTTAAAATAATGTTTGCAACATTAAAACCAAATGGCTGGACCTTCCTTGTGCTGCAGTGGTTAAAAATCTGCCCGCCAATGCAGGGGACATGGGTTTGAACCCTGGTCTGGGAAAATCCCACATGCCATGGTGCAACTAAGCCTGTGCGCCACAACTACTGAAGCCCATGCACCTAGAGCCCATGCTCTTCAACAAGAGAAGCCACCGCAATGAGAAGCCTGTGCACTGCAACAAAGAGTAGCACCTGCTTGCCACAACTAGAGAAAGCCCACATGCAGCAACAAAGACCCAACAGAGCCAAAAATAAATAAATAAATAACATCATGATCAAGTGGGGTTTATCTCAGGAATGCTAGGATTCTTCAATATACACAAATCAATCAATGTGATAAACCATATTAACAAAGTAAAGGAGAAAAATCATATGATCATCTCAGTAGATGCAGAAAAAGCTTTCAACAAAATTCAACACCCATTTATGATAAAAACCCTCCAGAAAGTAGGCATAGAGGGAACTTACCTCAACACAATAGAGACCATATATGACAAACCCACAGCCAACATCATTCTCAATGGTGAAAAACTGAAACCATTTCCTCTAATATCAGGAACAAGACAAAGTTGTCCATACTCGCCCCTATTATTCAACATAGTTTTAGCCACAGCAGTCAGAGAAGAAAAAGAAATAAAATGAATCCAAATCAGAACAGAAGTAAAGCTGTCACTGTTTGCAGATGACATGATACTATACATAGAGAATCCTAAAGATGCTAGCAGAAAACTACTAGAGCTAATCAATGAATTTGGTAAAGTAGCAGGATACAAAATTAATGCACAGAAATCGCTTGCATTCCTATACACTGATAATGAAAAATTTGAAAGCAGAATTAAAGAAACACTCCCATTTACCACTGCAACAAAAAGAATAAAATACCTAGGAATAGACCTACCCAAGGAAACAAAACACCTGTATGCAGAAACTATGAAACACTGATGATAGAAATTAAAAATGATACAAACAGATGGAGAGATATACCATATTCTTGGACTGGAAGACTCAACATTGTGAAAATGACTATAATACCCAGAGCAATCTACAGATTCAATGCAATCCCTATCAAATGACCAATAGCATTTTTTCACAGAACTAGAACAAAAATTTTCACAGTTGTATGGCAAAACAAAAGAACCTGAATAGCCAAAGCAATCTTGAGAAAGAAAAACAGAGCTGGAGGAATCAGACTCACTTCAGACTATACTGCAAAGCTACAGTAATCAAGACAGTATGGTACTGGCACAAAAACAGAAATATAGATGAATATTTCAGGACAGAATGCCCAGAGATAAACCCACTGACATATGGTCACCTTATCTTTGATAAAGGAGGCAAGAATATACAATGGAGAAAAGACAATCTCTTCAATAAGTGGTGCTGGGAAAACTGGACAGCTAAATGTAAAAGTATGAAATTAGAAAACTCCCTAACACCATACACAAAAATAAACTCAAGATGGATTAAAGACCTAAATGTAAGGCCAGAC
Organism: Mesoplodon densirostris; assembly: GCF_025265405.1. NCBI lineage: Eukaryota > Metazoa > Chordata > Mammalia > Artiodactyla > Ziphiidae > Mesoplodon > Mesoplodon densirostris. The sequence goes on along the minus strand of NC_082668.1, from coordinate 107,235,740 downwards.
ACTATCAAACTCTTAGAGGAAAACATAGGCAGAACACTCTATGACATAAATCACAGCAAGATCCTTTTTGACCCACCTCCTAGAGAAATGGAAATAAAAACAAAAATAAACAAATGTGACATAATGAAACTTAACAGCTTTTGCACAGCAAAGGAAACCATAAAGAAGACGAAAAGACAACCCTCAGAATGGGAGAAAATATTTGCAAACAAAGCAACTGACAAAGGATTAATCTCCAAAATTTATAAGCAGTTCATGCAACTCAATATCAAAAAAACAAACAACCCAATCTAAAAATGCACAGAAGACCTAAATAGACATTTCTCCAAAGAATATATACAGATTGCCAACAAACACATGAAAGAATGCTGGACATCACTAATCATTAGAGAAATGCAAATCAAAACTACAATGAGGTATCACTTCACACCGGTCAGAATGGCCATCATCAAAAATCTACAAACACTAAATGCTGGAGAGGGTGTGGAGAAAAGGAAAACCTCTTGAACTGTTGGTGGGAATATAAATTGATACAGCTACTATGGAGAACAATATGGAGGTTCCTTTAAAAGCTAAAAATAGAACTACCATATGACCCAGCAATCCCATTACTGGGCATATACCCTGAGAAAACCATAATTCGAAAAGAGTCATGTACCACAATATTCATTGCAGCTCTATTTACAGTAGCCAGGACATAGAAGCAACCTACGTGTCCATCAACAGATGAATGGATAAAGAAGATGTGGCACATACATACAGTGGAATATTACTCAGCATAAAAAGAAACGAAATTTAGTTATTTGTAGTGAGGTAGATGGACTTAGAGTCTGTCATACAGAGTGAAGTAAATCAGAAAGAGAAAAACAAATACCGTATGCTAACATATTTATGGAATCAAGAAAAAAATGGTTGGGCTTCCCAGGTGGCGCAGTGGTTGAGAGTCTGCCTGCTGATGCAGGGGACGCAGGTTCGTGCCCAGGTCTGGGAGGATCCCACATGCCACGGAGTGGCTAGGCCTGTGAGCCATGGCTGCTGGGCCTGAGCTTCTGGAGCCTGTGCTCTGCAATGGGAGAGGCCGCAGCAGTGAGAGGCCCGCATACTGCAAATAATAATAATAAATAAATAAATAAGTAAATGGTTGTGAAGAACCTAGGGGCAGCACGCAGACATAGAGAATGGACTTGAGGACACAGGGAGGGGGAAGGGTAAGCTGGGATAAAGTGAGAGAGTGGCATGGACATATATACACTAACAAATGTAAAATAGATAGCTAGTGGGAAGCAGCTGCATAGCACAGGGAGATCAGTTCAGTGTTTTCTGACCACCTAGAGGGGTGGGATAGGGAAGATGGGAGGGAGACGCAAAAGGGAGGAGGTATGGGGATATATGTATACATATAACTGATTCACTTTGTTATAAAGCAGAAACTAACACAACATTGTAAATCAATTATACTCCAATAAAGATGTTAAATAAATAAATAAATAATAAGTGAAATAAAAATATTTATTAAAAAATATAATAAGCCAAATGCCTGAGGACTTTCCTATGTGCAGATTAGAAAAGAATTGGAGGATAGTGTTGCCAGAAGAGACAAAATTTAAAAGAAAATATTTTCAGCAGTGTTCACCTTATTAAGTGCACCTAAACCCTGGCTAGGAAGCAAACACCATTTTTTGTTGTTGTTGTATAAGGAAATGCACAATGCCTCAGTGCTAAGGTTCTGCATGCAGGCTTCCTGGACTGGAACCATGACCCTACCACCTTTAAAATCTGAGTTCCTAGGCCAGTAGATTAATTTTAGTTGCCTCATTTGTAAAGTATTAAAAATATTAGTTACTCAGTAGGATTTCTGTGTTGAAGAAGTGAGACCACACATAAGAAAAGCTTGGAAAATTTTCCTGGCATCCAGTTATCATGTAACGTTAGTGATGTGTTATTTTTTAAAATTGTTATTGAAATATAGTTGATTTAAAATGTTGTATTAGTTTCAGGTGTAAAACAAAGTGATATATAGACACACACAAACAGACACACACACACACACACACACATATATATATATATATATATTCTTTTTTAGATTCTTTTCCATTATAGGTTATTGCAAGGTATTGATCATAGCTCCCTACTTTATACAGTAGGTCCTTGTTGGTTATGTATTTTATATATAGTAGTGTGTATATGTTACTCCCAAAGTCCTAATTTATCCCTCCCCACTTTCCCCTTTGGTAACCATAAGTTTGTTTTCTACATCTGTGAGTCTATTTCTGTTTTGTAAATAAGTTCATTTGTATCATTTTTTTTTTGATTTCACATATAAGTGATATCATGTGATATTTATCTTTCTCTGTCTGACTGACTTCACTTAGTATGATAACCTGTAGATCCATCCATGTTGCAGCAAATAGCATTATTTCATTCTTTTTTTATGGCAGAGTAATATTCCATCGTGTATATATACCACAAAAAAGGAATCCAAACATAACAATAAAATAGTCATCAAGGCCCCCGGAGGAAGATGGCGGAAGAGTAAGACGCGGAGATCACCTTCCTCCCCACAGATACATCAGAAATTCATCTACACGTGGAACAACTCCTACGGAACACCTACTGAACACTGACAGAAGACCTCAGACCCCCCAAAAGGCAAGAAACTCCCCACATACCTGGGTAGGGCAAAAGAAAAAAAGAATAAACAGAGACAATAGGATAGGGACGGGACCTGCACCAGTGGGAGGGAGCCGTGAAGGAGGGAAGGTTTCTACACACTACAAGCCCCTTCACGGGTGGAGACTGCAGGTGGCGGAGGGGGAAAGCTTCGGAGTAGCGGAGGAGAGCACAGCAACAGGGGTGCGGAGGGCAAAGCGGAGAGATTCTGGCACAGAGGACCGGTGCCCTCAGGCACACACCAGCCTGAGAGGCTTGTCTGCTCGGCCGCCGCTGGGGCGGGCGGGGCTGGGAGCTGAGGCTCGGGTATCGGCTTTCAGTCGGAGCGCAGGGAGAGGACTGGGGCTGGCGGCAGGAAGAGAGCCTGAAGGGGTTAGTGCACCACGGCTAGCCCGGAGGGAGTCCGGGGAAAGGGTCTGGAGCTGCCAAAGAGGCAAGAGACTTTTTTCCCTTTTGTTTGCTGGTGCGCGAGGAGAGGGCATTAAGAGGGCTGCTTGGGGAAGCGCCGGAGACAGGCGCGAGCCACGGGTAAGGCGCGGACCTCGGAGACGGGCGTGGGATGCTGGGGCTGCTGCCGCCGCCGCCGCCGCCGTGGGGCCTGTGTGCGAGTGCGGGTCACTGTCCGCCCCGCCTTCTGGGGGGCCTGTGCACCCCGCCACTGCCGGGGTCCCGGGACCCGGGGACGGTTTTCCCGGGAAAGCGCACAGAGCGCCACAGGCTGCTGCAACGTCACGCCAGCCTCTGCCGCCGCAGGCCCGCCCTACACTGCGCGCCCCTCCCTCCCCTCTGCCTGAGTGAGCCAGAGCCCCCGAATCAGCGACTCCTTTAAACCCGTCCTGTCCGAGCGAAGAACGGACGCCCTCCGGCGACCTACGCGCAGAGGCGGGGTCAGGTCCAAGGCTGAGACCCGGAAGCTGTGAGAGCAGAGCAGAGACAGGGAAATCTCTCTGTGCAGCCTCGGAGGTAGCGGATTAAAGCTCCACGGTCCATTTGATGTGCCCTGCGTCTGTGGAGTGCATGAATGGACAGCGAATCATCCCAAATTGAGGAAGTGGACTTTGAGGACAAGATTTAAGACTTTACCCCCTTTTCCTCTTTTTACAACGAATTATCCCAAATTAAGGAGGTGGACTTAGAGAGCAAGATTTCAGACTTCTCGCCCTTTCCCTCTTTTTACAACGAATTATCCCAAATTGAGGAGGTGGACTTGGAGAGCAAGATTTTTGATTTTTCCCCCTGCTCTCTTTTTGTGAATGTCTATGTGTAATCTTCTGTGTAAGATTCTCTCTGTATAGCTTTGCTTCCACCATATGTCCCAGGGTTCTATCGGTCCGTTTTTTTTTTTCAATAATTACTTTTTAATTTTAATAACGCTACTATATTTCATACTTTATTCTATTTTACTTTACCTGCTCTTTCTTTTTTCCTATCTTCCCTTCCTCCCTCCCTCCCTCTGCTCCTCCTTTCCTTCTTTCTTTTTCTTTCCTGCCTCCCTCCCTCCCACCCTTCTTCTTTCCACTTTCTTTTTCTTTCCTTCCTCCCTCCCTCCCTCCTGTCTTTCTTTCTTTCCTTCCTTGCTCCCTCCCTCCCTCCCTTCTTCCATTCACTCTTCCTTTTGCTTTCATTCCTCCCTCCCTCCCTCCTTTCTTTCCTTCTTTTTTCCATCCTTGCTCCCTCCCTCCCTCCTTTCCTTCTTCCGTCCTTCCTTCCTTTCTTCCCTTCTTCCTTTCTTTCCCTCTCTCTTTCTTTCTTCTACTAATTCTTTCTTTCTACTTTTTCGCCCTGTTATTCTGAGACGGGTGGATGAAACGCTCTTGCTGCTGCAGCCAGGAGTCAGTGCTGTGCCTCTGAAGTGGGAGAGCCAACTTCAGGACACGGGCCCATAAGAGACCTCCCAGCTCCACATAATATCAAGCAACGAAAATCTCCCAGAGATCTCCATCTCAACACCAGCACCCAGCTTCAGTCAACGACGAGCAAGCTACAGTGCTGGTCACCCTATGCCAAGCAACTAGCAAGGCAGGAACACAACCCCACCCATTAGCAGAGAGGCTACCTAAAAACATAATAAGGTCATAGGCACCCCAAAACACACCACCAGACGTGCACCTGTCCACCAGAAAGACGAGATCGAGCCTCAACCACCAGAACACAGTGATTAGTCCCCCCCACCAGGAAGCCTACACAACCTACTGAAACAACCTTAGCCACGGGGGACAGACACCAAAAACAATGGGAACTATGAATCTGCAGCCTGCAAAAAGGAGACCCCAAACACAGTAACATAAGCAAAATGAGAAGACAGAAAAACACACAGCAGGTGAAGGAGCAAGATAAAAACCAACCAGACCTAACAAATGAAGAGGTAATAGGCAGTCTACCTGAAAAAGAATTCAGAATAATGATAGTAAAGCTGATCCAAGATTCTATTTCCAAGATCCATAATCTTGGAAATAGAATAGAAAAAATGCAAGAAACAGTTAACAAGGAACTAGAAGAACTAAAGATGAATCAAGCATCGATTAAAAACACAATAAATGAAATGAAAAATACTCTAGATGGGATCAATAGCAGAATAACTGAGGCAGAAGAACGGATAAGTGAGGTGGAATATAAAATAGTGGAAATAACTGATGCAGAGCAAAATAAAGAAAAAAGAATGAAAAGAACAGAGGACAGTCTCAGACCTCTGGGACAACATTAAATGCACCAACATTCGAATTATAGGGGTTCCAGAAGAAGAAGAGAAAAAGAAAGGGACTGAGAAAATATTTGAAGAGATTATAGTTGAAAACTTCCCTAATATGGGAATGGAAATAGTTAATCAAGTACAGGAGGCACAGAAAGTCCCATACAGAATAAATCCAAGGAGAAATACGCCAAGACACATATTAATCAAACTGTCAAAAATTAAATACAAAGAAATCATATTAAAAGCAGCAAGGCAAAAACAACAAATAACACACAAGGGAATCCCCAGCAGGTTAACAGCTGATCTCTCAGCAGAAACTCTACAAGCCAGAAGGGAGTGGCAGGACATAATTAAAGTGATGAAGGAGAGAAACCTGCAACCAAGATTACTCTACACAGCAAGGATCTCATTCAGATTTGATGGAGAAATTAAAACCTTTACAGATAAGCAAAAGCTGACAGAGTTCAGCACCACCAAACCAGCTTTACAACAAATGCTAAAGGAACTTCTCTAGGCAAGAAACACAACAGAAGGAATGTACCTACAATAACGAACCCAAAGCAATTAAGGAAACGGGAATAGGAACATACATATCAATAATTACCTTAAATGTAAATGGACTAAATGCTCCTGCCAAAAGACACAGAGTGGCTAAATGGATACAAAAACAAGACCCATATATATGCTGTCTACAAGAGACCCACTTCAGACCTAGAGACACATACAGATTGAAAGTAAGGGGATGGAAAAAGATATTCCATGCAAATGGAAACCAAAAGAAAGCTAGAGTAGCAATTCTTATATCAGACAAAATAGACTTAAAAATAAAGACTATTAGAAGAGACAAAGAAGGACACTACATAACGATAAAGGGATCGATCCAAGAAGAAGACATAACAATTGTAAATATTTATGCACCCAACATAGGAGCACCAGAATACATAAGGCAAATACTAACAGCCATAAAAGGGGAAATCGACAGTAACACAATCATAGTAGGGGACTTTAACACCCCACTTTCACCAATGGACAGATCATCCAAAATGAAAATAAATAAGGAAACACAAGCTTTAAATGATACATTAAACAAGATGGACTTAGTTGATATTTATAGGACATTCCATCCAAAAACAATAGAATACACATTTTTCTCAAGTGCTCATGGAACATTCTCCAGGATAGATCATATCTTGGGTCACAAATCAAGCCTTGGTAGATTTAAGAAAATTGAAATTGTATCAAGTATCTTTTCTGAGCACAATGCTATGAGACTAGACATCAATTACAGGAAAAGGTCTGTAAAAAATACAAACACATGGAGGCTAAACAATACACTACTCAATAACGAAGTGATCACTGGAGAAATCAAAGAGGAACTTAAAAAATACCTAGAAACAAATGACAATGGAGACACGACGACCCAAAACCTATGGGACGCAGCAAAAGCAGTTCTAAGGGGGAAGTTTATAGCAATACAATCCCACCTTAAGAAACAGGAAACATTTCGAGTAAACAACCTGACCCTGCACCTAAAGCAATTAGAGAAAGAAGAACAAAAAAACCCCAAAGTTAGCAGAAGGAAAGAAATCATAAAGATCAGATCAGAAATAAATGAAAAAGAAATGAAGGAAACGATAGCAAAGATCAATAAAACTAAAAGCTGGTTCTTTGAGAAGATAAACAAAATTGAAAAACCATTAGCCAGACTCATCAAGAAAAGAAGGGAGAAGACTCAAATCAATAGAATTAGAAATGAAAAAGGAGAAGTAACAACTGACACTGCAGAAATACAAAAGATCATGAGAGATTACTACAAGCAACTCTATGCCAATAAAATGGACAACCTGGAAGAAATGGACAAATTCTTAGAAATGCACAACCTGCCAAGACTGACTCAGGAAGAAATAGAAAATATGAATAGACCAATCACAAGCACTGAAATTGAAACTGTGATTAAAAATCTTCCATCAAACAAAAGCCCAGGACCAGATGGCTTCACGGGCGAATTCTATCAAACATTTAGAGAAGAGCTAACACCCATCCTTCTCAAACTCTTCCAAACAATATCAGAGGAAGGAACACTCCCAAACTCATTCTACGAGGCCACCATCACCTTGATACCAAAACCAGGCAAGGATGTCACAAAGAAAGAAAACAACAGGCCAATATCACTGATGAACATAGATGCAAAAATCCTCAACAAAATACTAGCAAACAGAATCCAACAGCACATTGAATGGGTCATACACCATGATCAAGTGGGGTTTATTCCAGGAATGCAAGGATTCTTCAATATATGCAAATCAATCAATGTGATACACCATATTAACAAGTTGAAGGAGAAAAACCATATGATCATCTCAATAGATACAGAGAAAGCTTTAGACAAAATTCAACAGCCATTTATGATAAAAACTCTGCAGAAAGTAGGCATAGAGGGAACTTTCTCAACATAATAAAGGCCATATATGACAAACCCACAGCCAACATTGTCCTCAATGGTGAAAAACTGAAACCATTTCCACTAAGATCAGGAACAAGACAAGGCTGCCCACTCTCACCACTCTTATTCAACATAGTTTTGGAAGCTTTAGCCACAGCAATCAGAGAAGAAAAGGAAATAAAAGGAATCCAAATTGGAAAAGGAGAAGTAAAGCTGTCACTGTTTGCCGATGACATGATACTATACATAGAGAATCCTAAAGATGCTACCGAAAAACTACTAGAGCTAATCAATGGATTTGGTAAAGTAGCAGGATACAAAATTAATGTACAGAAATCTCTGGCATCCCTGTACACTAATGATGAAAAATCTGAAAATGAAATCAAGAAAACACTCCCATTTACCATTGCAACAAAAAAAATAAAATATCTAGGAATAAACCTACCTAAGGAGACAAAAGACCTGTATGCAGAAAGTTATAAGACACTGATGAAAGAAATTAAGGATGATACAAATAGATGGAGAGATATACCATGCTCCTGGATTGGAAGAATCGATATTGTGAAAATGACTCTACTACCCAAAGCAATCTACAGATTCAATGCAATCCCTATCAAACTACCACTGGCATTTTTCACAGAACTAGAACAAAACATTTCAAAATTTGTTTGGAAAAACAAAAGACCCCGAATAGCCAAAGCAATCTTGAGAACGAAAAACGGAGCTGGAGGAATCAGGCTCCCTGACTTCAACTATACTACAAAGCTACAGTAATTAAGACAGTGTGGTACTGGCATAAAAACAGAAAGATAGATCAATGGAACAGGATAGAAAGCCCAGAGATAAACCCACGCACATATGGCCAACTTATCTTTGATAAAGGAGGCAGGAATGTACAGTGGAGAAAGGACAGCCTCTTCAATAAGTGGTGCTGGGAAAACTGGACGGGGACATGTAAAAGTTTGAGATTAGATCATTCCCTAACACCATACACAAAAATAAGCTCAAAATGGATTAAAGACTTAAATGTAAGGCCAGAAACTATCAAACTCTTAGAGGAAAACATAGGTAGAACACTCTATGACATGAATCACAGCAAGATCCTTTTGGACCCACCTCCTAGAGAAATGGAAATAAAAACAAAGATAAACAAATGGGACCTAATGAAACTTCAAAGCTTTTGCACAGCAAAGGAAACCATAAACAAGACCAAAAGACAACCCTCAGAATGGGAGAAAATATTTGCAAATGAAGCAACTGACAAAGGATTAATCTCCAAAATTTATAAGCAGCTCATGCAGCTCAATAGCAAAAAAACAAACAAGCGAATCCAAAAATGGGCAGAAGACTTAAATAGGCATTTCTCCAAAGAAGATATACAGACTGCCAACAAACACATGAAAGAATGCTCAACATCATTAATCATTAGAGAAATGCAAATCAAAACTACAATGAGATATTATCTCACACCAGTCAGAATGGCCATCATCAAGAAATCTAGAAACAATAAATGCTGGAGAGGGTGTGGAGAAAAGGGACCACTCTTGCACTGCTGGTGGGAATGTGAATTGGTACAGGCACTATGGAGAACAGTATGGAGGTTCCTTAAAAAACTAAAAATAGAACTGCCATATGACCCAGCAATCCCACTACTAGGCATATACCCTGAGAAAACCATAATTCAAAAAGAGACATGTACCAAAATGTTCATTGCAGCTCTATTCACAATAGCCCAGAGCTGGAAACAACCTAAGTGTCCATCATCGGATGAATGGATAAAGAAGATGTGGCACATATATACAATGGAATATTACTCAGCCATAAAAAGAAATGAAACTGAGCTATTTGTAATGAGGTGGATAGACCTAGAGTCTGTCATACAGAGTCAAGTAAGTCAGAAAGAGAAAGACAAATACCGTATGCTAACACATATATACGGAATTAAAAAAAAATGTCATGAAGAACCTAGGGGTAAAACAGGAATAAAGACACAGACCTACTTGAGAATGGACTTGAGGATATGGGGAGGGGGAAGGGTAAGCTGTGACAAAGCGAAAGAGAGGCATGGACATATATACACTACCAAACGTAAGGTAGATAGATAGTGGGAAGCAGCCGCAGAGCACAGGGAGATCAGCTCGGTGCTTTGTGACCGCCTGGAGGGGTGGGATGGGGAGTGTGGGAGGGAGGGAGATGTATGAGGGAAGGGATGTGGGAACAGATGTACATGTATGACTGATTCACTTTGTTATAAAGCCGAAACTAATAATAAAAAGAAAGTCATCAAATCACAAGGCAAGAGAACAAAAGAGAAAAGCAGAAAAAAACCATACAAAAACAAATCCAAAGCAGTTAACAAAATGGTGATAAGAGTATACATATCAATAATTACCTTAAATGTAAATGGATTAAATGCTCCAACCAAAAGACAAACTGGCTGAAAGGATATAAAAACAAGACTGGTATATGTGCTGTCTACAAGAGACCCACTTCAGATCTAGAGACACATACAGACTAAAAGTGACAGGATGGAAAAAGATAATTGTTACTTTTGTTACCCAATGGGATTCTTACTTATTAACTGGGGACAATCTTTAGAAATCCGTGCTTAATTCCTGTCTACCACTTCGGTCCAAATCATGATCAACTTTCTTACAACATGCTGAATAATAAAGGAAGCCTTAGGGATCTTTTTCACCCCTGAGAGTTAGATCGAGCTGAATCTTGTCCTGAGCCACCTGCTTCAGGCTTGCTCTTCCCTCAGCATCCATCTAGGCTGGCAAGGTCTTTCCTGATCTACCCTCACCAGCCCCCTTCAAGGATAGAGGAGAAGCCCCAGGAGAAAAGCAAGACAACTTTTTCTCCTTATCCACCCCAGATTCCACCAAAATAAAAGGATTGACAGACATAGTCACTAGTGGTACAACTGTGAATTTTGTTCTCCTTGTGTCCATTTAAATGTATTCCCTATTGATTTTGATGTGAGTGACCCAGTTTGTCCCATGATAAATCAATAACCATATATTGAGAGCCAACTTTGTGGCAAACGTCATCTGAGGGGCCAAAAATATATTGATAAAATAAACAAGTTGAGTTCTCACTTACATGGCCCTTATAGTCAAGAGTTAAAATGCATACTTTTCAAAAAAATACTAATTATCAAACAATTACAAGCATGACAAGTGCCATGAAAGAAAATTGGAGGTAGTCGAATGTACGCAAGGAGGTTGGTAAAAGGATATATAAATTGGACTTGTGAGAGATAAGTTGCAGTAAAACATTACAGTAAGTAGAAAAGACATTCTATTCAAAAGAGAAGAATATATAAGAAGGCCACATGAGGGTAGACAGCAAGCAAAAGCATGGTGCATAAAAGGAATTGAGGATAGGGCAGAAAATTAACAGAGAGAGAGAAGCAAGGCCACCTCATTGATGGCCTGAGAGACTATATTAAAGACTTGAATATTTTATGACAGAAATAGAAAATCATTGAAAAGTTTTTACTAGAGTGATTAAACGTTAAGTATTGTTTTTGAAAGTTCACTCTGGCTGCTATATAGAGAAGTGTCTCACGAGGAGAAAAGTAGATGCAAATGATTCTATTTAGCAGGCTACTTAAGTAGAACACTTAAGATATTATGGTGGGTGAGGATATGGGAAAAAGTCGACAGTTTTGGGAAATAGGCTCGATAGGATAATGTGTGAGAAGGAGGAGGTAGAGGGGATTCTGGATGTCATAACTCAGTCAACGGTATTGTTTGCAGCAGTGGGCAACATGGAAGTGAGACAGTTGTGACGTGCTGAGTTTGAGTTCTCTCTCAGACATCTAAGTGGAGACGGTGGGACGGAAGCTGAATATGTGGATCTGGAGCTCAGAGGAGGGGTCTTGGCTTAGCATATCATTTTCAGCATTGAAATCACGGGAGTATAAGAATTCACCTGGGGAGAGAGTATACAGTGAAAAAACAATCTAAAAGAGAACCTTCAGGAACTCCAAACTTTAAAGACTCAACAGAAGAAAGCAAATGCTGTAAAGGAGCTATCAGAAAAGCAGGAGATAGTGGATAATCCGAGAACCCAAGAGGTAAGTGTGCTTCAAAACAGGAGAATGGTAGAGTGTGAAATGCTTGTGTGAGGTTAAGTGTGCTGAGGAACAGCAGTGTTCATTGGTCCCCACCATGGAGTCATCGGTGAGCATACCTAGTGCCATTCTGATGGCTTGACATAGGTGGTATGTGGCTGAGAAAGACTGAAATCTACATAATAAATCTGATGAATTTTTTCATGTTCTTCTGTGAAGGAGAGGAGAAAGAGTGTGATAGTTTAATGGAAAATTGAGGTCAAGGCAATGCATATATAAGATTGTAAATTTAAAAGCTGAGGAAGAAGAGAGGGAAAAAAGAGGTTACTCTGTATCTCAGAATTCTTGAGAAAGTGAAATGAACCAGACAAGTGGAGATATTGGTTTTAAACTAGGGAGAAACCTATCCTCAAATCCTTCAGTTTCCCAGAAAAGGATATACAAATACATAAAAGTCCTAGTAAAAGTTTTTAGATCATTCCTTCCAGGTTTGCTAGTCTGAGTTCCACTCTTATAGTCTGAGCAGGTGTGAAGCATATGACTTGTCTTTTTGCATCTTTGGTGTCTGAAAAAATATAATTTATACGTAGAACCAGTGTAGAGATTCACCCCTGGCTTGATGTATTCTGAGTTGCTTCACTTAGTGAAGATTTGAGTGTGTTCCCTTCCAGGAAGTAGCAGCAAAAGAAAGAGTTTCTGAAAATAACACACTCTATTTAACCCTTGTACCAGACAATATCACTATACTCAGGGTAGGCTATGCTTATGCAATAAATTTTAAAAAATCCCAAAAGTTTATTTCTTGCTTTGTTATGTGTTTGTTTCAAGTTGTAAGAGGGAAAGGAGTTCAGGTTAATGGATGGTCCACTGTCTTGTAGCTACCCCATCTAAAACTACAGCCTCCCAGTCTATGGAGGAGAGAGAGAGAGTGCTGAAAAGTTGTATGTACGCTTTGGCATGCTTTAGTCCACAAGGGAAAGGTATTACTCCCTCCCACAGTTCTAGTGGTTAGAACAAATCACTTAGCCCTGCCTAACTGTATTTCCCAGGAGGGCTGGGGAATGTGAGGTAGCATTTGGAATTCTGGATGAGCACCACTGTCTTTGCTACAGTCCACTCTTCTGGTCACTGAACATTATTTTTTTCTGCACATATAACACACTCTACACCTCAGCAAGTGAAACCACTCAGTTATATTCATCTAGGACATTTAAGCTCAAAGTCTGGAATCTCAGGTTGATCTTCCATAGATTTTTCACTGGTTCCAAACATAACTTGTCTTAGACTAGAGACCTTGGAACCCAAAAGACAAATCATCTACACCACGTTTTGATGAAAAAAAGTTGAGTTCTCACTTACATGGCACTTTTAGTCAAGAGCTAAAATGCATACTTTTCAAAAAAAATACCAATTATCAAACAATTACAAGTATGATAAGTGCCATGAAGGAAAATTGGAGGTAGTCTACTACCTCCAATACTCAAAACGTAATACCGAACAGAGACAAGATAAGCAAAATAAGCACCCTGATCTCATTCAGAAATAGAAAGACAGATATAACCAGCAATCATAGATCCAAAGAAACTTGAACTCTCATTGGACAAGCATTGCGAAGGCCCCCTGCTTTGGGTCAGAAAAGAATTTTTGACTAAACCTGATTCTATGTCCAAAAACTCAAGGCTGCGGTTTCCACCCTCTGGAGTGTTCATGCTGTTCCATTATCCTTCTTGGACACATCCTAACTCGGTAATGAGTACCAAGTTATACAGCTCTGGGAGAAAGTGGAAAGGCCTAGGAGTTGTTTTGAGCTTTACGTAGTTTATAATTTAACTCAAGCTCCCAGATTTTTAGCAATACAATTTTCTCAAAAAATTAGTAGGTTTCTTGTCCATTTAATATAAAGTAAATCAATGTCTATATGTGCTTTCTTATCTCTCACTTCCTTTTTCCATTTGAAATGGCTATCTTGAAACTAAAGATAGTTTATTGAAAAGCTGTAGCTTTAATGAGCCTTGCCTGTGTCAGTTAATGCAATGGAAAGATTTTATTGTGTGTCATACTCTTAACCTCATTTTTGCCCTACAGGATCTTTTTCACTTGGGAAGTTTTAGCAACAGGTGTGAATGCCATACCTAGCTGATATTTGTCAAGAAGCTGTATTTAAATTAATCTCTGTCTCTCAAAGATTTCTGAATTATATTTCCTAGTCTTTAGGATTTCAAATATATCTTCTCTTCCAATATAGTAAGGCTGAATATTTGAAATCACCCTGTTCTCTGTTATTTCTGTTTGACACTGACCAATTCCTTACAGAGCTTATATCTTTCTTGTAGTACCTTCCCAAATGTGCTCTGTAAATATTAGTTCACTTCTGGAATTTACTAGCTCATGTATGAATCATTAAAAATGCCTCTTAATTTCTCTCCAAGCAACTAATCTCTCCTGTTGTAATGCAGTTTCCATTTTCCTACCAGATTAAGATCATGAAAGCACAATTCTGATCCTATTTAATTTTTAAGTATCTTCATGTATATCACAAGAATGACATTTATATGTTGAGTGCCCATTCTATGCCAGACATGGTTTCTTGTGTTATCTCATGTAATTATTGCAGAAATGTGATAATCACCCCCTTCAACTCATTAGCGTATCATACTTAGGAAGGTTAACAACTTTCTCCAAGACAGATAGTATTAATGGGCAGAGCTAGCCTTTTGAATGTGGACTGCCTTGATTCCAAACCATTACATCTCATTCTCTCACATTCTTACCTGTGAAGGAGTTAATCTGTAAACTCCAAGCAATTAAACCAGCTTGAGCCCTGCAAATGGTTTAGATTTTCACACTGCAGATAAGATTTGTTTGAATTAAAATGTCTGAGTCCCAGGCACCTTGGTGTCCTTAAGAAATTATTGCAATTTAACACATCTTCTAGATATACTTAGAATGTCAAATTGTAGGCATTTTTTTGCTAGCTTTTTTCATTTTCTCCTTAATATAAATCTAGGAGGGATAAGTGTGGGTGAAATGAAGGAAACCACCTGCAAGTGCAAAAATGACAAGGACACCACACCTAGCACTACAACTTGGTGACCACATTATCAAAAGACTTAATTTAAGGAAATGGTAGAAATAGTACTTGTATTTTTTTTCTTTTTAATGCAGCAATTTTGTCTCACTCCTTTTCTTCTTTATTCACACTGTGATACTTTTAGATTTTTTTTTAACAGGCAATATTATTGTTTGGAAGATGCACTTCACAGTCCCTCTTTTCCAGTTTGTTCACACGTCCAGAAAAACATTGATTAAAACTACCATTGTATGTCTTACATATTATGTACTCAATCTTGTCTTCTGAAATTTAATCTCTCACTGGTGACCTTTCTTTAAAAAAAAGCCCAAAACAAAACAAACAAACAAAAATCAATCTGGGGACTTCCCTGGTGGTGCAGTGGTTAAGAATCCGCCTGCCAATGCAGGGGACACGGGTTCGGGCCCTGGTCTGGGAAGATCCCACATGACACGGAGCAACTAAGCCAGTGTGCCACAACTACTGAGCCTGTGCTCTAGAGCCCATGAGCCACAACTAGTGAATTCCATGCGCCTAGAGCCCATGCTCCGCAACAGGCAAGCCACTGCACTGAGAAGCCTGCACACCCCAATGAAGAGTTAAAAGAATGAAATTAGAATACTTCCTAACACTATACACACACACACACACACACACAATCAATCTGCATTCACCAGTGTCTTAAATATAGTAAGCACATGTGATGTTTATAAATGGAATAGGTAAAATTATGTGAGCTACGATTTTCTTAATAATAGCACCATTCAAACATTCAGCCTTTATTTGTAACTAGTGACACTGATCATTTCAGATTTATTTTAAAAAATATTTTCCCAGTTGTAAGATAATATATAATGCTAGATAATTTGGAAAATTCAATAAACTAGAAAACTCCAAACCAAAAGAGAAGTACTTCCAGAGTTTATGTTCATATATTTTACAGAGTTGTTCACATACACTGTTGTATGTGATGCATCTTGATTTTCTTTTTAACAATACAAAGAGGCATTTCTAATATCTTTGCAAATATTGTTAATGACTATCGTATTCTAATCCATCTTGCCTCAATTTACTTAATCAATCTGCTTTGGTTAAGCATTTATCTGCCTTTTATATTCTTTTGGAGTAAATACAATTCTGCTATGGATATCGTTCTAGTGTTATTTCCTTAGAGCAGATTCCTCAAAACTGGGATTGCTGGGTCAAAGTTTAGTGTTGTTTTCAAGCCTTCAAATACACATCTTGAGACTGCTTTCCAAGGTCGCTGTACCATTTTAGGATTTCAACAGCGAATGACTATTAGTCATCTCACTCGAACAAATGTTGAGATTGATTAGAGCAAATAACATCTTTTATTGATGACTAGTTTATGTTAAGCAACTCCTGTGTTTTTAGCACTTAATTAACTCCTGGTAATTTTTAAAGTACTTGCGAGGACAATATTCATTCAGGAAGCCTTGCAAAATAGGTGGAGAGGCTAAATATTATAAGACTCATTCACAGGTGAAGCATTTGAGACCAATGGCAGTCAGATAAATTGCCTGAGGTCACTAGTGGAGTTGCTGAGACTATAGGTCACAACCTGCAGCCCTCAGGCTGGCCCTTTTCCCTCTGTCCCATCTGGCCTTGTCTGAATCATAAGCACCTCTGTACACTCATGCAGACAGATTCACACTCCCATGGCCTCCACTGAGCTAACATTTTTTTTTCTGTCAAATACATCCATTATGGTGGGTCCCACTAAATTTTTTCAGAGTGTGTCTAAGGCCACACTTATAAAATACTACTAAGAGCTGAGACAACCCTTTAAATCATTGGGCCAATTCCTTCATTTTACAGAAGGAGGAAACTGAGGAAGGAACATGTGACAGAATCATGATCCTCCAGTAAAGTGGTTCATACTCATCCGGCTAGTAAACCTAGAGTGTATGTGAGGGAATTCTAGCTCAAACCTATATGTGTACCTAGCACTCAGCAGAAAGCCAATCATACTGATTTTCTGACATTTCCCCCTCATAGTCTGTCTTCCTTGACCATACATTGTTATTGTGAGATTCTTCATCAGAAACATGCAAGGAAATCTCACTTCTATCTCCTAGTTCTCACAAGAGGTTACCTAATTTGTAGACTGATTTTATATCATTAACCAGTGATAATTAGAATGCTAACATTTTAATTAACTTAGTGATCATCAGTGGTTTTCTTTGACTCTGTGAAGTCCATTGCTACATTTTGAAATTACCTCTTTAGACCATTAATGGATATAACAACACTAAAGAACATTTTCTAAAAGGAAAATTCCACAATGTTTTTATTATAGCATACCTATTTAAATATGTGTTTATTCCATTATATAATTTGTATATTATTTGTATTATTTGTAGTATATTTCCATTATATTATTCCATATATTATTTGAATATACAAATGATATATATTTGTATATTATTTATATATATACAGAAATATATATAATTACACATGTAATGTGTATATATGTATATATATACAGAAATACATATTTTTATTAAATTTTAAATCCACATTATATGTTAATTTTTCCTTAGTATGTCATGCAATTTTTAGATCTACATTTTCTCCATTATGATTTATAAAGATTGCATAAGATTTCATTTTATGTATATACAAAATTTATTTACTAACCTATCATATTGGTGTCTGTCCCCAGTGGCTAAGGTTGCTTCAGTGGGTTGTGTAGGCTTCCTGGTGGAGGGGACTAGTGCCTGTGTTCTGGTGGATGAGGCTGGATCTTGTCTTTCTGGTGGGCAGGTCCATGTCTGGTGGTGTGTTTTTGGGGTGTCTATGGACTTATTATGATTTTAGGCAGCCTCTCAGCTAATGGGTGGGGTTGTGTTCCTGTCTTGCTAGTTGTTTGGCATAGGGTGTCCAGCACTATAGCTTGCTGGTCGTTGAGTGAAGCTGGGTGCTGGTGTTGAGATGGAGATCTCTGGGAGATTTTTGCCACTTGATATTATCTGGGGGTGGGAGGTCACTTGTGGACCAGTGTCCTGAAGTTGGCTCTCCCACTTCAGAGGCACAGCACTGACTCCTGGCTGCAACACCAAGAGCCTTTCATCCACACGGCTCAGAATAAAAGGGAGAAAAAGTAGAAAGAAAGAATTAGTAGAAGTAGAAAGAAAGGAAGAAAGAAAGAAAGAAAGGAGGGAGGGAGGAAGGAGGGAAGGAAGGAATAAAGAAAGAAAGAAGATAAAGTAAAATAAAATAAAATGAAATAAAGTTATTAAAATAAAAAATAATTATTAAGGGCCTCCCTGGTGGCGCAAGTGGTTGAGAGTCCGCCTGCCGATGCAGGGGATACGGGTTCGTGCCCCGGTCTGGGAGGATCCCATATGCCGCGGAGCGGCTGGGCCCGTGAGCCATGGCCGCTGAGCCTGCGCGTCCGGAGCCTGCGCGTCCGGAGCCTGTGCTCCGCAACGGGAGAGGCCACAGCAGTGAGAGGCCCGCATACCGCAAAAAAAAAAAAAAAAAAAAAAAAAAATTATTAAGAAAAAAATTTAAGAACAAAACAAACAAAAAAAATGGATGGATAGAACCCTAGGACAAATGGTGGAAGCAAAGCTATACAGACAAAATCTCACACAGAAGCATACACATACATACTCACAAAAAGAGGAAAAGGGGAAAAAATCATAAATCTTGCTCTCAAAGTCCACCTCCTCAATTTGGGATGATTCGTTGTCTAAAGGAGGGAAGGAATGAAAGAAAGAAAGAAAGAAAGAAAGAAAGAAAGAAAGAAAGAAAGAAAGAAAGAAAGAAGATGAAGTAAAATAAAATGAAATAAAGTTATTAAAATAAAAAATAATTATTAAGAAAAAAGAAAAATGAACAGATAGAACCCTAGGACAAATTGTGGAAGCAAAGCTATACAGACAAAAAGAAAGTATTTGTAAACTGTATTTCTGATAAGGGGTTAATTTCCAAAATATATAAGGAAATTAATTTTGCTCATTTCAATTGCAAAAAAAAAAAAATCTAATCTAATGACCCAATTTAAAAAATGGTCTAAAAATTTGAATAGACATTTTTCCAAAGAAACATACAAGTGGCCAACAGATATATGAAAAAATGCTCAACATCACTAATCATCAAATAAATTCAAATCAAAACCACAATGAAATGCCACTTCATACCTGTTAGGATGGTTATTATCAAAAACAAAGAAAATAAGTGTTGGTGAGATTGTAAAGAAATTGGAACTCTTGTACAATGTTAGTGAGATGTAAAATGGTACAGCCTCTATGGAAAGCGATATGGAGACTCCCCACAGAACTAAAATAGAACTACCATATGATCTAGCAATCCCACTTCTGGGTATTTATTCAGAAGAATTGAAATACTGTGTTGTACCCTTAAAATTTTAAGACAGTGGATCTCATCTTGAATGTTCTTATCACAACAAAATAAAATGTAATAAATTTAAAAATATTGTCATATCTATTTCTACACTCTAATAGTAATATCTATAATCTTTCCTAAGCCTAACCATGAAAATTCCCTTATGTCAAGATTAACCTTCTGCCTTCTGCACTCAAATCTCTTTCCAGACAAACCTGAAATATAGACACTATTGACAATTTACTATTTATCCTTCTCATTGTGTCTGTATGCATCCCAGGTGCACATTCATCCTAGTTTACTGAAAAGGTTCAGATATTTTTTCCCAGCATGTGGCACACAGGCTTATAATTTGGGACCTTTTCCTTCTCCTAGAATTTCCTGCTTTGCTTTCCTAACAGATGAAATTTTACTTATCAGCTCTGGATTCAAAAAAAATGTAGTCCTGCTGAGTTCCAGGAATGTGGATTGCATGTCTTCCTGCTCTAACGTTCCTTACGTCATTCATCATTGAGTATATATTTAGTAGATTTGGTGTCCACCTTACAATCCACAGGTGGGAATATTCTGAGGACAGGGGGTATGTCTTTATTCATCATATAGTTAGTGCAGGTATCTTGGGACCTGGCACCTTGTAGGTTTTCACAATGTGTATTGAAAGTATGAAGTTCAAATTGTTACTCCTCCACAGACTGCATCCCACAGCAAAAGGCTTAATACTACATCAGTAATAGAGGCCTCAGGGCTCTGATGATACATCAAACACGTCTGCAGAAACTGCCCCCAAAGAAAATATGTGTAGTCCTTTTATCAATGTCCCCATGATCTACTGCTGTGCAGAATTAACCCATGTGGGTAGAACAGGGTGTAATCGCAAGTCTTTATAATAGTAGCCAAATAACCTGCATTACTAAATTAGTCCAAATAGAGAAATGTGATATTTTGTGAATTTCAGCAAAATTATCAAAGTGTTTAATGTTCTTCTCAGTTACAACACATTATTAAGTCTTCCCCTGTTTCTCTTGAACACATTTGGTCTGGGCTTGCTTTGTTCTCTGTTTAATAGCAGAACAAATATCATTATGTGGGTATGCAAATGGTTCAAAGATGGTGAGCTGAAATAATTAAATTCCCCCATGAAAAGTTTGAGCAAGATGAAATTGTATGCATACTTTTTCATACACACCCTTTCCCCCAATCTAATTGAATTCCATCCAATCCTATAAATCTATTATTACATACCAGTGATTCATAGACTCATGCTGAATCTAGTTCCCATTTTAATCCAATGAAAAATTGCTAGACAATCAAGAAATAGGTTTTGAAATCCATTAATCAGTTTTCTGGCCAATAAAAATGGAAATATTATTTTATATAGAATTCCAAGAACACAGCAAGGACATTCCTAAGGAAACAACCAAAGTTTCTCCATTCTCAGTACGATATGGATGATACTTCCAGAGTTATAAAGGTGGAATGACTCTTTCCCAAACTGAGGAATAGCGTCATACCACAGAAAGGTGGGTGGAGGTGGAAATTGAGTCAGTAAATTCCCAGCAATGCAATTTCCCCAAGGTGTATTTGTCTAGTAAATTTAGCACCAAACCTTTGAATTTCAACATCTACAAATCTGATCTTCCCCAGTCTCTAATCATTTTGACAAAAATCACTGACCTGGAAATTCCCTGGTGGCCCAGTGGTTAGGATTCAGTGCTTTCATTGTCAGGGCCCGAGTTCGATCCCTGGTCAGGGAGCTAAGATCCCACAAGCCATGAGGAGCAGCCAAAAAAAAATTCACGGACCTCCAACTTTTTGCTTTTACTCTAAAATCTTCTTTAGATAATTTGCTTTCCACTTGTCTTTTTCTCATGATAATTTTTTAAGACAGGCTTTATCATGACAATTCTTTTGGCCTGTATTGAAAACAAATTCTCTTTGAGGGTGAGGTATTGTCATTTAGATTCTGCAATTTGCTATTAATTCTTCAGAAAATGTCATTATCCAACAGAAACAAACTGCCAGACAAACATCAAAATTTGGAAAATTTGCACTGGCCACATTCTAAAGTCTTGTTTCCCCAAGGTAATATGGATATCTTTGACAAAGACAATAACAGTGATCTTGCCACCCTATGAAGTTGTGCTTATATAGTGAGAGACATTATATGGTCCCAAACAGGACCTGCTGGAAGTTAAAGTGTCATATCTTATGACACCAAATTGTCAATAACAATAACCATTGAATGAGTGTTTCAAGCACTAAGCATTGCATTTCATTTGCCTCACCACTGATTTTCACAATCACCTTGTTATTTGGTGCCATGCCATTTTACAGATAAAAGGAATTTAATCGAGTTAACCTCCCTGTCATATGCCTAAAGTAAGATTAAAAATTAATATGTGCCCAATACTCTGAACACCAAATTTCAGATCCATAAACTGTGATTTCTTTGAGTAATTTCTAAAGTGAAAGCATATGTTAAATAAAGGAGTAACACATTATCCCATTGTAACTACTAATGCCTCTATGAGAAATAATCTGAATGGTATTTGAAGCCAAAGAACTATAAAATATGAAACCAGTAGTCATTTCCCTCCCTAAAAAATAATTTTAGGGCTTCCCTGGTGGCGCAGTGGTTAAGAGTCCGCCTGCGGATGCAGGGGACACGGGTTCATGCCCTGGTCTGGGAAGATCCCACATGCCGTGGAGCAGCTGGGCCCGTGAGCCATGACCGCTGAGCCTGCGCGTCCGGAGCCTGTGCTCCGCAACGGGAGAGGCCACAACAGTGAGAGGCCCGTGTACAGCAAAAAGATAAAAATAAAAATAATAAAAATAAAAATAAAAATAAAAATAATAATAATAATTTTAAAAATCCCTACTGTAACTTTTACTTTCTTCTACAATAAATATCAGATCCTTAACAATTTTTCCATATTTTTGACTCTCAGCAAATCACCTTTCCATTTGGAGACCACTAGCAATTCTCCTTGTCTTCCTTGGGCCACCTCCTCCCACCTCTCTTAGCCCACCACATAAGTTATTTTACCTAGGAATTTTTTCTGGCCTCAAAATAAAGCAAAGTCCTCTTACAGGTGTGATTTCCCATTGCCTTGTATTTGTCCTCCCTAACACATGATGCAATTGTAGGTAGTCTTCGCAAAGGGACAAAATAGATTAAATCATGACTATTCATGAGCCTCTACTGCCTGCCTACTTTCTGGGCCTGGACCTATTCTTATGTTGATCCAGGTGTTGGTGAATCAGAGAACTAGAGGAACTGTAGGGGGTTAAGACTGTAGAAAGAGAGAGAAAAGAGAGAGAGAATAATTACGAAGTAAATGGGGCAAAATTTTTTTTAAATGTTAAAATAAAATGCATGCAGGAGTTCTTTATACTTTTTTGCAAGTTTTCCTTAACTTTGAAAGGATGCCACAATAAATACTAAACTGCAAGCATGCATGAAAATATGCAATCAATACTGAACAACAGGAATTTATGAAAAGGTAATCAAAATCTCCAAAGATCAGAAGAATGGGAACCACGAAATGATATTTTAAATTTTTAGGGTCAGTGAAAAGTATAATAACATGAAGATCTGAACTCATTTAGCAGAAGTTGTTGTAACTAACTCTAATTAAAACCAATAAATCTACACATCCAGTTTATATTTTCTAAAACTTGAGAGACTATTTTGATGATTGACTTATTCCATGGCATCTCGTACAGAAAGGTTGATAAAAAAATTCTGAATAGATGAATGGACATATTATGTCCTCTATTGTATAGTACTTCTGTACCTTGTATTCTGCCCTAGTATTGCATTTAGTAGCCTATATCAGGGGTCAGTAAAGAGTCATCTAGCGAATAATTTAGGCTTTGCAGGTCTTATGTTTACATGGAAACTTCTCAACTCTGCAATTCTAATGCATAGACAGCCATGGGTAACATATAAACAAATTAGTGTGGCTGTATTTATATATTTATGTACTTATTTTTTATTTTATCATTTGAAATATAGTTGATTTACAATATTATATTTGTTTACTAGTTTCAGGTGTACAGCTTTGTGATTCAGAATTTGTTCAGCTTATACTCCATTAAAAGTTATTACAAAATAATGGCTATAATTCCCTGTGCTATACAATATATCCTTGTCACTTATCTATTTTATGCATAGTATTTGTATGGCTTAATACCTCTAATTTGTAACTCTTCCCTTCCTTCTCCACTTTGGTAATCAGTAGTTTTTTTTTCTTTTTTTCTATATCTGTGAGTCTGCTTCATTTTGCGTATATATTCATCTGTATTGTTGTTTTAGATTTCTCATATAAATGGAATAATTGTACAGTATGTGTCTTTATCTATCTATCCCTAAATTTTTTTTTCTAAATTTTACCCCTTCAAGTGATTAAAAACCTCTAAGTTTTCCTTTGGAAGAGCTAGTGGCATATTTATTTTTAATAAAAATAATTAAGATAATGGATTTTATTCAATATGTGGGATTATAAACATTTATTATTATTTTTGGTCTTGCATAATTTTTTTTTTTTTTTTTTTTTGTGGTATGTGGGCCTCTCACTGTTGTGGCCTCTCCCATTGCAGAGCACAGGCTCCGGACACGCAGGCTCAGTGTCCATGGCTCACGGGCCCAGCCGCTCTGCGGCATGTGGGATCTTCCTGGACCGGGGCATGAACCCATGTCCCCTGCATCAGCAGGAGGACTCTCAACCACTGCGCCACCAGGGAAGTCCCATGATTTCTTAATAGACATAATATCAGAGTTATAAGGAAAAAAATTACTTAAGTCTTCTGCAGATTTGTTTTCCTGTTTTGTTGCCTCCCCCTGCATCTTCTGTCCATCTTCTTCCAAATTATTGGAACAATAATTGAGCAACCTACACAGTTTCTCACACTGCTGCTTCAAATATGCTGTTTTATTTTTTTTTCTTCCCACTAGTCAACACACCCCCTGCTGGCTCTAGGCTAACATTCATTCCACCTTATTAAAAATGCCAATAAAAAGCAAATTATGGATGTTTTACTCTGTGTTTTTTATTCTGATTTAAATGCAAAAGGGATAAAAGGACATAAATGCTATGGATTAGGTTACATAATGAAATAATCCTTTGAAATTAGCTCTTTCTTCTTGCAAATAATTTATTTCCTGAAAAATACACCTTTCGTAATGTTAAACTTTTGTTAGAAGAGTTTCCATAGTAGTAGTTACCACAGATCTTTTGTTCAGATGTGTGATGAGAAAAAAACACTTTGTTTTTATGAGTTGCTACGTAGACATTTCACAGTAGGATAACGCTACTCACACCAAGAGTCTAGACATTTAGATAAAGACTTGACTTTAAATTCCCACTTTGCTTTCCTGAGACACCTTTTAAAATAACTACTTAGAGGGGCTTCCTTGGTGGTCCAGTGGGTAAGACTGTGCTCCCAATGCAGGGGGCCTGGGTTCAATCCCTGGTCGGGGGACTAGATCCTGCATGCATGCCACAACTAAGAGTGTGCATGCCACTACTAAGAAGTTTGCATGTCACAATGAAGACCCAGCACAGCCTAAATAAATAAACAATAAATAAAATAAAATATTATTTAAAAAAAAAAAACTACCTTGAGTTAAGCCCTGGAAAAGTTAATTACCTCTACCTCACCACATTATAAGTACTAGTAGGTATATTACTACCCTGCTGTCTATCTCCTGCTTACTCATGACCTGGGCCTGAGGACTGCCTTTCCCCAAGCTCATGGTGGATGGTGGTTGGGGGGTACCATATATATTAAATTTTGTGACTCTACCTCCTTTGTGTGGGTGTGTTGAAGTTGCACCTTCAATCACCTATGGGTTTCACTTCTCCAGAGTAGGTGCTTGGATGCTGAGGGAGCTACAGCCAACCTCGTGTGGGTGGCTTGTGCCATCTCATTAAGCAGGTCATAATTTGCATACCCTTAATTCATACACCAGCTCCAGATTCTCAATACAAGATGCCAGCCTGACTTACTTAAACACCAGGTGTGCTACTGGAATTGAACAGATCTCTGCCCCTCTTCGTTAATTCTCTTTAACAAACTTGGTAATATCAGGTTGGTTTTAGAGACAGTTATCCCTGAGAGACAGAAGAGGGATAACAGTAACCCTAAAGAGAATTTTATATAGTTGAAACGTGATTGTTAATCATAGTTGAGCTCAAATGAGCGGATTTAACACACACATGCACGCACACACACACTCACAAGATTTAGTAGGTTTATTTCATTTTTGAGCATTTGTGGCACTGAGTAAGGGCACGATAAGCCAAGATTCTGGAATCAGAATCTCTGTGCTTCTACTTAATAGCTTTATGCTTTGGGCGATGTTACTTAAATTTCATGAGTCTCAGTATCCTTATCTGTCAAATGTAGCTACTAATATCTCCCTTAGAATTTTGCCATGAATTTTAAAAATAAAGTCAAGATGTCTACTGCATGTTGATATTTAATAAATGTTCTCGTTTCTTCTAGGGAAGTTAACTAGCTGTGGCTTAAACAATATACACATTTATTATTCTAGAGGAAGTAACTCAATATTGTAACGAAGACCTATGAATTGTTTCTCTGCTTTTTGCCATTCAGTGTCCTGGCCATCTCCTCACGTTTCCAAGTTGGCTACTGTAGTTACAAAACTCATGCCTTCATGTATATGGACCAGGCTGTGGGGGAAACTGCAGGAAAATAGGATTTTTATTCACATGTCTCTCTCTTTTCCCAGAGAAGAAAATCTCTCCTGCCTTTTGAATCTTGTGGGTCAGAACTGGGCCACAAAACAAGATCCAGATAACCACTCTCGAAGGGGAATGTAGTTGCTGTGGTAGGCCTAGTTGAAATCATGATTTCTTCAATAGCCTGTTTTGCAATCAAGGAAGAAGTTGAAATAGCTGGTGATCAAGAAACCCATAATGTCTGCCACTTTGATGGATTTGAAAAAGACAGATTTAGTTGTTTCTCTCCTATAAGCATTCATTACTTATGTTTGTATATGTTATCTCCTCATCTAGAAATTGTAGGGAGAGTAAGAACCTTGAAGACAGCAACATATAACATATAAATACATCTTATATATTTAACCAGAAGTAAATGATACAAACCTAGCACATTAGTGTTGCTCAATAAATTAATGTTGGTTGATTGTGATGTCTTTGAATAATGATTATGCATATTTCCCACAGAATGGGTAATCTTTTTAGATATTTGCATGTATTTTTACCCCAGGGATGAATTGGCAGAAGAATGTTTGACAAATCTACTGGTTAGGGGCTGGATACGTTGTTTTCTTTGGAGTAGGACATAATAGTTATAACTTGTGTCTATATAACAAAAATATTTTCACTGTATAATTATATGCACTATGTAAAACTACCTAAGCTAGAAGTTATCACAATTCACAATTTACAGGTATGGAAATTGAATCTCAAAGAGACCAAATTATATACTCAAGGTCTCCTACCTAGTAAGCTGCAAAGTCAAGGCTAATACTCAGAGATTCTGATTCTAAGCCCAGAACTCTTCATTAAACCACTCCAAGCAGGTTTCTCCTGAAACATGATATATATCATAAGTGAATTCTCAATCATTGTAGGCAGGATTTCCTTCAGAAAGAGTCAGAAGTAAGTGGACAAGAAATCATTTTTTGACATATATTTCTAGTTGTGGCATGGCTGGATTTGTGTAAATATAATTATATAGATACTATAGAGAGTGAACTCCTTTACCCCCAAAAAAATAAATCCAAACATTTGAGAAATATATAGCTTAGGAGAATGAACTATCAAGATATTATTCTAAACTGCATTCTCATTGATTTTCCATATAATTGACATCTTGATTTCCAAGTTCAATAAGAATAAATGCTCTCAAAAGAGCCTCTGAATTCTGGTGCAATGGGCAGACAGAGGTGAGGGTGAGGGGGTGGGTGTAACCTCTAAAAAAGTAGACAAGCCTTTTCATATCTAATATTACTCATTCATCAAACATTTCTTGAAAGCCTGCAAATATGCTGAAGACTAAAAGTTGAATACTGATTGATAAATTATTCTTGAGAAACTACTCAGAATTAGGAAAACATATGTGAACAGAAATATTACACAGTAATTAATAAAGACCTCAAGAGGGGTATTAGCTGAATTTGGACTTGAATGACAAGTGCAAATTAGACAATTGGGAACAAGTCCACAGAAGGAAGAAAGAGGAGTGTGTGTAAACAGCATGGCATGTTAACAGCTGAGAAACTGGCATCTCAGGTAAAGGTATTTAAAGGGTTGCTCTATTTGCAGGAGATACATGATAGAAGATGACTCATTTTGATGTCAAGGATGAGCTTGTGGTGACAAGACTGAGTTTGAGGTAGAATTAGGAGAGAGAAGGAGTGGGGGAGAGGCTCAGGTGAATTCTTCTCAACATCTGGCTGAAGTCCATTTGCTCTAATAGAACAGTCCGCTCTTCTGCAAAAGTTGAATTCTGCCTTCATTATTCTAAGATTCAACTTTCCTGTTAAGGCAAATACACCTGACCTAATCTGACTTGAATAACAATCTTCATGGCACAGGGTGACTCAAATCCCTTTATCCCCAAAGAGACAAAGAACCACTTCATTATGCCAGCTGTTAAGTTTTCCTTCCAAGAGGAAGAAATCTTTGTCAACTTAGAAACTCCTATAGCATTTATTATGTGACACTTAATCACATGCTAATTTGTATTGTTATCTCAATTTTTAATGTGTTGACATCATATTTTCTCCAATTATTTTTAGCTCCATGAGAACAGGCATTTTTTTTCTCATTCCCTATACCCCACAGGTATAGTATAGTACTGGATACAAACTATAAGAAGGGAAAACAAAACAAATCAAAAAAAAAAAAAAGGGAGAGAAATATTAAAACATTTAAAAGAAGAAGAAAGAATGAAAAGGAAAGTAATTTAACTTTCTGCCTCGTCAATACTTTTTAAAAGTCTATTTTGAAGACATGGGTGGCAACAGATGACACCCTTCAACATTTGCAACAAACCATAATATGTGAAGTTGAAATAATCCCAAAGTACTGATATGCAGAATAGTCTATAGTGACCGATGCACACTCTTCTCCCATCCATACCAGGTATCCATATGTCACAGTGATTTTTACCCATTAGTTTTGTAAAGATAAAGAAATAGAATGGGAGGTTTTAATTTTCAAGTGTCATATGCGTTGAGGCCATTAAGTCTATATGATACTTAATGTGTCAATATGTATCTCCTTGACCACATCTATAAAATGGAGATGACAAAACATATCTTCCGTATGTCTCACAGGAGGATTCCAAAATCAATGATTTAACCAACTTGTTGAATATTCAAAAGCTAAGATTCCAGTTGACAAATGACTCTTTCCCTTCTACTCTCTTAAGGGGAAAGAAGTGGGAACACTCAAGGGAAATTTAAAGGGACAGGAAAACCCAGTTCTGTCCACTTCATTCCTCTTTAAAGATCTCAGATATGTTTGTCTTGAGAAGATGTTCAGATTTATCATCTTTAAATGTAGACATTTGAGGATTTCAATTATTCGTATGTCCCCATTCCCCATTAGCAACCATTCTGCTCTATCTATGCAGAATTTTTAACCCTCTTCAAAACAAAGTGCTCTAAAAGTATGACTTATTCTTCTGTATCAAGCAACATGGGGGGAAAGGGAGATTATTTAGATTCTATTCCACCATTCAAAAGGTGGATTTATCAGACTAAAAGGTTTACAAAAGAATTTCAATAGGTAAATATCAATCTGGCTGCAAACAGTTTTAATAGTGATTAATATTCTACAGCTAATAAAAACTTGCTGGCAAAATGCCCCCAGAAGATGGCATTGTTTACACTATTGTCAAAAAGGAACAGCTGTTTATCCCCGCTACATTCAGAGCTGCAGTATTCATACTGAAATGTTAACAAATCTTAGACAAATGTCTGCTGTTGAAGGCTTAAATTTGCTCTGAGAACAGGTGTGTTTGAGAGAGAGAAAAAAAGCTACAACTGTACACAGGATTTTAAATGAGGTGCAATTTATATACTATACACTAAGTCTGCATATGGACAACTAATTAGTAAATGTTATTTACTAATAACATGAAGATCATCCACAGTTTGGGGGCTTCGTGTAAAAAAATTTCCCTGATTGCCTTTTAATGTATATTCCAAGCACCTTTTACTGACATGGATGGATTCAAGGCATCCTGTCAGAAAATGAAGCCAACATCTTCCATAACTTCTGAAATATTTAACTAAACATTTTTTGGAAAAGTATAGTTAAGTAGGATGATGTAGTGGAGCATTAAACTCAGTGAACAAAGACCTGTGTTCTTTGAGAGCATTTTCCCATTTATAAAAAGAGAGGTCTTGAAATATTGGTAAGGATGTGGAGCTGAGGGCAATCTCACACACTGCTGGTGTGGAGGGGGCTATGAATTGGTAACATCATTTTATAAAGCAACTGGCAATACCTGTTAAAGCTGAAGAAAAGCCTTTCCTACAATCCAGAAACTCTAGTCCTAAGTACATGGTTGAGAAAGACTAAGATACTGGCACAAGATTTTATAGTTTATATTGAGGAAAAAAAACCTGGAAATCTATAGATTCATAAACAGATGAATTAATGACTCGATTGTGGCATATTCATAAAATAAAATATAATACAGTAGTTAAAATGAAATGATCATGACTACCTGTATCCAAGTGCATACATTAAATACACGTGTGTGTGTGTGTGTATATATATATATATATATATATATATATACATATATATGTGTGTGTGTATATATATATATATAATGTTGAGTTGAGTAAATTGCAAGGTGCAAAATGAAAAAGTATTGATATGATGACGTTTATATATTGGTTAAAGACAATCAAAATAATACTATAAATTGTTTAGGGATGTATATATTTTTGGTAAAAGTATAAAAACATAATGAGCAGGAATGGAAAAGAAGTGTTTACTTCTAGGTATGGTGGGATACCAACGGGATCAGGCAAGAATGCAAAAGGGACTTAAATTATATTTTTAATATTTTATTTATTTTAAAGCCATTTGAATGTTAAAGAACTTACAAATCTGGATAATGGTTCCTAGCTTTTCTAGACTCTCAAGTATGATTAAACTAGACACATAGGTGTCTTTAAACCTGAAATGCTCAAAAGCCAGGGGTGGGGAGGCAGCCCCTCAGGGCCCTCAGTAGGAGAAGGCAAGCCCAAGCCACTGGACTTGGCACTGCAGCCCCCTCCTCACTCAGGTCCCTGCCAACAGGGCAGCTTCTTGGCTCACCTCCGCTTTGTTTTTTTGTTTGTTTGATTGTTTGTGTTTGCGGTACGCGGGCCTCTCAGTGTTGTGGCCTCTCCTGTTGCGGAGCACAGGCTCCGGACACGCAGGCTCAGCGGCCATGGCTCACGGGCCCAGCCGCTCCGTGGCATGTGGGATCTTCCCGGACCGGGGCACGAACCCGTGTCCCCTGCATCGGCAGGTGGACTCTCAACCACTGCACCACCAGGTAAGCCCATCACCTCCGCTTTGATATTTTGTGATTCACCATCTCCTGGCTGCTGCTTTTCTCCCACAGCTACAGCCTGTGCTGGAGAAGTATTCTGGTTGTCCAAGAATCTAGTAACTAACACGATTAGTTTCAGTTAGAAGTTTAGAGACAAGAGGATATTTTACTTACAAGTGAGAGGACCTCAGAATTCTGTTCCCTTCTCATTCAACTATTGATTAATATTCCAATGATGTGAGTCCAGCTCTAACCAAAAGCACAAGGTTAACTTCAGGATTCACGCAGAAGCTGCTTGAATCCCAGCTCAACCTGCTGTAGCTGTGCAGCTGGCAGCTGAGGACCAAGGGTTGTCAGGAATCTACAGTGTAAAATAAGTCTGCATATTTGTTGCTGCTGAGGAAAATGGGGCGGGAGGGAAAGGGAGACATCAGCTTCCTCTGAAGTGACTCCATCCCTAACTTGATTGTAAGCTTCACATAGAAATCATTATGGCCCCTCATTTTGTTAAGGTTTGACAGCTTTCTGACACCTTCAATAAAAACAAAATAAGTTGCTTTATGGTCAAGCAGGAGAGTCCCCAGATGCAAACTAGAAGCCAAAGACAAAACCAGGGTTTCTATTAGGGAGCTTCTAGGAAGAAACCAAAACTACTCCTTTCCCGCATTTTAATTTAAACCGCTCCAGAGGAGCTTTCAGATCTCTAATGCTATGAGCCAGCCAGGACCACCCTGCCTCTCTCATCATTACCATACCCAATTTGTCTCCCCGTCTCTCTCAGACGCCAGGAACCTCCCGGGCTCCGGAACCGAAAGCACCAAACACCTTGCAGTACTTGCCCGAAGCTACAGGCCAGCAGCTGGGAGGGAGACGCAGACGTGGTCCGCTGTGAAAAGATGAGCCACGGGAGGTGGGAGCTGGGGGCGGGTGCGGGACCACGTTAAACCGCTAGATCGGAAATTCCAATATTACCAATACCCGCCAGCCTTCCATCCTAGAGAACAAGCACAGGGGAAGTTCAATCGCGTAATTCAATAATTCAAGTCTTCCCTCTCCTCTCAAAAAAAAAAAAAAAAAAAAAAGCATCTCGTTGCCAAGCTTTCCATGGGAAATTCCCTCTTGATAATGCGTTCTGCGTTCCAGCTCCTTTTAGTAACCCTTTAGCATCGTTCTTCGAAAACCTGGTTTAAATTTCGATGCCTTTATGCACTCCCCCACACACACACATTGTGGGGGCGGAGAGGGAGGGGAAGCCAAAGAGACGGAGGCAGAGATGGAAATGTGCGCTCCCTCCCCGCTCCCCTCCAAGTGGCCGGCGCGCACCGCAGCGCCAGCCGGCCGGGGTGGAAGGCGTCCGAACCGAGCGAAGACCCGCCCAGGCCGCTCCTACCAGAGAGCGAGGGGCGGGCCTGGCCGGGGGCGGCGCCGCGCGCCACGCTCGCCTATAAGGAGCTGTCCGCCGCCCGGGTGCTGATTCCAGTTCTAGCTGCCGACGGGGTGCAGTCGGCGGTCGAGCGAGCTCGGCGCCTGCCGTTGCGTCGGGTCGGGGTTTGCACCTTTAAGGAGGAGGAAGAGGCGAGCGAGGAAGGCGAGTGGTGCCGGCGGCCGTTGCGGGGACAGTACCTCCTTCCGCAGCTCCGGAGGAGCCCCCGCCACGGTTTCCGTAGAGCGTTTGGGCACGGGATGGAGTGAAGCCGCGAGTGCCTCTCCAAGGGGGGGTGGGAAGGGGTCAGGCGGTGCAGAGGAGAAAGAGAGAGAGACAGAGAAAGAAGAAGCCGCGGCTGGCGCCTGCGAATTTGAGATTCGACTGGGAGGGACCTCTTACTCGGGGGAAATGGATTCTGGACTACGGCTGACCAGCGTGTTCACTTTGTTCTTCTCCAGCTTGTGGCATTTAGGATTAACAGCGGCAAATTGTGAGTTCCAGGAGCTGGGGGCGGGTAGGTGAGGTGGGAGACGCTGGCGTTTGGAAACACATTGAACTGTCCAAGCGTGTTCAATTGTGTCTGCTCTGAGCAGAGGGGAAGGGGAAAAATGCTGATTCGTGTGTTTCTGTCACTCTAACCATCCCAAAAGTTCGCAGAGCTCGAAGGAGCCGGCCCCGTTGGATTTCCTGCCCTTCTCCCCGAATCGCAAAGTTCGGGGGAGAAGGGAAGGTTCTCTACCCTCCGCCTCCCGTCAGCTCCGCGTTCTCTGCCTGCCTGGTCTCAGCGGGGGCTTTTCCCCGAGCGGGGCTCCCAGTTCAGACTGGATGCACTGGGGGCTGAGCTTCCAGAGACAAGAGATGCTCACAGCCACCGCACTCGGTGACAGAGGCTCATTTCTGAAAGCGGCTGCCTCGCTCAGATTTGTAGTATGTCCAGTGCCTCACAGTCCATGGCTTTCAGCTGTCTCCTAGGCAGAATGCTCCAGTTGGGGTATCTTGCAACCAATGGTCATCGGTTTAATAGGGTTGGGAGTTTTGGCCTAAGAGTCATGGCCCGGTGTAGTCAAACCACAAGATCAATGGCTGACCCTGTTACAGGAGGAAGAGCTTTGATGCGCACTCCACCCCCAAAACCTTTGTGCCAAGGAGTGCATTAAGTGTTCCCTCTGTCGTCCAAGCTCTAACATCGGCAAGTGCAGGGCATTTAATTTAATAGGCAGGAAGGCAGGACACCTGGGGATGTGCCACCTGCACTGTGTATTTCAAGAACCTAGTTTGTCAAACTTAATAAATCTCTGGAGCCATCAGAGGTTCAAGCTCAATTGTTCAGCTGCCTCTCTAGGCAGAGAAAGGGAAGTTTTTCCAGCTCTGGAAACTCCTAAATGAGAAAGAATGCAATTAAGCTGTCTGTGTTGTTTCCAAAGATGGTTTATCAAGGTTCCTCAAGCTTCTGAGCATGCTCCCTTATCTGCTAACCCCACCATGACCCTCAGAAATACCTAACTGTATTGGAACAGTTTTGATACTATTTTTTTGTGGGGGGGGGGACTCTAAACCATCACTGTTAGAGAAGGGTAGGAAGACCATTTACCACAAGTTTCTTTACCTCACTTCCCACTCTCTTAGGTCCAAGAGGACCTTAAGAAAGAGATACTCAATCCGGGGCTATACCTCAAAGGAAGACACTTAGACAAATGTCCTTTACTGAGAATGGGCCAAAGCTGAGCCAGTGTTTCTATCTGTGATTGGAAGTTTGGGGGATCCAAAATCGATAGTTAGTGGAAATGTGTTATAAAGATTTTATTAAAGTTTTGTGTTCTAAGGGAGTGCTGAAGAGGTCAACCTCTTTAAAAAGGAGCCAAAGGGCCTTAGTTCAGAAATTATTTCAGAGAATAGGGAGAGACAGGGTAGAATCTGCTGTTTCTCTCCTCTCCCCACATCCTCCAGCCCCTCCTCCTCCTTTTTTTCTTTTTTTAAGTAAAATTGTTCCCATGGTGCTTTAGAAAAACATCTAAGTGGTTCAGTAAGAGGAACTTAGGCACAGTACTGAGTTAGTTTCTCTACTTCCTAAAACACTAGAGGTCAGTATTGTCCTAATGATGCAAAGGTGTGGCAACGAAATAGCCGTGTTTTTCCTTTAGCACATTTACCTACCTGAAAATAGTGACTATTTTGAAGATCCGTGAAAGAGGGATGAGGAATAAGGGTGAAATAAATAGAACATACTCTATAGGAATATGGTTTGGGCTTCCTTATGTAGCACCTTAAGAGCGAGGAAAAAAATTATAGAATGGCTTTTTCTGTAAACTAATTGAATTATGGTTAATGTTATAATAATGCACATAAAACCTAAATGGTATGAGTTTAAGGCTCATGCTTATCATTACTGATGCAGCAATAAAGCTAATTCTGAACACTTAAAATAAAACTTTGTGATAATGATCTTTAGTATTTCATCAGGGACAGTTTAATTTACCTGTTTCCAATCAGCATTTCAGTTGAAGGCACGCTGCTTGCTAAATATTTTGGGGTCAATGTTCCTAAAGTATAATGTTAAATGTTTTTATTTTGCCAGACAAAATGTATTAATTCAGTGAACAATAGAATAGCAGCAGAAAATTACTTCTGAATTCAATCCTGGTGGTCTTTGAAACCTATGATGCAGAACCTCGAAGAAAAAAAAAAAAGAACATTCTACAATTCTTCCAGACTTGTATTGTCTACTTTGACTTACTAGTTACCTACAACCCATTAACATTTAGATGCATCTAATGAGGAAAAGAAATCTCCTGTCAAATAGTCAATTTGTGTAAGGTTATAGATAATTTGGAAGATTTTTTTCACAAGATTATTTCTATATTTTGAAATAATACTTCAAGTCATTCATGACAGTTGTCTTGGAAATGGATTATTTACCCAAGATGCTCCATGGTATACTTGTGAACAAAGTTCACAAGTAAAAACAAATTTTAATTGTTTCCATTCTTCTAATAATAATTTTTTCTGTTGTTATTGCTGTGTGTATGTAGGATGTGTGTACGTTTGTGTGTGTGTGTGTGTGTGTGTGTGTTTAATTTTCTCATAATCTGAGCAAAACTTGGGAATTTAGCTGTAAGGGAAAAAAGAATGCTTACCCAATTATAGATTTTATAAGTTTCTAATTAAACAAAATTAAATAAAGTTAGGTTAGAAGGCCAGCTACAGTATAGATAAGATGAATCTGTGCAGAGAACATAATTACCCACCAGTAATAAAAACTCTGGAAATTCCCCAATTTCGGATTTTCAGGATATTAAATAGCTATAACACTTCCTTTGAGTTTACCCTGAGGGAATTAATTAATTTCAAATGTAGATATGATAGGACAGTGTTAAATGAAAAACCATTTTACATATAATATCAGCTCCTTTGACACAAGAAGAAACGATGTGACTTGATAGTTAGTTAAAATGAAACCAGGAGTTTGAAATGCTAGGAGTTCTAGCCCTAGTTATGCTACAGCTAAGATGCCAAATGCCCATCAGGTGATGCATCGTTTCTGTGCTCACAGCTCAGGTATAAAATAGCAATTGAGCTATGTATCTACTTCCAAATAGAACAGCAGCTCAAATTTTACAGAGGAGATTCTTCGAATAGTGGGTACGTTGAAAGACTATTATAGTGGGAGAACTTGCATTCAAAAGATAAGAGGAATGCAGGAGACACTTATAGGGTCGCTGTTCACTTTATTTTACAATAATTGGATGTTACATGGTTATAAAGAGCCTTCATTCTGACCAATCAGTCACTTTGAATGATCTCTCTAAACATCTTATCTCTTTGTTGCTACATATTAGGTTCACACAGATAACAGCCTTGAGAGAGAAATAAAAAACTCTTTACCCCTTTCATCACAGGCAGAACTTTATCGAAAATATAGGAAAATGTCAATCATATTCCTAAAGATCTTCAAATAAAGAGATGCACTGTACCTTGAGTTATCTGAAGCTTACACACAAACACAATCAATACGTAATATTATAAATAAACAAACATCAGATTATCTTCAGCAGGAAGGTGTTTGTGGTATACTTTTTGTGGCATTTATGGTCATCCAAAGTGAAAGAAGCATTATAATGCTCGTTTGGAAGAGTCCAGAAGATTTTCCCATGGTTGAATGGGCTCGTCTTTCACCATCCATATGAACTCTCTTGCCTTTCTGTCCGCATAGTCCCCGTCTCCAAACTAGAATCATATTTCCACAACTGAAAAATATGAACAGCTAGACTAGCAATTTTCACACAAGGGTATAGACTTAGAAGAAAGTTAGGTTCTATAAGAATCACCTTACTCACCCCCACCTCTTATTCTAATGAATGACTGTCTTCTAAGTTGCAGTTTTCTTTTTTCCCTGCCCCTCTAGCCTTTTCTTTCTTTAGTGGGACCCAGTTTCTCTTTACTAGATTGCCTTACTTTTCAGTGTCCATTTGTTACAAAACAAACTAATGTGATATCATTTGCAATGTTCCTAAAGCCTTTAGTTGGTGAACCAAAGCCCTTTATCTTACATGCCAGAACTCTGCTGAAATATGACCTATATATACAAAGCTAATTATCCTTGTCATATAGGACAGTGAGGAGATGCTCTAGTTACCTGAAAGGCCAGAATACAAAAGTCATTCACTCAATAAGGCTTTATTTTGAAGCTTTGGTGTACTCACTTGGAGCCTAATGACATTTTTTTTTTTAATTCATAGGGGAAACTGTCTTCATTCATCAAAATTCTGACACTTTCTGGCAGATGTCCTTATAAAGGTTATTGACTTATCCTAATGATGTTGGTGTATTAAGAAGTGGGATCAAATGATTATTAAGGTCTTGTTTGTCCCTTATTTGTCCCAATACATTTTTGTCTTTAACAGTTGATGTTGCCTACTGGTCATTCCATTTGGATACTTCTGGGAAAACTGTGCTCAAAATTGTTAAGCAGTTATATTTAGAATAACAACTTAATAGGGTTTTAATTCCTACTAACTGCTATGCACTTTGTATCTCTCATGCCATGTGCCGTGTTCTCATAATTTGACAAGGCAGCACAGGTAGACCTTATTAAATCGGGTTTACAGATGACTAAATTTAAGGTTAATAGAAGTTAATAAATTTCCCAGGATCATAAAGCTAAGCAATGAAAAAAAAATTTAGGATCTGGACCTATATCTATCTACTTCCAAAGATCAGACTCTTTGCAAGATATGAAATTAATTCCCCTGCATTCTGATGGGGTCTATGTGTGAGCATCTGTAGAACGTTGCCTTGGCATTTCTGTGGTTAGTCTCTGCAGCCTATCCATAGCAGAGGGCATGGAGGCAGCTGCTTCCACAAGAACCAACTCCTGAGTTATACCTTCAAAAAACAACCAAACAATTGGAATCTAGATTTGATGCAAGATGTTGAACATCACAATGGTCAAAGACAGGAAGCCTCATATCTGGAGGAGCACCAGATGTTTTTTCTTCTACAAGTTTCAGTTTAAAACCTGATAAGGAAAGGGCATAAGCTTGTTAAAGATTTGTGACCACACACACACAA